>NC_132869.1:39165098-39466205 GCF_048164855.1 Canis lupus baileyi
AGTCAGTACACGAGTGTGAGAAAACCATGGCCAATAACCAAATAGGTCATCTTTGGGTAAGAAGACTTGGCCAACTGGGATGGCAGGAGATGGGGAAAGGATGATAGGATAGGCCAGTGAAGACACTCGTCCCGCTGGCTGTAAACCCCAGACTTCCTCTTGCCTAATTCACTATGACTAAATGAACCACACTGCCACCCAATTTCCTACAGGCTGCCCCTATGGCCAGGCTGTCCAGCTGAGGCTTACCTCGTGAGTTCCATGAGAGAAGTTCAGACGAGCCACATTCATTCCAGACTTAATCATCTCCTTCAACGTCTCCACCGATCGGGAAGCTGGTCCTAGTGGAGGGGGAAAAAAGTTTTAAAGCCAAAGTGTTAAATATTCAAAGGAGGAATAACACTTTCAAGTTTGAAGAACTCTTGATATCCTTTTCCCCTAAATTTTCCTCCCAGAAACAGCTCAAAATTCTTTCAAAAGCATATACATGACTAATATTATGCTTACCCACTTCCCTGAGCTAAGGGGATGCTTTTGCTATGCCCTTGAAATCCTACAGGCCCCCATCTAACTAAGAAGGCCTAAGTAAGACTTGGCCCTGAAGCCTAGCCAGATGTCCAACCACAGAATCTTGGTTGCACACAGCAAGTCAAAAAGATCTTCCCTAGGGATCCCCGGGTGGCTCAGTGGTTGAGCGTCGGCCTTAGGCTCAGGGCGTGATCCTGGGGTCCCAGGATTGAGTCCCACACTGGGCTCCCTGCATGGAGCCTGCTTCTCCCTCTGCCTGTGTCACTGCCTCCCTCTGTGTCTCTCATGAATAAATAAAATCTTAAAAAAGGATCTTCCCTAGATTTCTGAGATGCTCCTAAAAGATGTGCTATGGAACAACACACTGTCTATATTCTGCCTTTAGCAGCAAACACAGAGCACGCAAAATTCCTTATTGCAACTTCCTAGGACCGGAGTCCAGAGTTCCCAAAGAACCTGTATAGCATCTCGCTCAGCACCCAGGTTTGCTACATTTCTTTTGTCTTTTCAGGGAAGATCACGGTCATATGAAGCCCCTGTTTTTTTTTGGGGGGGGGGGGGGGGCGCAGCGGGGGACACACCCACGCACCAATGGTACAGATGATGCCAGTGTTCCGGGCCGTGATGGGTGGGGAGTCGATGTCCAGGCGGCACATGTGTTCCAAGAACGTGTCAGCCATGGCCGCGTGCAGCTGCTGGGTCTGAATGAAGGCGGTCCCGACGTCACTATGGGGCTTTGACATGGCTGCTGAGGTCCTGGATCCAGGGGAATTGAAGAGAGAGTCATCAGTCTGAGAAGCCCAGGTGGTTAATAGATCTCTTAGCACAAGAGGCTGTTTCCTGCTTACACATTAACTCAATAGGCACACTCTGCACGAGCCACAGGGAGCCCCACCATGCTCTGGTGGCGTGGGCACTCCTCAAGTCGGGCAAAGGGTTCACGTGACCATGAGCAAGTGGAAAGGACCTCAAAGACCAATTTAAAACCTCGTCCCCAACACACGTGCTTCCCAAGCATCCGCTGTAAGCAGATCTCCCTTACAACGGGCTAGTATCCGCTTTGACAGCTTTCCTCGTCCTCCTCCAAACAACATCTCACAGGCATCGAAGGAAGCTACCTCCAAAGGAAGGCGTGACCAACCTTCCAGCGACAGAAAGCACTAACTGCTAGTTTAGTATCTTGGCAAATATAAATCTTTGTATGAAAAGCTATCTCAAGCTATAAACGTCCGCTATGGGGTGGGGCATCCATAGTGGTTTTTAATAATCCCCACCCAAACTCAAAGTGATTTTCCTGGTTGTAAAGACAATCATCATCCAGGCAGTCCTTTGACCTCTGGAATCCTAGATTTTCTCTAAGCCAGAGCAACATGTAAGTTCATTCCTTGGCTTGCTCTGGCAGGAGAGCCAATCCCAGTTCACTGACAGATAGTAAGAACCACTCCTTGGACAGGAAGCAGAGCTGACCCAAAATCCCGAGCGCACTTTCACCCCAGGAGTCTGCACCTGAAAACCACAGCTACTTGTGGTCAGCAGGACTTTAGGGACGTGCAAAGCAATTTGCATAAAACCAGATAACCCCAATGGCACTGGTCGGGTTCTAGACGTATTACACCTACTTTAACAGGACAGTTACACCTGAGGAAATCCATCCAGACTGCTGGCCAAACCCTCTCCCCCACCTGATTTTCTGATACACCATCCCGATTCCCTTTCTGACAAGCACACCGCAAAGACCACCTGTTACAGGTAATTAAACAGACCCGGTCACAATCCTGACAACTGTCCCGACCTTTGCTTCCTTCACTACTGACAGCTAAACTCACTCAGCCGGTTAGTTTGCTGATTATAGAGACCTAAGAAGCTTCCAGGCTGGTCTGAAGGACCATCAGGTAAGGATGTGAGTCAGAAGCTCGACCCTCCTCATCACAAGGCTGTCCCTTCTTCAAGTTTTTGGACCAAGGGTTACTCCTAACACCCTGGGAGCTTCAAGGCTTCAGCCCAGGCTCCTGAACAAGCCTCTCCTCAGGCCTGTCCCAGCTCCTCCTAACTCTCAGGGCTCTGAATCCAGGCACGCCATACATGCCACTTTTACTTCCTCCTCCCCCCGCCCTTGACTTTGGGGCCTCTCGGGGTAGCTTGCATCTCAGCCCGTATCTGCTACCTTCAAGAATTCTGATACACGCCCAAGAAGTTCCGTGACCAGTTGTGAGCAAAACTTGTCAGCTAGTGAAAACGGATGGCTACCCATGCTCAGCTACAGAGGCTGATACTTCAAAAATGGGGAAATAAGATGTTGGCTAACTATTCCACACGGCAAATGCGCTGCTCCTTTCAACGTGTGTTTCGTAACTCCCTAATACACACCAGGCACCAAAACGAAAATGTTTGGAGGTCCTCTCCTCTGTGACCTACCTGTTCTCTGTTAGCACCTAGTACTGGGGAGTGTTCCAGTGTTTGCTGAACGACCTTTCCGTGTACCTCAAAGCTTCTTTGTCAAAACCAAAGTTATACCTCTCTTCCCTCCTTCCCCAAATCTGAAGAATTTATGAATTACTAGAGGGCCTGCCTCGGCAGCCAGGGTTTCTTTATTGGCACTCGCGTGGAGTCAGGGCTCCTGTGCCTTCGGAGCACATGGCAGGGCTGAGGTAAGTCTGCCTGTTAAGAGAACATGACTGAAGAGATGGCACCAGGTGGCACACCCAGCCAACTGGAACACAAAGGCCTAGCTGTGGCCTCCAAGTGGAATCATCATCCAGTCTGAGGACTGTCATCATGAATAAAACAAGATCTCAAAAAGTGGATTGGAATAATTAACCTGCATCTTCTTAAAAATCACCAGCTGGAGCAGCCCTGATAGCCCAGCGGTTTGGCACCGCCTCCAGCCCAGGGCGTGATCCTGGAGACCCGAGATCGAGTCCCACATCGGGCTCCCTGCATGGAGCCTGCTTCTCCCTCTGCCTGTGTCTCTGCCTCTCTCTCTCTGTCTGTGTCTGTCATGAATAAATAAAATTTAAAATAAAAAAAAAAAAAAAACACCTGACAAAAACCAAAAACAGAAACATAAAAACACAAAAACATAGTCAGCTATCTCTTCTCTAGACCCGAGACAAGAGTGTTTCCTTGCAAACAAAGACCTGGCCGGGGCCACAGGTTGTTGGGTCATACCTTGTGTTCTCGGGGCTTGGGCTTCCGGTAACATAATGTCCTTTTTGTGGCTCAGGGTGGCTCCTTGGCCCCACTTGCAAAGACCGCTCAGAGCTGAGTAAGGTTTGCTCTGCAGAGCTGTACAAGGATCAAGGTAGAAGCTGAGTGTAACTGAAGTTCTTTGGGGCAATGGAAATATGACCTTAGTAACTAGGTAACCAGATGGTAGCTGCTCCCGGAGACTCTGCTATGTTACAGAGAAAAACATAGATATGGGACTCCTGGGTGGCTCAGCGGTTAAGCGCCTGCGTTCAGCTCAGGGCATGATCCCAGGGGCCCGGGATCAAGTCCCACATCAGACTCCCTGCATGGAGCCTGCTTCTCCCTCTGCCTCTGCCTCTCTCTCTCTCTCGAATAAATAAATAAAATCTTAAAACACACACACACACACACACACACACAGATACCTCCAAGGAAATACCAAGAAAATGGTAACAGAAAATTTGCAGGTAAAGGAAATTCTTGCTAGCTCTATGATGCTTTATCTCCTCCTGAATACCCAGATTATTTTCGCTCTAAATTCCCTTTAAATATGTGGTTAATTAACATTTCACTATTCTATACAAGAACCTGGTCAACTCCCAGTTTTTGAGGGAGAAGGGCTACTAACTAAACATGCATAATAGGCCTGGAAGTCTATCTACCCATAAAGTAATGGCAGGTCACCTAGGTGGTAGGATTACAGCAAAATGTTTTCTTCGCTTTACTAATAAATTTACTAATGGAAATATTTTTGTATTAAGAAAAATCACAAATGTACTTCTTCCAAAAATGATACATTTATAAGTTTCCTGGTAAAAATGTTGGAATCAAAACAAAAATGAAGCTTAACTTCTGGTTTCATTAATCAACCGCCTCTCTATGCACTTCAGGAATACTCTGCTTAAATGTGGCAGAGGCGAGATAACACGTCTCAGGCACCAGATCACAAAAGCATTGCCAGACCATTCCACTGGCTTAAGAAGGCCAACTCTGATCCACTTAGAACCCCAAAGAAAGAAAAGGAAAAAAAAAAAAAAAGTTGACATAGACCACAGGACAATTCTATGCTCCAAACCTGTTAGTTATGCATCCAAATCCAGCAAACTTCTTTGCCTGTTTAGTCTGTCCTCAAACTTCACAGCATAATCTTTGTGACAAGGATATTCTGGTACAGAAGGGCTGTCTCCAAGGCCAGGAGATGCCATTAGCAAATACAATTATATTGCGCTCAAACAACAACCCTATTTTACCATCTCAATTTAAATCTGAGGTTTTGCAAGCCGATTTTCTGCTCACCCAGCCTATGAAATGTAAAAAATAATAATAATAATGAACACTTATCTGGCATTTGAGTGGATTTCCACACCAGTAATCAGAAAAAAAGAAAAAAAAAAAGAAAAAAAAGCTTGCTTGTCCAAACTCCTACAAGATCTCAAAGTGCCCTTAGACACGTCTACCAAACCAGAGCACTCAGCTCCCAGCCTCTGAGCCCCCCTTGCTGGAAGTCAGGGCTCTGCTGCCTGCCTCTCAGGTCCTCCTGAGCACCAGTTTCCCGTCCTGCCAACCACCACTACCTCAAGTTCTTGCCAAAACCCCCCAGGACTCTCCCCTGGCCCCAGGGCAGCAGCCAAAGCCCTGGTTTCCCGCGGGCCTCTGCGAAGAGCTCCCTCCCTCATGCTGGCCGTCTGGACAGCGCCTGCCGGGACACGCAGCCAGCGGGTGCCCCGCTGACTCACTCTTGCACCCTCCTCCCGGGAGGCACAGACATGCAGAGCCAACCTCCAGCCTACAGAAGAAGCCCGGCGTATCCACTGATGGTGGCAAATGCCATGCCCAGGTACGGCAACCTTATTCTTGAGCCTGAGCCCCTGCAGTAACATCTTCCTCAGAGCCATTTCTCCTCTGTGAGAAAGGAGACACCGTGAGAAGCCCTACCAGGCCAAGGGGATGGGGTGGGCACGGTCACACCTGAGCTCCCCAGGTCCCCGGCCCACCTTTCCTTTCTCATCTTAAGCAGCTCCTGGTTCTCCAAAACTATAGTTTCCTTTGTGCCAGACACAGGTCTTCGGCCACGCTCCAGAAACCACAGTGGGAGGGAATCACATAAAAGACACGACGTGCCACTTCTTAGGGCCAGTACTGTTGGCAAGTTTGTGCCGGGAAAGATTCACGCTTCACTCCACTGATTCTTTCACAAAGGCCCAAATCATTCTGCCCTAGTAAACCAGCCTGGCCCGTGAGCTGTATGCACACAAGCCAATTTTTAACCAGCCAGGGCTCTCCGCACCAAGTTTCCTCTGACGCTGACCTCGCCACACAGAGTAACCCAACGATGATGGCACCTGATGCCCACAACTGTGGTCCTTGCTCTGTCATCAATATGCTACCTACACCTCCAAGTCTCCAAGCTAGCATGATGAAGGCCTTTCAGGCCTCTAATCTTCAGAACAGACAAGGCGTTCGGGCCAGTGTGCTCTCTAAAGAGTTCCTAGATGATGGAGCAATAGAATTCCCAATTCCCAAGACTGACCCCAATCTGACAACACGATCAAAACAGGTGCCAGGCCACCCACAGAACCTAGTAAGGTCTGCACCGAATGACTGTTTGCCCTGATAAACAGAGTAATGATATTGTGCATTTATATATGGAGCGAGATACGGAGGAGGGAGCTGAGGTTCCAACCCTCAGCATGCTCCCTAGCAGACAGCAAAGTCTAGCTCACCTGCTTACATGAAACAAAATGAGCCCACTTGCAGGTTCAAGTAAAATTCCCTTGCTTTTATTTATTCAGGGACATGGCTTTACAAGCAGGAGTCTCAAGTCATATTTCAAAGTGGGATTAGGGCACAAAAGTAGATACAACACGGGCCCAGCCTCCAAAGAACCACTCCACTCCAGAGCAGGAAGTCCCAAGTCAGAGAAACCTCAGATGTCCTTGTTTGACCACAGAAGCTCAAAGCAGAGAAGTGGTTTCAGCCTGAAGAAGGAAGTTTGGAGGAAACTGTTGTTGTCCTGTGTTACCACGCCTCCTTACTAGGCCTAATATAGTGAGGCAGTGTTTTAGGGCATGATATGCATAGTTTGGAAGTAGCAAGGGACCTGGGACTCTAGGTTAGGGCCCTTCAAAGTCCGATACACAACCAGGATGGGTGACAGCCTCCGCAAAGTGAGGTGTTCTAGCTCAGCATTTAAAGGAGGGGTTGTCCTGCACCATAGCTGGAGGGAGAGAAGGGGAGGATGAAAGGAGGAAGGGCAGTCCCAGCTCTCCAAGAACACTGACCTAGTTAGTACAACTGGTCTTCCTAAAGTGACTTTCACAGATCTGCTTCTATTTTGCTTTATTTTTAACTGAAGAAAAAAAAAAAAGGAATATTAACATCCGTATTTCTACCGCCCAGAACTGACTACTAACATTTAGCCAGAATTCCTGTAGACTTTTTTTTCTTAACCATTACAATTTTGTAGTTTATTTTCCCTCCATCCCCAGGGCCCTCCAACCTTTCGACGAACTTTGACACCCAGCCACTGTCAGGAATTTTGTATCCTTCTAATCCATTTAAGCATCTATATCTATACTGATCCCTATGACACCGTTTTTCTAAAATGCCCTCAGTACAATACTGTACAAATAAACATCTTGCTTTTTTTCAGCACATGTAAGATCTATCCTGCGGGTACACAGATCTAGTTAATTCATACGAACGACTATGCCGATCCGCTGCACGACTACATCGGTTATTTACGCATTCCCTTACTGGTTGGCAACCCAATCAATTTTCCCCCTATTATTCAATGCAATCAACAATTCTCCTGGTACACGGCTCTATGTGCAAGTATGAGCTTCTATATATATCCAGAAATGAAATTCCTAAGTCACAGGGTATGTTTATTTTCTATTTTGCTAAATATTGCTGAAGGGCCCTAACGAGGTTATATCCATTTACAACCATCCAGCAATGTGAGTTCTTGCCCTCTAACACTTCTGCCAGCATTCAATATTGTCAGAGCTTTAAAATGTAGACCCTCTGGATAGGGGACATTAACCTGTTTTCTAATGTCATAACAAAAGAGAGATACCAGTTATCAAAAGCCTCTACTTCCCTACCTCTAACGAGATTAAAACTCCCAGGGCTCCTTCAAGTTGCCCGTGGTTTTGTCTCCTATACCGTGACTGATTCACTGACCGGGTTAATTCTTTTGCCCTCGTCGCTGGAAACACGGAAGACACTAATTACCTGAAGTTAAAGAAGTACTAGCTGTAGGTCGACTTCAAAGGCTCGGAAGGAATGGGCGCCTTTCCAGAGACCTTTTCGAACTATATCAGCTAAGCTGGCACTGTCACAGCTTGGCTTGGCATCTCCCCCACCACGGCCCCTGCCTAACTTCCAAACATAGCTTGCTGGCGTCAGGGAAGAGAGGCTTAGAGCTCCCCAGAAGCTTTGCTATGGACAGAAGTGGGGGAGGTAAGTCTCAGAGGCCGCCGGAGGTACTGCAGCCCGGCTGGCCCTCCTTCCTGCAGGCCCTCCTTCCTACGTGCAGAACTGCACAGACCGCTGCAGGGGCGGGCGCCACACCACTCGGTGGCTCTGCCAACACCCCCTCCCCTGAGCTGAGCAGTCACACCGGGAGGCCGAGAGAGAGGCCCACCAGATGTTGCACACCCCCATCCACTAGCCACCCTGGCTCACCTTCCCCCAAACAGCTTCCTTAACAAAGCCCCAAACAAGCAGACTATTCATTGGTCTAGTCTGAGACGGGCTCGTGGTGAAAAACCCAAGTTCCCAGAGCATGCTCGCATTAAGAACGCTCTTCCTTTAGCTCTAGTCCTAGCTGGACCAGAACTGAGGTTTAAAGTGATGACTCACAGTCCTGGAGGACTTTTAAAAAATGTTTCTTTTTTAAAGTAATCTCTGTACCCAACATGAGGCTGAAACTCCCGACCCCAAGATCAAGAGTCGCCCTTTCTACTGGCTGAGCCAGCCAGGCTCCCCTCCTACAGGATCTCCCACCGAGTAAACCACTTCTACATTTCCCAACGTCCTCAACAAGGCTGCAAGAGAACTTTGCTCAAACGGGCGACTCATCCTTGTGGGGTACCACCTAACTGAGATTTGACTGTAGACGTTTGGAATGATTCAGAAATAAAATGTCAAATGAGTCATTTTCCCCTACCTTGAGCTCAGTCTTAGCTCTTGGCCAAAATAACACATCCTGACATGCCTTCATACAAGCTGAAGCAACATAAATTAGAACCAGGGTAGTGTGAGTTGATAATGCAAGAGTTGGGTTTTTCCTAGCTCACAGTCATTTCCTCATTTCTTCCACTGCCTCAACATTAAGAAACACACAGCTTTAAGAAATAAAATGGCTTTTCCCGTGACACCCCCCACCCCATTAATGTCACAACATCCAAGGCACAGAAACAACTTGTACAAGGTCCTAGTTCTGTCTGGAGTCCCCCCTACCAAATTGGCCAGGTCACTGGCAAATTATTAGACACCCAAAAATGCTTTCTGTTAAACTATGAATTCAACATCAAAATTATTTACTCCTAACGCAGTGCTTAGAATGAGAGCAGCTAAACTAAGACTGGAAGAGACTAATGTCCATCTATTTTGACTCAAGTCAGAGGTGAGTTCAAGGACATTCTTTCAGTCATCATTATTCATAACCATAACAGGCCCCCCTCCCACAAAGGACTGCCGTGTCCCCTGGGGAAGTCTCAGGAATGCAGGTGCATAGACTACGTTACTTGGGCACAGGCCTGTGTCACGCTGCACCTAAGCTCTTAGGGGAGTACAGAGAGCAGGGACAACCTGGACAACCACTTTTCACTTAACTGGGGAAAATGCGTGTTTCACTATTTGACTCACTAAATGAAGAGAAGGGACTTTTTAAACCTGTGAAGACCACAATGCAGTTTCCCACTCACCCAACAAAGAGAATTCTCTCAAAAGCAGAGAGGTTGAAAGGTTGAGTCATCTTCCCCCAGAGGCCTCCCCACTCATCCACAAACCTGGTGATGGGCTACATACCCTTCCCCTCAGGACAGCCCCACTGCATTTCCCAACAGCATCTTCAGGCATCAAGAGATTAAATTATTTGCTCACAATGCCTCAGAGCAGGAGTCCTGACCTAGGATATCCTCTGTACCCCAGGGAGTGGCCGCACCCTCAGTACTACCAACAGGAGGCCACACTGTCCTTGCCTCCTATCCCAACCTCACGCTGACCACTTGGCTGAGCAAATTCTAGAACACCACCCGGAGCAGGTGGGGACAGCGGGGGAAGAGTGCAGCGTGGGGGCTGCAGGTCTGTTTCTAGTCCTACAGCCCAACACCAACTGCCAGAATTCCGACCCTCCTGGCCTTCCTTTGTCTACTAACCTCAGGAGACCAAAGAGCCCCGGTAGCCGAATGGGGAGCTGCAAGGTAACCTTTATTAGTTACTTTGTAATCACTGCACCAGGATCCCTTAGGGGATTGGTTTCCAGGAGATGTCTAGTATTTAGAAACCCTGACTTAGGAGTTAATCCCAAGATTAACTAGGAGTATGTGTTTGGGGATGGCAAGGAGAAGATGAGCCCTTGTGCTGAAGCAGTTTATGTAATTGTGCTCAGGGACCGAGGAACACATCCGGAGTCATTTCTTCTGGACATTTCCTCACTAGACAGGAGACACTGCGCCCAGTGTGAATAGTAACCCGTCCTTCAACAGTCAGGAGCGAAGAGGTTACTGTTACACACGGGGACCCCCTGCACCATTGCTGTATGCTAATGAGCCAAATTCGATTCTAAAAGCCTGTTAACTTCTCTGTGCATCGTGCCCGGACCTTCATCAGCTCGGACTCACGTGCACGGGAGAGGATCCGCGCCTTGGGTTTGAAGAACACGGATAAAAAGCGGAGGAACGCAACGCCGTTCCCCTGGGCTCTTCAATGACCTTCACAGCGGAAGGTCCTTCCCGGCTTCGAACCCAGAGCGCGCGGCCCCCGCCCAGGGCTCCGGCGCCGCAGCCCGTCCCGCGGCGCCCTGATCCTCCCGAGCCCCCCGCCCCAGAGCAGCACCGGCTGCACCCAGTGGAGGCGGACCGTGGCGCCAAGCGCTCCCCGTGCTTCCCCTGCGCCCCTAACCCGCTCCCACCCGCTCCCTCGGTGCCCCGAGGCGGAGGCTGCGCAGGTCCCCGGGCGGGGAGGGCGGGGAGGGGGCCCCGGGCTGCGCCCCCGACGGGCCCCTGCGCCTCCGCGGGCACCGGGGGGCGGGGCGGGGGGCGCCGGCGGACGAGCCCAGCCCCGAGGGGAGGGGCGAGGCCGCGGGCGCGGCGAATCAGGGCGCGGAGGACAGGGATGCGGAGGAGCGGACGTGACCGGGCGGGGGAGGGGGAGGGGCGGCCCCAGCGCGGTGGGGGAGGGGCGGGGGCGCGGGAGGAGCACGCGGCGCGGGGAGGCGCCGGGGCAGCATCGCGAGGAGGGGGCCCCGGGCGGGGGCGAGCGGGGCTCGGAGGGCAGGAGGGAGCCCGGGGAGGAGGGTTTGCCGCAAGGAAGGCGGTGATGCGAGCGGATCCAGGCGGCGGCGGCGAGGCCAGAAGGGAGCGCGCCCCGGGGCGGGGGAGGCCGGCGCGGGAGGACGCGGGGGCTCTGAAGGGCAGGGCAGGGCAGGGCGAGGCGCCAGCCCACCCCGCCCCCGAGCAGGATGCCCGGGAGCCCGGGGGGACGCCCGGCGCGGCCGCGGCCCCGCTCACCTCCGGCGCGGTCCGGCTCGAGCTGCGCTGCGGTGCGGGCGGTGCGGGCGGTGCGGGCGGTGCAGGGGCTGCGGACGCTGGCGACGCGGCGCTGCTGTGCGGGGGGCGGCCCCGGGGCCCCGAGGTTATCCCGCCGCGGCCGCCGCAATCCCTCCGCCGTCCCGCCCTGCGCCCAATCCCGGCTCCCGGCTGGCCGGGCCCCGCCCCCTGCGTCCTCGCCGGGCCGCTCGTCGTCGGGAGGAAGCGCGGCGGGCCGGGCGCGGCGTCACGGTGCCCTCCGGGGGACTACATGCCGCGCGGAAGGACACGGCACTCGGAGGCCGCGCCGCGCCCGCCGCCCGCCGCCCGCCGCCCGCCAATGGGGAAGTGGCGAGCGGCAGGCCCCGCCCCCGGCCCTCCCGAGCCCCGCCCCCAGCCCGAGCCCCCGAGCCCCCAGCCCGCGGGGGCCCCGCCGCGGCGCGCAGCTCGAGCGCTCGCCCGGGAAGCCCGGGAGCCGAGGTGGGGGCGGGAGGTGGGGAGGGCCGGAGGTCGCCGGCGGAAGAGCTCGGGGAGAGCTCGGGAGGGCGGAGAGGGCCTGCCGCGGGGGGGCGAGGCCACAAGGGAGGACCGGTCGGGGCTGCGGCCCCGCGGAGCGCGCCCGAGACGATGGAAAGCGAATGGAAGGTGCTCGTAGTAGTGCACGGCTGACCCATCAGGAGCGAGATGTGGAACGTTACGGCAGATAGTCTGCAGGAATCAGCCCTTTTGTTTTCAATCTCATGGTTTTCGATCAATATCGTTGGAGCTTTTCTATTTTTCTCCAAGGTATTTTCCGATTTCCCCGGTGATTGGTAAACAGCCAGGGATGTCAGCAGTTATCAAGGATACGGCAGCTAACTCCTGCCTCTTGAGAACAACAATGTCGCCTCGTTAAAAATCATGACTGCTCTCTTAGGGTCTTGTCCTTTCTTGGAAGATGATACCAATTTGTGTGACCTGCTCGAGCAGGCACTTGGCTTGCAGCTGAATCACAGGCCTTTCATTCTGCTTCTCTGTTAGTTCAGAAGTTCAGATAAGCCAGGAACAGAAAGGGACAGCCTAAAAGTAAGTTTGTTTGTGATAGAATCCTTCAGTTTTCTTCTGGAAGCCTTTTCTGGTCCCCTTGGTTGTAGATAGGACGTTGGTTGGCCCTGAGCTAAAGATGAAGGAAAAATACTGGCAGGTGGGGGTGTCAGTCATCGGGCCAGGGCTGGACAACATTGCATTTTAAAGTTCTAAGTCTGGACATAGTCCCAAGATTGAAATGCACACGCATTAAACTGGAGAGTCATAAAAAATGTCATCCATGAAACTCTAGCAGAGACTAACCCAGTATATCCTTACACAGAAATGCATAGTGAAAATCTGTCACATGGAGGAGTTTAAGGTGATTGTCATTGTTTTTCTGAAAAGCATATTTAAGAAAGTTCGGATTCCATCTTATCTTAGTTCCAATTCTACCCACTAGTTCTATGACCATATCCTGTAATTTAATGTGTAAGAGCCTAGCTCCTTAAAAGTAAATTGAAGACCATCCCTGCTTCATAGGATGGAATTTGATCAGATGACGTGTGTGAGTGAGTACTGCATGGTGCCCGGCAGGCTTCCTCTTTTTTGGGAATTGATCTTGTGGAGGACGGTCCTCATAACTAGTGCCAGAACATCTTCTGAATTCAAGTAACTTCTCCTGGTCATCCTGAATCCCCACTCCTTTGACCCCTCAACAAGTATCCAGGAGGCTATGCGAACCTGGGGCAATGCTGCAGAATACAGAACACCCCCCACCCCACGAAGCTCCTCCCCAGAGCCAGTCCTTCCACTATGCTCTCTGACCTGGCAGGATGGGATGAGGAGGTGCTAGATTCACTGGACTGGGGTAAGAGTGAGGGTGCAGATTGCTAGGTTTGGATTCATGGCCACAGAACCACAAAACCTGGGATTAAATGGTCTAATACTCCAAGGTCACTTGGAGTCCCTGGTGGGATAAGTGTGTCAGCAAATGGTACCGGACCCAAACCCCTGGGGTCCAAAGACAAACTTTGGCCCTGGTGAAGAGGATGAGGTTTACAGGCTTTATCGTTACATGACCTCTAGGCTTCTGCCTGAAATGGCAGTGTTATTTCTCTCGTAGGCCAGTACGGATTTCCAGGGCAGCCCACTGGCCCCGAGCATCAGATTTAAAGCAGAAGTGCTTATCACTTTAGACTTTATATGCCCTCTCCAGAGCCAGACCAAGTGGACTTAATTTACTTCTATGCCTTCCTTCAGATTCCCAAGAGCTCTTTGGGCTTACCAGGGTGGCACAAAATCTCAATTCCAGAGTTCCCCCACAGAAAAATTCTGGAAGGAAGAGAAAGTTGAGCTTTTCGAATTAGGGATAATGAGAGAACAAGCTGTCTGTGTGGGAAGGGGAGGGTTTCATGTAGGAAGAGACATGGAGGGTTGATTAGGAGATGGGTATGGGAAGGCCATTCCAGAGGATAACAACTGTAAAGAATGTTTCCTGAATGCAACTGTGTATCTAGTTCCCCCCTCCTGAGGAAATGCCTCATCAGCATTCAGAAGCAAGAGGGAAGCTTGAGGAGTCCTTCATTCCAGTGGAAGTATTGCCTCAGCCAGGGTGACCCTGTCAGCCTACGTGACCCACTGCAAGCTTTCTCTAGCCCATGACTGTTAGGGCTCACAGGACAAAACCTCCCCAGAGTACTTTCATCCTATCCACCATGCCAGTCCCAGGGAGGCCAGGTTCTCTCTCCTTTCTCCCTCCAAGTGTAGCCACAGCTGAGCTCACTAAGACCAAGTGGGATCATAACCAGACCCTGGCCCCAGAAAGTAACCAAGATTTGGAAGACCAAGAAAGGCAGCGGTGAACAATGGACCAAGGGCCCCCTTCCCCAGGAATGCCTCCTGATGCATTCAGTCAAATTCTGTGTTTCCCTTGTCACCATACCTCCAGTCTTCATCTCCGTGCTCACTGGCATCCACATAACCTGACCCACTTAGCCTAGAAAGGACAGATAGGACTAAGGAGACTTTGGTCTCTCTCCTAGATAAAATATTTTTGTAGGTAATGCTTTAACCTAAAGGATGGCATCGCTGGCCCCGCGGGGGGGGGAGGGGGGGAGCAGGGGGGTGTTCTGAAATCTCTGTGGAATGTCCTATATTCCTAAGAGAATGATGCCCCTACAGATGAACTGGAGCCAACTTTTAGTCCCCCCCCCTTCTGGGGAGGGGTACTCTGGGGGGGTTGTGTGAGCCACAAGGCTTCCTCCCCACCACTCCCAAGGTGGTCCAAGCTGAGACATCTTCCAAACCTCCATGTCAGAATCCATCCTGTGAGAAGCTGTTAAGTAACTCAGTTATGACTCAGCACCAGGCTCTGCCTCTGCCCACTGGCCAGAATCAAAGGAAGAACCAAGCAGAAGGCTCCTCCCCTATGGATGGCCACATCCTTACCACAAACTGAGTCAGGACCACACCCTGCCTGTATGGAAAATTACCAGGAGAAGGAAGAGGAAAGTTAAACTCCAGGAGTTTTAGAGTTCTCAATCCAGAAATCCTAGCCATTTACTCTCCACCTGGAACTAACTGAGGAAGATAGCTCTTTCCCCGGCCCTAGCCCTGACTAAGCATGTCCAGGCCTAAATGAAGTAAGGCTGCTCGAGCCCAGGACTATGTGAAAGATAGGCCAACTGTCCACTTCGGTGTGCAGTGTTTGTACTAGCCTCGGCCGCTGTGAAGGATGATGTTTTGTTCAGACCTGGCTTTCACAGGCCCCTCCTCTCTGGTACTGCAGGCCTGGACCAGAGAAAGACACGATCTACTCCTCCTGCAGGCTGTGGGAGGATCCCTACTCAGAAACCCAGGGCAGCATCCTGCAAGTTCCTGGCAATGAAGGCACTGTTCTTAGAGAAGTGCCATAGGTTTTTATTAGATTTGTTTTATACCATATAGGTTTTTTAAGTTTTTCAGATGATTATGTATGGCTTTCAAACTTCTCAGATTCTGAGTCCTGTTGCTTTTATGTGGAACACTATAAAAAGGTGTATTTAAGGTCATTACAGTTTTATTGGCATAATAATGTTATATGCCGTTTATTTTTATTTTTATTTTTTTTTAAATTTTTATTTATTTGTGATAGTCACAGAGAGAGAGAGAGAATGAGGCAGAGACACAGGCAGAGGGAGAAGCAGGCTCCATGCACCGGGAGCCCGACGTGGGATTTGATCCCGGGTCTCCAGGATCGCGCCCTGGGCCAAAGGCAGGCGCCAAACCGCTGCGCCACCCAGGGATCCCTTATATGCCGTTTAAAAAAAAAAAAAAGGTGACATCCATGGGACTAGCTCAGATATTTGAGTGTTTTCTGGTCATATATACTATCTGTGCATTACTTCTCTTTCTGTCATTTGTTAGTGCTTGCTAAAGCAGATACCACTGATAAATTATAAGAAATGCTTATAACGGAGAACAGTCCATTAACAATTTCTGAAAATTGAGCAAAAATGTTGCCACACCACTGGACTGGCCAAGGACCTAGGCTGAGTGCTGGAACACCCGTGGGAGCAGTATGAGACCCTCTGGGGAATTAAAACAATAGCTAAGAGCTCAGGTTCTGGAGTTGGGCAGTTCTGGTTAAAAACCAAGCACTGCCACTAACCAGCTATGCAACCTTAGACACGTTATTTAAGATCCCTAAAGAAAACCTATCTTTCATCTTTATTATCAGGACTAAATGAAAAAGTTATTTGCAAAGTTTGAAAGGCTATCTAGCCTAGAGCTAGAAGAGTTCTGGAGTTAGGTCAACTGTCAGTCACTAGCTGTGGAATATGAGCAAATCAATTATCCTCTGGGCCTCTGTTTTCTCACCTACAAAATGGGAATGATGGCCCCTATATCATAGGCTTGTGTAAATTATATTAGTCCATACACGTACAGTGCTTACAACAGTGGCAAAGGGTTAGCAAATTATTAAAGTGTTTACTAGTATAATGCCTGGCACCTACCCAGTAAGAACTAAAAAATGTTAGCCATCTCTAATACTATGCAGATGAGCTGCAAGGGTCCTCCCAGGAGACAAGAACTTCAGTCAGGGTGGGTTTCCTGATGGGGCCATTTACTTAATGGAAGGGTATTTCACCTAGACCTGAAAACAGAATGGGACAGAGAGCCTTAGGAGACTTATAGAGTCAGAGTGTAGCGGTCTTGATTAAGAATGGGTGAGGAGGGGATCCCTGGGTGGCTCAGCAATTAAGTGCCTGCCTTTGGCCCAGGGTGTGATCCTGGGGTCCTGGGATCGAGTCCCACGTCAGGCTCCCTGCATGGAGCCTGCTTCTCCCTCGGCCTGTGTCTCTGCCGCCCTCTCTCTCCCCCCCGTTGCTCATGAATAAATAAACAAACAAAATCTTAAAAAAAAAAAAAATAGGGTGAAGGTAATGAAAGACAACAGGTGGTGTTAGGTGGATGTTGTAAATCAAGAAGCTGTAACAGAATAAAAACCCTAACTTGAAAAGCCAAACTTACTTAATGTTTTTTGCATTCTCTGTGCTTATAGTCCTGTTTTTCTTCATTAATATTTCATAAAATATTTGGCAGTGTCCAACTTGTCAGAGAACTAACTTAGGGTTAGACGCACATGAGACGCACATGAGGCCTGAAAGGCCAGCAGTAGGTTGGGTGGGAATTTCAACGGGGAGATCGAATTCACTGAAATAATTAGGTCTCCTCAAAACAGCCATCTTTCCTTGGAGAATCTGGACTTGGTTTCATTAAGGGAGGCTGCATTTCTCTACATGTCAAATTAGAGACCAAGCCAACTTCCTGCACCTGTCAGCTATTTCCCCCTCACCTCCCTTATCTTAAATAAATTAGCTGGGAGGAGGAAGAGAGTAGAAGCCCAACCCCTGAGACTTAGAGCAGGAAGAGTGGCTAGGTTAAATGCAGAAAGCAGAGAGAGATCCTTAGAGTAGGAAATCTGAGCTGCTTTGGGCTTAACAGCCCTTAAATCTTGAGGAACAGATATCAGTGGTATTCTAGATCCTTGAGTTTGTGTCATCTGCATAACTGGTAAGTTTCCCTTCTTCATCCATTGATAAAATGTTGCCATATTTGTAGTATACTACACTAGATGGACTCGCTTTGACCCCACTCAATGTAATTCATTCTGACCCTGAGGATATTCCACTCTCCCCACCCAACACCCCATTTGGGGGCTTGAGGCTGGTGCTGGGCCAAGGCTAGTCAGACCACAGTGATCATATCCAGTCCACAGCACCTTCCATTTTATTGTTTTATTTACAAACAGGGTGAAGTCAACTGGGAAAATCAGGAGTAGGGAGTCATTCTGGGCCATCCAAATGTGGAGTGGTTCCTGGGTCAGTCTCCACCATGAAGGCCGCCTCTTCTATCCTTTTCCTGCCCCTTGGTAACGGCCCCTTGATTCCTCAGGGCAGCCTCGCACGCTGCTCCTGAGCCCTTGTATGAGGGCAGATGGATCCTGGGGGAACAGGGGTGGTACGAGGGCTGGGGCCCCCTCAGTTTGTGTAAACCTGAGTTCCGATCACACGCATGATTTCCTTCTGTATCTTGGGGTCCTGAGTATTAATGTTGGCATCGCCCACCTGACCATCCTCATATCTGCCAAAGATAGGGCAAGTGTGAGCATAAGAGGGAGAACAATACCAGAATAATGTCAACCAGTGGAATTATTTTTGGAGGTGTGGCCATCCCATCCCAGAAGCCAAACCCTTTCTTGCTACTACTCTTCTGAGTAGAAAAGATTCAGCTTATCTGGTTTCCTTTAAACAGACTTTGATCTATACCCATCCCTATCATCCACAGGGAAAGTTCCAGTGCCAGCTCCACTCAGGTAGCCAGGGACAAGTCTTGAATGACAGAAACAGACTTTCCCAGTAGTCACAGCATCACACCCCCACCCTCATTTCTCAGAGCGACCCCCTAGGTACACTCCTAGACTTACACAAAGAAGAACCGTGTGCAGACATGGTCAGACACAGGGCACACCCAGATGTTCCCATGCTTCTGGAGGTCCTTAGATGTAATCACTGGGAAGAAGGAGGCCAGAAGTTATAGATATAATGCTTAAGTCACACAGTCTAGGCAGGGGAGGGAAGACGTGATACTTCAACACCACCCTCAGCTGGATCATAAGGTTGGGGACACAGAAAAACAGGGACTGGGTGAGCTACCCACCTTCACAAAGTGCTATACAGTTTAGATTCCGACTCTGCAGGAACCTCGACTGAATGGATCGGGTCTGGAAGAGAAGGAGAGCAGAGCCAAGTGGACTGTTACGGCTCTCCCTAGACAAGACAGTTAGCTGCTGATGGCTAGGGGCATAGGTCAGGGATATCTGGGGCTCCCCAGCCACCCCACCCCCCAAATTTGCTTTCCCATAATCAGTCTGGATGAGTCCATAGCTTCCATCTTTACATTTTCACGTCACTTTCAACTCAGTCCCTGCTTTCATACTTATGACCGAGACTATGTGTGACTCTGGAAATGTGTTCATCTTAGAACCTATCTGATTTCTTCAAATATTCTTCAGACTACCCACCTCCCCCACCATGTGTTTCCCCATCCATCTATGTAGCCTGAACTTATCCCAGGGGAAGAGATCTGCCTCACCAGAGCAGTGCCAACTAGTAATACCTGTGGGATGGTATTCATCCTGTTGTATCTCTGGACCAGCTCATCCTTGGAGGGCATCCTGTGCTGTCCTTTTCCCATTCCTGTCACAGAACAACAAATTCAGTTCACTCACCCATTCCTCAGTCAAGTATTTACTAAAGTGCATACTATGTGCCAGGCATTGAGCTAGACATGTAGTGAATAAAACAAACAAGGTACCTGCCCTGACACAATTTAGTCTGATGGAGACTAGAGGTAAAGAACAAGTAATTACAACAACACGGTATGGCAAGAGGTGTGATGTGGAGAATCTAGAACAATGTGGGGCTAGAGGAGGGGAACTAGCCTGCCCTACCAGTTTGAAGAAGGCTACCCAGTGATAGCTAGGAATAATTAGTTAAATGAAGACAGGGAAAGTGTTCTGGCAGGGGTAACAGGGCATGGAAGGCCTGGAGGAAGGAAGCAATGTGCCTTAGTTTGTATGGAGCGTAGTCAGTGGAAGGGGAGTGGCAACAGACAATGTGGAAGCATGGAGCTACGATCAGATCAGGCAGGCCTTTCAGGCCGTATTAAGACAACTGGAGTTTATCCTGAGAACATCAGAAAGTCACTTAAAGGTTCTAAGACAAGGGAGGAACACATGGAATGAGCCAGGAATGAGGGGCCCAGGAGCGTGGTATCAACACCTCGGATCAATGCCAGGTTGAGCAAAATGAGTGAAGAGGAAGCAAGCAGAGCAAGTCAGATCTGCTCTAGTCTCAAACTATAAACCAGAGTCACTTAAGAGATAAGGCAGAGATCACAGCAGGTAAGTAATGAATAATTTTCCACAAGTAGCCATAATGGCAACAACCTTAAGCATCCTGTTTCCTTCAGAAAGTCCTCCCAGACTTGAGGAAGTGATGCCAGTTCCCCCCTACCTAAATCCATAAATCCTCCACCATCCTTATCTCCCAGTTTATAACATTCATGGACTCATTCTAGATTTTTCTTATTTAGAGACAAAACAGTGCTTGTCTGCTCCTACTCCATTTTTGGCCTGTGACGACTAGGACATAGTCTTTGTACTAAGCTTTCTCACAGGCCTGGCCTTAGCACAGTGTGTGTGTGTGTGTGTGTGTGTGTGTGTGTGTGTCCCCTTCTGTTGGAGAGGGAGAGGGATGAAGATGGAAAATGATGGTATCATTATAGGCTATAAGTGGGGCCCCTATCTCAACACTCCGCCCTGGAACTTTCTACCACTAATCCCACTTTGCTTCGATTCTTGGTTTTATGATAGCCATGGTGCAGCAGTGGGGATGAATGGACTGACATTCCTCATTGCTCAGGCTGTCAATTTGTCATGCACTTACACTAAAATCCCATGATAGATTATGGCCTAAACAAAACTCAGGGCAAGACTTAAACTAATTAATTTCTTCCTCCTACAGGACATTTACCACCCCTCTATGTTTACTTTCTCCATTAGCCTCAACTAGGTTTAGCTCTGATTCCAAACATCATGACCTCCTCATCTTGGGTATTTCAGTGCAAGATTCTGAGTGAAATCCCCACCCAAGTTCTACCCTAGAGGATAAGAAAGAACAATCTGATTTCTATGGCTGATCTTAGAGATGGCATTTATGATATAATCCAAATCCTGTCCCATCCCAATCCTGTTGCACACTGTTCTGTCCATTTTGACCCAATGATCTTTTGTCAAGACCAGAACCTGAGAATATGGTGGCTAGAATCATCCCTGGATGCTTTGTATCCAAAGTATTCATGTTTCAGAAATCTCTAAACAGAACTAAACAAACAGATGTTTACCATCTCCTTTCTCACTGGCCCTCATTATAACCTGCAAACAATGGCCAAGTCATTGGAGTGGAGAGGCTCCACTAGCCAAATGGATGTTCTCCATTCATACTGGCTCCCAGAGGGCACTGAATGCCACAAAACTAAGGATACCCTGAAGAAGAACAGAGAAAACCAGAGTAGAATAGGGTAGATGGAAACATTTTAAGAACGTAGTGTAGTAACTACAATAAACTGGACATCTGTATGCATCTCACATTCTAGAGATTCTCACTTATCTGTGGGCCCTCAAAGACGCAGTCATTCAAGTAAAGCCTACCCAGTCAGTCCAATATAGTGATAAGAAAACTGGCCTAGAAGTTAGGAGGCCTGGATTCCAATCCTAGCTCTACTACTCCTAGCTATGTGACCCTAAGAAAGTCATTTAACTTCTCTGTGTATGAGCTTTCCTATCTGTAAAGTAATAAAGGATTGGATGAGATGATCTCTAACTATTAAGAGTAAAATCCTATGCCATTTTATATGAATAATCAATGGACCTTTGCAAGAGGGAAAGGGATGGTGTCATAGGATGTTGTTATGTCATCAGTAAATAAAGATAAGGAGTCAACAGAGATTCCTGGCTTCATTTGGTAACTAAAGGGACTCAGGTACTTAGTAGGAAACAAAAGTCAGTGAGAGGGGAAAGAGGGAATGAATAGGGAGAGAACAGACAGGAAACAAGAGTTTCGCGGGCATCAAAAACCAGGAGTAGGGATCCCTGGGTGGCGCAGCGGTTTAGCGCCTGCCTTTGGCCCAGGGCGCAATCCTGGAGACCCGGGATCGAATCCCACGTCGGGCTCCCGGTGCATGGAGCCTGCTTCTCCCTCTGCCTATGTCTCTGCCTCTCTCTCTCTCTCTCTGTGACTATCATAAGTAAATAAAAAAAAAAAAAAAAAAAAAAAAAAACCCAGGAGTATCTCACTACTCAGAACATAAGAGCTTAATGAGGGAAGCTCAGGCTTGGACAAAGATAAAAATTGAGAAACCTGGACAAAGAAGCCAAATAGACTACCCCAACACAACCCCTACTTTGCACCTCAGGCACATAGAGTAAGATTCATGCACACATTCAATAAATATTTATTGGGCACTTACCCTGTGTAGATTCATCACCAGGTTTGGTTCATGACATACTATCATTTATTTATTTATTATCTATTATACCTATAGACCCAACCTACAAACTAAATCCAAGAACCAAAACATTACTAGTGACTTATATCTAACTATCTGCCTCTCCTTGGGAGGTAACCACTACCTTGAAATTTCTTTAGTTTCATCACACATACCCACATATACACCCCTAAATGTTTAACTCTGTATGCTTTTGAACAATATAAAAAGACATCATACAGTAGTCTTCTGGGCTTTTTTTTTTTTTTTTTTTAAAGATTCTATTTATTTGAGAGAGAGGAAGAAAGTGAGTATGTGCTCGGGGTGGGGGAGGGGAGCAGAGGGAGGAGGGACAAGCAGATTTCAGAGTGCAGAGCCTGACGTGAGTGAGCTCCAATCTTACAACCCTGAGATCATGACCTGAGCCAAAACCAAGAGATGGATGCTCAACAGACTGAGCCACCCAGGTGCTCTTGGGCTTGCCTTTTTAACTTTTTTAATTTTTATTCATTTTTAAAGATTTTATTTTATTTATTCATGAGAGACACAGAGAGAGAGAGAGAGAGAGAGAGGCAGAGACACAGGCAGAGGGAGAAGCAGGCTCCATGCAGGGAGCCTGACGTGGGACTGGATCTGGGTCTCCAGGATCAGGCCCTGGGCTGAAGGCAGCGCCAAACCACTGAGCCACCAGGGCTGCCCGGACTTGCCTTTTTTAAACTCAACTAATTACTAAGATTTTTCCACATAGTTGAGAGCCACTGTTTATCCATTTTCATTGCTAAATAATAATCCACTCTGAGAATACACTAAAATGTATTTATTTCTTAATCTGATAATGAGCATTTGGGTCATCTGCAAGACTTGCTATTGCAAACAGTATTACTTTGAACATTCATGTACACCCCTGGGTGTATGTAGGCAGGAATAAAAATGCTGGTCATTGGGATAAAATGTTTTAGCTCTATAAAATTTAACACCAAGTTGTTTTCCAAAGTGGCTGTACCAGTTTATAACCCCATAAACAATGAAAGAAATCCTGCTGATCTACAACTTCTAGAATCATTAAAGGTATTACCAGATTTCTTAATTTTTGCCAATCTACATGGGTGCTAAACACTAAGTCATCTTGGTCTTGATTTTATTTCCTTGATTAACAGTGGTTGAGCAGGGATGCCTGGGTGGCTCAGTGGTTGAGCATCTGCCTTTGGCTCAGCATCTGCCTTCGGCTCCCGGGGTCCTGAAATCAAGTCCTGCATCAGGCTCCCCACAGGGAACCTGCCTCTCTCTCTGTGTCTCTCATGAATAATTAATAAAATCCTTTTAAAAAAAATAGCAGTTGAGCAGCTTTTCATATTTTTTGGTCATTTCTTCAGTGAAATGCCTGTTCATTTCATTCACCTATTTTTCTATTGGATTGTCTTTTTCTTAATGATTTTCAAGCATTTTAAAAATACATTTTTATTACTCATCTTTTGTAGTTAAGTGTGTTGCTAAATGTCTTCTGGTTTATAACTTCATTTTCTTAAGATGTCTTCTGACGAACACAAGTTTTTAGTTTTAATAAAGTCAAATTTACTGATCTTTTATGACATAATTCTTTTTCAATTCTCTGGATAATTTGTATAAGACTACAGTAATTTGTTTGGTTTGGTTAAGGTTTGGTTTAAGACTCACTTATAAAACTATCTGGGTTTGGTGAGTTTTTTGGTTTGTTATTTGTTAGAGTAGTTTAAAATTTAGAGACTCTTCTAGTTCTGATTCTGGATCTAAGTTTTCCTACCTTTATGACAGTTATAATTACTGGAGAATACTAAATAATCTATAAAGAATCTAACACTGTTCCCTTTGTATGTCAGACACGCAATATACGGTGGATATCCTTTATACAAAGACTATACAGAATAAGAAAAACAAAAGAAGACTGAAAAAGAACTAAGACATGAACCTGGTACACTGAGAGCCTCGAGTCAGATTCATTTTCTGAACAGAACAAAGCTGGACTTATCTCCTGACTAAAATATGGGCTTCATTCATGCCTTATCTTTGGAATAAAAGGCTTTCACTTCCATCCAATGTAACTATTATAATATTATTATATAATTATAGACAGTTTATATTTTAAAAGGTAGATGACAAGGAGAACAATGTCCCCAGACATGTAAGCCAATGGAAGATACTCAAACCCTCAAGTGTATTCATATATCAACTCACATGCACATGGGTACGTACACTATCTATAATAATGACAAGCTACTGCTAACACCAGAAAGTGGTCTATGAAAAAACTCGTTCCAATCTCCCAGTTATTCCCTAACTTAATCTCAGAGCCAAGCCTCTACAATGAATAAAACCATCCCCATAGAGAAGAGGACCACCTAAGGGAAAGGGAGATAATTGGCCTTGCCTTCTAAAGAATCTAAATTTCTAGTAGGAGGAGGGAAAAAGACAGACTATGTGTCTATGACTGGGAAGAGAGCTGACACAGACCAAGTGTCCATGATGAAGGAAGAGGAGATAGCATAGATTATGTATTTACAAAATGGATGCGATGTAAATAGAGTCAAGGTGGCCAGAGAGTGTTTCTTACCTGAGTATCCAAAGGAAATACTGGAGATGGGGCTCAGGTAGATGCCTTTGCCATAGGCTGCTCCATGCAGCTTGCAGGGAAACACCAGGATGAGCAATATGAGCCTGGGCCCTCCCATGGCTGTATATTAGGCAGCCACAAGGCTTATCCAGCCCTCTGTCCCTCCAATTACCTTCTTACTCATTCAGATAACGCTAGGAACTTATTCTTGAAAAGCTACTTGGCTGAAAAGTGGATGCAGGTTAACCCCTTTGCCCTACTAGAAACCGAGGTCTTGGAAAGTGAGGAGTGGCAGAGCCACTGAATCAGTCCCTCAGAATCCATACTCCTGTCTCCAGGCCTTGGTACATATTCAGATTCCAAAAAGGGAATGATAGAACAGGTAGCCAAGAGGAGAAACAATAACCATTCCTTGGAGTCTCACAGGGCAAAGAAATAAGCCTTTTCTATCAACTTTTTGAATGAACAGTCACATAAATTAAAAAAACTTTGTTTAATAGGTTAATTTATCACAGTGGCTGCAGTCAGCAATTCATATTCCTGCTTATTGCTACAATCCCATTCCCAAAACCACCAAAAAACACAGCCTGGGGTCAATTATACAAAAGCCACATTCATGCTATACAAACAGTTCCAACCTCTTTCCTAGGGAAGCCCCCGGCAGGCTAGATTTGAGGATGCTGAAGCAAAAACAGTTGACTACTCTAGAGCAGCCTTCCCTAAAATTGAGTAGGGCAGGGAGGGGGTGGAGAGAAAGGGAAAGGGGCACAGCCTCACCTGCAGTTTGGTGTAGGATGCATTGACCAGCCCATTGCGCAGGATCGAATGCCAGTTCTCAATGTGGGACCCACTGTAAGGAGGGTAGAATACAGGTCTCCTCAAAGTCTGAGGTGCCCAGAAGCACTTTCAAGACTGCCACTCCCACCCAATCTCACCCACATAGGACACCATGATAGAGCAGATACACCTAGTGATGCACATGGACATAGCCACAGGCATGCAAAATATGTGTGGCTAACCCTCCATTTAGTTTTCAGTCCCATCCTTTCTTCTGTACTTCAGCTAGTCCCATCCTAAATCCCCAAATGTTGGTTCAGTATTTTCATTTGTCCATTTTCCCGATACTTCAAGTTAAGCAGATTCATCTCACACTTGACAAGCTTATCACTGATCCCAAATACGGCAGCCAGTCCTGACTTCATGTCTGTTTTAAGAAAAGGGTACCACCATTCCTTTCGTAGTATCTCTCTCACTTTCTCTCTCTCCCCACAAACAGGCATAAATTGCTCATTTCCTTCAAAATACCCTTCAGACCTATCTCCTCTAATCTGTTCCTTCAACCACAGCTTTTTATATGTAAATGTCATTTCTCCTCAACATAAGTACCTACAACATAAGTACCTACAACATAAGTAGCTTGAGTGTAAAGACCATATCATATCTACCTTCCACAGTACCTGTCATAATAATAATAAATATCTGATTGGCTGATGGATATAGATAACACACACATATACCTCAAGTGAAGTTGCCCTCCCATCCCCCTAAATTATTTGTTGTCCCCCCACCCCCAGTCCCCACCCTCCTCACTGGAAGGCAAAGGTGCTGCCATAGAGCTTCTTGGCGGTCCGGAACCGAGCCTCCTTGGCAGGAGGGCTGCTCAGCAGGAGGAACTGGTGTGAGGTGTGCATGAACTTCAGCTGCTGCCCAGGGTGGGGGTCGGGTCAGGAAAACAGAGAAGAAATGGAGATCAGGGAGGGAAGGGTTGAGGATAGGGAGCAAATCAGGTTTGCACTGACCCCAAATAGTGAGGATATGCTTAGGTCCAAAGACTACTGTTGACGGACAGAGCCAACGAGACAAGTCTAGAACCAATATGGTTAGCTGGTTTGGAGACCCTCCCTGCCCCTCACCAGAAATTTAAAGAGTTTATTTAGAAGAAGAATGGTCACTTACCCTGCTGAGAGGTAGTTTGACAATGTGTGACCTGTTGCTAGAGATGATCCTAGCATAAAACAGAAAAAAAAAAAAAGGAATGGAAAGAATGAGTGTGTGGCTAGACCATCCAGAACAAAGCAGAGCCTTGCTAAACCCCTGAGAGAACAAGCAAGGATTCCAGGGCTATCTGAATTGTGTGAAATGTTCAGATTACTATCTGGATATTCCTGTGGGTGGTAATGCTTGGGTAGAAAAGCATAAAAGGGAAGCTACTGACCAGAGACCAGCTAGTTACTGGGTAAACGATGGATGAAAGAAAGAGAGGGGTGGTAGGGAGACTGCTACATCTAGGAAGAGGAAAGGATAATACAAAAGGAAGAGCACATAAGATCAGCTACAAAAATAAAAAAAAAATGTAAAAAGTCAGCAGGGATCTGTATTAGCAGGGTGACAACTTGTTCTTAGGATTTAGAGACATACAACTGGGGCTTAAAAGCCATCCTATCGAGCTCAAAGGAAGCCTTCAGGGCTCTGGAGGATGGGAGAAAGAAAAAGAAGAAACTACAACAAACTTCCTGAGGATTCAAGGACAGACTGGGCTATGTGTAGGCTGAACTCAGAGAACAGGAGAACAAAGGCATAAAATAGTGAGGGCTCAGCAAAGCAATGTTATCTCGTGTAGTGGATAGTTTGGTTCTTTGGGCTTCACTCATTTACTGGTGATGCTATCCTGGATAGTCTATGCCTGGCCATCCCTCATGCTCTGAGAGAGAATGTTGCATTGAGAAAGCACTGATGTCAAAAGCTGACTAGGGAAAGAGGGGAAAGCTATGTCAGGAAAACAAAAGAAATCAAGATGAGGGAAGGAGGGCAGGCGGTGGAGGGCAGCAGAGAATGCTCAGAATCTTTTGTAGAAGGGAATAATAATAGTGCCTCAAGGCTCTGGACAGTGTACATCAACAGGGAAGGTCTTGAGACAGGTCTTGAGACAGGTCTAAAGGAGTAGAAGAAGGAGTCAGACCTCTCTGGATGCACAGAAAACTTAGTTGAAACAGTACTAATTCCTACATGCAGAGGTACTTAAAAACCTATTGGGAAACAAGATATACCTAAAGAGAACCTGAGAAATGGTGTCAGAATTTGTGAGCTCTTGGGAGGTTCCGAGTTCTTTTCCAGGCAAGTGTATCAATAAAACCCCAAGAAAAAGCAGCCAGAACATGTATAACTTCAGGGAGGATGCTAAAAAACTGCCTCTAAAAGAAGGTGCAGGTTCCATGTCTCAAACTATACACCCCCACACCTCCCTTCCAATCCCCAAAGGATGAACCATTCCATCCTTACTACTTACCACTGCAAGAGAGGATGGGCCAAGGGATCCAGTTTATCCATCTGCTTCTTAATTTCTAAATATGAACCCTGTAAGACAAAGGCCATAAAGTTATCTCCCAGGAGAGGTGGGAACCCTCCCACTTCAAACAGACTGACTATCAGGGCCCAGGGCAAGGTAGGCACTGAAGGCCACACAAAGGCAAGAGGAGATGGTTCCCACCCTCAAGGAGCCCAGTCAGATTGGGAAGACTCATAAATAAATATGAAAATGACTGAAAATGCTTACAAAACAACATGCAGGTGGGTCTCCCTCATTTTATGCAATTCCTACAACCCTAAAAAGTTGACTTTAAATCAAAAATAAATAAAATCAATGTCCCAGAAAGATCAGGCTAAGGAATCCTGTGGTAAAGTTTACATAAAGCAGAAAGTCTTTCTGACAAATCACCCCTCCTAGGTATATCTTATGTGTTAATCTGAACTGTGATATATAGGATTTGCTGAGAAGAGGCCCACCTGTAAATGTGAGTACAAATGAATGTCTATTCATGCAGAGATTGCAGACGAGGGGTGGGGAAGTCTGGTGAGGGGCAGCCTTGAGTCAAAGGATGGTCACTGCTCCATGTTGCTGCCCCACCCCTAGAAGGACAGAAGATGTAGGCCCCTGGGGCGAGTTCCTTATGTCCAAGCCCCCTCCTCACCCTCCCAACCCTGGGCAGAAGTCTTTCCCTCATTTCTTTCATTCCCTAAGAATTATGGGGAAAACATTAAATATGAACAACTCGTGAAGGAACTGGCAGCAAAGATAGAGGCTGAGAGAGACATCAGGAGTGAGAAAAGAGGAATAACAGAGAACAAGAACTGAGAAGGCTGAAGGGGGAACACTAAAGAAAATACAGTGAGGAAACAGAGTAGCATTTCTAAATCTTTACTCCACTCCCATGGATTCCAGGCACAACAGGGCACGTAAGCAGGACAGGCAGAGAGCAGAATACCTGGGTCATCTCCCGGATGGACATCACACTATCCAGAGCTTTCTGAAGTCGCTCATAATTCTTCTTCTGTGGGGAATCAATGGGAAGAGAAGACCCAGATGAAGAAAAGTGGAGAGGAAGATGTGATGAAAAGAAGGGCCAGATGTACAAAAGAAGTCTAGGCCCCAAGGAAACAGTATAGCATGTCATGGAAAGAACACAGATTTAATGTCAGACAGTTCTGAATCACATGCTAGTTCTCTTTTACCAGCTGGACGTAATAGGGGAGGTTACTTAACCTCTTAGAACCTCGGTATCTCTGTATGTAAATGAAGATAAAAATTCCTGCAACACTCACAGAGATGTTCTGAAGACATTATGTAATAAATATATTAACGTTATGTAAAGAACCTATACAGTGCCTGATACATAGTAAGAAGGGTAATGGTGAGGTACTCTGCTGTGTACTTGTGATGGTTAATTTCATCAATGGTTAATTGGTTAATCGAGTTGATCTGAGTCACGGAGGGCCTGAATATTTTGTCACACATTACTCTCAGTGTGTCTGTGAGGGTGTTTTTAGATGATATTAACCTTTGAATCAGCCGTCTGAGTAAAGCAGATTCCCCACCCTCATTTGGGTGGGCCTCGCCCAATCAGTTGAAGGTCTGGAGAGAACAAAAGGACCAAGTATGAGGGAACTCCCCCTGCCTGACTGCTGAAGCTAGGACACTCACTGGCCTTTTTCTACCTTTGGATCGGAATTGAAAAATCTGCTCTTTTTGGATCTCAAGACTGCCAGCTTTTGGATTGTAATTGACAGCACTGGCTCTCCTGGGTCTCCAGCCTGGCAACTGCAGAACCTGGGAGTTCTCAACCTTCTAACTGCATGAGCCCACTTCCTTCTAATACATCTCTTTTGATATATATCTCCTATTGGTTGTTTCCCTGGAAAACCCTAATACAGTACTTTGCATATGCTATCTATCACTCTTACAACCATCTGCAGGGTAGGTATTACACCCTCTTTACAGATAAGCAAATTGAGGTTCAGAAAGGTTTAGTGGCTTTTCTTACACCATCAAGCTAGGGAACAACAGACCCGCAAATGGAATCCAGGTCTGCCTGGCTCCAGTCTATATTCTTCCCTAACATAACACAATAATATTAATTCTTCCCACCTCCTTCTAACAAACTCATTTATTCACAAGAGCTAAAGCTTGGGGTTTAGAAGTTCCCGAGAACCAAGTGTTCCATTTTTTCTGTCCCGCATTCCACTGAATAACAGCCCACAAACTCCCACTACTTCTTATCGTTTCTTCCCAAGCAACAATACCTTGGGGTTAAAGGCCAGAGTCTTGGGATCAGTGGGGTCCACCACAGAGGGATAAGGCTCAAAGATGATGCTCTTTCTAGGGGACTCCAAAGCTGCCCTACACATGGCCACCAGCAGATCCACCACCTTCAGGGAAAAGAGAGAAAGGGGGCAGAAACTAAGGGATCTCCCAGAGCTGGGAGTCACAGTGTCCAGCAGGGGTCCACCTCTCAAGAGGCTCTCAGCACTTCTCTCTGTTGTTCTTTTTAAAAGCAAACATGCTTATGGTTTTTTCATTAGAAAATACAGGCTGTTCATAAGAATTCAATTAACAATGAATTAAAAAGTGACTAAAGAAGATAAAAATCATCCCCCTATCCCCAAACAAATCTCATTCCTCACAAGTACAACTGTTAAGTCTGATGTCAATCCTTTTAGACTATTTTTCCTATGGAAACAGTTATTTTATTAAACAGGCAACTGAAAAAGAACTATATTACACATACTGTCATATTTTCTTTTTCATATATGTTATAATTTTCTACCCATAAGTAATAGCTATATAGTATTTCCACTATAAGGACATACCAGGATTTCTTTCACCGAACCCCCACAGATGGAATTGTAGCCATGCTTTTTTCTATTACAAACAACAGTATTGTGAACATCCTTACATATGAAAACATTTCTAGAGGTGAAATTGCAAGAAGTGAAATGCTAGGTTCCCTGGCCTTTCTTGATTCCAGTTCGCCAGCAGCTTTTCCTTCTTCCATACCTCTGCTCCAGTAGCGACCTCCTCCGCAGCTCCCGACATGACTCCCAGTGTGTAGAAGGAGAAAACACACAGCTCACGAGTACAGACAGCTGGCTGAATGGACATATTAAACAGACAGTAGTGGTACAGGGTATGCAGTAAGAAGGTGTTACAGGGAAAGAAGGAAAAATCTGACCTCAGACAACTCTAGAATGAAGTAGGAATTTGGGGCCCTCCATGTCATGAGAAAATTATAAGTAAGTCTTAATTAAAATACCTTACTTTTTTAAGTTTAAGAATTAATGCTGTCTCTTCTATGAAGCCTTCCATGACTTCCCTAAGTAGTTAGATGCTCTCACTTGTGAGCTCCTACAACATTGTTCGTATCTTTTCTACGTACTTATAGTGTAGTATCTGTCCACCCACCTAGACTTGGGAGTCCTTGAGAACAGCATCATATGCAATCATCTTCATCAACACCTGACCCCTATTTTTAAATGTTGAATGGGGATTATATCTTCAAAAATATCCATATATCCTTATCTTTCCAAATAGGACTGCTGAGATTTGTTTTCTGAGAAAAACAATTATTTCTAGAGTCCCAGAGAATAAGGACAGAATCCTGTCTTTACTACAGACCCAGGAAGAAAGGAATAAAGGGGAGATGAGGAGTGAAGGAGCTTTAGCTAGGGGTTCAAGGAAGATGGTCACAGATTAGGGCATATACCTTAAGCATGGACCCGTTCTGGAAGACATGCTGCTCGTCACACACCACACAGTACTCATTCAATGTTGGAATCCTCTGCTCTGCATACTTCATGATCTGGGGAGAGAAGAGATTTTATCAAGTCTTTTGGAAATACAGGCACAGATATGGGAAATAATTTGAGCTTCTTTTCCATCTACTCTCCTTCTTCCCAGCTCTGTGCCTAAGGCAAAATCTATTCTTGGGCCCTGCACTTAGTTAAATTGATGGCCCAACTCGAGAGCTACCACTTTATATCATAGTAAAAGTAAGACCAGCCATGGTAGAAGAGCTGACTTAAGATCTTACCCCTCTACTACTTAATAACACATGTAACTGGGGCGCCTGGGTGGCTCAGTGGTTGGGCGTCTGCCTTTGGCTCAGGGCGTGATCCCGGAGACCCGGAATTGAGTTCCATGTCGAGCTCCCTACAAAGAGCCTGCTTCTCCCTCTACCTGTGTCTCTGCCTCTCTCTCTCTTTCTCATTCCCTCTCTCTCTCTCTCTCATGAATGAATAAATAAATCTTTTTAAAAAAAATAACATATGTAACTTTGGGCAAACAGGTTAACCTGAGCCTTGGTTTCTTCATTTATAAAGTAAGATATTATTCACCTCAGAGAAATGGGGATTAATGAGATAATTTTCATGAAAGTATTTTATAAACATTAACAGGTACTAACCAAACTATTAACCTTAGTTGAAGTAATTACAGATTGTCCCTCTAAGATAGGTAAATATTCAGTCCATGATTACATGGTAGGAGGCCTGAGAAGCCATTTTAACTATCCGGAACAATCAGCCTGTCCACTGGTCAAAACCAGAGATACAACTCTGTTGGGAAGAGAGCACAAATCCAGAGCCAAATGGCAATATCCTAAACAATTTTTTTAAGGTAACATATAATGTTTTATTAGTTTCAGGAATAGAATTTAGTAATTCATCAGTTGCATAAAACACCCAGTGCTCATTAGTAAAGAATTTTCTAAAACGCTTTGTCTACACTGAAAAAAATAAAAAATATAAATAAATAAATAAATAAATAAATAAATAATAAATAAATAAATAAATAAATAAATAAATAAATAAAACACTTTGTCTAGGGGCACCTGGCTGGCTCAGTCTGTGGACCACACAACTCTTGATCCCGGGGTCATGAGTTCAAGCCCCACATTGGGTATACAGCTTACTTAAAGACAAAACCTAAAAAACAACAATAATGAAATAAAACCACACTCTTGTCTTACCATGACTCTTTCTACCAGGTATACTTCTGTATAAATCAAATTGTTCCCATTTCACATACTTTTGGGCTGGGAAAGGGAGATGAAAGGGCTTCTTTTCACACAGATGTACCAAATGCCTACTATGTACCCAGTTTGGTGAATGGTCTCCTTGATTATGCAATAACATAAAAGATTCTCTTCTCAGACCCTCAATGCCAACAAGGGAGATGTGGCATATATACAAATTAATTACAACTCAACTGTGGCACATATACAGATTAATTACAACTCAAGGCAGCATATGGTACACAACACAGAGGTGCCATACAAAATAAAAAGCACCTTAAGAGTTCAATGAGAGAAAAGATCACTCCTACCTAATATGGTTGGAGTACTAGAGAAGAATTTTATGGCAAAGGTAGCATTGAGGCTTGACTGCAACAAGTCGACATGGGCAGGAAGGCCAGAGATAATGATGTGAACAAAGATAATAGAGATGGAAAAGTGAGAAAAAGCACGCCCAGGAAATAAAGAGATATTAAAAAAAAAAAAAAATGACCCAGTAGTAGCTGAGTAATGAAAGAGATATAGGGAAAACTGAAGGTCATCTAAATGAGGATGTTGGGGATCATAAGGAAATCAGTGTCAATCCCTCTCATATCTTGACACCTATGCACTTAAAATTTGTAATGCATCATTTGGCACTTGATCAGACATGGTCTGTAAGCGTCGTCCCAATAAGGCCATAAGCTTCTTGAGGATAGGAACTATGCCTTCTTTTCTGCTATCCACAAATGCTTACTATGGTTCTAGGAGCCAAGCAATTCAGGAAATATTTAACTGAGGAGCTGGGAGATGTTAGGGGAACAGATGGGTCAGAAAACAGGGGAAAGGCTTAGGAATGAAGCTTTGAACTCAATTACCTGGACAAGGAATCCATATTCCAGAGTGGGGATGTTCTTGCAGTGACCACTGACCTGATGAGAGTAAAAAGACAGACATTATGAGCCTTTTATGAATTTGGTGTCTAGATAGACCTCACACTCAACACCTAAGATTCTCCTAAAGTAGCTTCACCCTAGCTCCGATTAGTCTAAATAATCCCAAAGCTGGAGAAAGAACCCTTAGATATTTTTGCCACAAGTACCTGAAAAGGGCTCACCTGTCCTTAACCTTCTTCAAGGTAGATAAATAGGTTAATATAGCAGCAGATGACCAAGTCCTAACCACAGCCTAATAAAATCATACATGATGCCTTGGGATACCCAAGTTCAGACTCCCTGCTTCACGGCCTACTATCAGAGAAGCTTGCCAGACAGTTTAGACATGTTTTCAGCTATTAAAAAATGTGCTCCATTCTGCCCACTCATGGTACCTGTCCAAGTTTGATTTAGGATGCCTGAAAAACCATACCCCCACCTCATTTTGAGAAGCTATCTCCCACATCTCCATTCCCACCCTCCTGACACCCAAGTCAAACCCTCCCCAGCCCATGTACCAAAGGAGAGGTCCGTGCTGGGGGAGGGAGGCCCACGTGCTGGGGGCACAGGAGACCTGCCTGGGGGCTGGGAGGGTAGCCAAACACCTCCACTTTGGGGTTCTTCATAGTGCAAGAGATGGAACGGTTCATGAGGCGCCCAACTCGAAGCTCTGGTACACCCAGTTTGCCTTTCAGCATGGAGTCCTGTATGATAGGGAAACTGGGAGACCTGGAGAGAAAGCAAAGAGAAGTGATGAAACCAGGGATTCAAAATGAGCCCCTTAGAAGAACACTGAGTCCTAGGTCAGGATGGGTGAAGCAACTTAAGCCAAAGAAGAAATCCCATCTGAGGAAAGTTCCATTGGATGTTAAACACCTTTAAAACAAGTAGATCACAAACCTGAATTGATTTTTATGTCATTACTTGTGTGTTCTTCAGATTAGAACATGGAAGACAAGCAAAGGCAAAGTCTCAGTCAATTTCTATAGCATCTAGGCTAGGTATGGAATGATCCCTTGGACAGGATGCCTATTTATTTGGGGAGGGTGTGTGTGTGTGGTGTTTATACACATATGATTAAGTGCTAAATACTATACTAAGCAAGTGGTTGAAGCCCAAAGAGCCTAATGTCTGACAGTCTGTCAAGAATAGTGCCTGGGAAACTACAAATCTGGGTCTGTATTTGCCTTTGGGAAAATTAGAGGCACCAGTGGGGAAAAATGTAGGCCTGGGACAGAGAACGAGACAATATTTATTTCCAAAACCTAGATAATGAATCAGTGTACCTTTTTTTTTTAAGATTTTATTTATTTGAGACAGAGAGTACGTGTGAGAGAACACAAGCAGGAGAAACGGCAGAGGGAGAGGGAGAAGCAGGCTCCCTGCTGAGTAGGGTGCCTGCTTCAGGGCTCAATCCTAAGATCTTAGGATCATGACATGAGCCGAAGGCAGATGCTTAACTAGCTGAGCCACCCCGGCACCCCTCAGTGTACCCTTTCATGAGGGCAAGGAGTTGATGCCTATACTCAGACTCTGCTTTCTCAGGAGAGGGAGTAATGGATGAGGTTCATAAAAAGAAAAGTTGGAAAAAATTAGCATACAATTCTTCAAATACATACCATGAAAGGACAAAGTATGAATACTGGTGTCGGAAGTACAAGGATAAAGACACATGGGGGACGGGGCCATGTGGGTGGTGGTAATAGTTAAAGGTGCAGAATTTGGAGAAGCTTGGGAGAAAGCAAAATAGGTAAGTTTACATAATCAAGCAAGTGGAGCTGGAGCTCAGACAAGACCACCATCGTTAGAGATGAGCTGCTCCTGGAGCAGCACTTACTTGGGGATGGGTGAGAAGATGCTGAGGCCAGCTCGGAACTTCTTGATGGTACCACTTGCCTTGAACCAACTGTGCCTTTTTTCCTGCTGGGTCTTCAAGAAATCGTTGCTGAGATGTTTCCATTGTTGGGAAGTGAACATACCCAGGATCCTAAGAAATCAAAGTGAATGGACTTACAAAAGGTCAGGCAGGGGAGGAAGTCAAGAAATAAAACTATGAAAAGCAATTCATCTAAAATTCAGACCCAGGAGCTGTAAGCTAGTTGTGGTAAGGGAATGTGTGTCTGAAGACCCCCTGATAATGACCTTAACACATGGAAGTGTACTGTCCTAAAGTACCTCTTTGCCTAAGGGGTAAATACCACTCCCATTACCTAGTCTAATGGACCAGAACAATTCTGAGATGATTTGCCTTTAGTGGAAGATCTCAAAGATGAGCTTCCAATGGCCATGAACCTGAGAATTTATTGCCAAGAATGACCATACTGACAGTGGAACAGAGGTAGTTGGATGGAATAGAGTACCACCCTCTATTTTGGGAATAGTGAAGAAAAGGAATGGGACATGAGGGGTATAACATTGTTAAGCAAAAAATTATATCCCCAAACTTATGGCTTCCAACTTGAGCTGAGCCCCCAACAGTCTTACCAATCCTTTCACTTGTCTTTGATCAGTCCTCTCTGGCGTTACTCTATTATTCTAAATCCTTACTGCCTTCTCTAAGCTCTTCACTTCACCTACAGCTGATAACCTCTTCCTTCTTTTTTTTTTTTTAAAGATTTTATTTATTTATTCATGATAGACATAAACCTAGAGAGAGAGGCAGAGACACAAGCAGAGGGAGAAGCAGGCTCCATGCTGGGAGCCCGACGTGGGACTCGAGCCCAGGACTCCAGGACCGCGCCCTGGGCCAAAGGCAGGCACCAAACCACTGAGCCACCAGGGATCCCCAACCTCTTCCTAATTAACAGAGAAAACTGAAGCTGTCAGTTACCAGCTTTAATTTTCCAAGCCTGCTACAAAATCTATCTCCATTTCCTCTATTTCAATTCCTCCATTCTCTGGAAACAAGATAACCCTTCTATTAATTCCTCTATTTATTCTCTAGATCTCAGCCGCTTCTTGCCTCTTTACGGATCTTGATTCATCAATCACCCCCCTCTCCTGTCAGTTCCTTTCCCAAACTCTACAAAAAGTTTCAAGTTTCTGCATGCACCCCAGTCTAGCTATAGCTCTCTCTTTCCCTGCTATCCTCATCCAAATATCTCAGTTCACACTTATTGTTTATACTTCATTGCTAATCACTCACTTCCCAACTCAACTGCAGTCTGGTTTCTACCTTTGCTACTCCACTATGATTGCTCTTACTCTGATGCTAAATCCAACAAAAACTCTTATGTTCTCCTTTGACTTATCCTCTCTGGCCTCTTGCCCTCCTTGTAGAAACGCTCCCCCTTGCCTTCTGACACCATTTGCTTCCTATTCTTCTCCAACCTCTCTGGACTGCCTTCAATGTTCTTTCTGTGCCTACTCTGCAGGTTTCTTGAGTATTTTGCCTGGATGTTGAAGGGTGTTCTGCCTTTGATTCTATTTTTTTTCCATTTTATCATGTTCTTCCTTAGCAGTCTCCTACTTTATACCAGTTGTAATCTCCACCCATTCACTGAATATATTTCAAACCTAACTTCTGTTACATATCTAACCATGTACTAAGTACCTCCACTTGAATATCCCAAGATTATCTTTTTCTTTTTTTTAAGTAGGCTTCATGCCCAGCATGGAGCCCAACTCGGGGCTTGAACTCACGACCCTGAGATCAAGATCTGAGCCTAGACCAAGAGTTGGACACTGAACTGACTAAGCCACCCAGATGACTCCCCTCAAAGTTATCTTTAAACAACATGTTTAAAATGGAACTAATTATCTATCCTTATCCCATAAACCTGGTCCTCTTCTTATATCCCTATTTAAATTGGTGGTATTACAAATTACCCAGACACATAGATTGGAAATCTAAGAGTAATTTCCCACTATTCCTTAGTTCTTATGACCATATATGACATATCCAAATCAACGTTCAACTCTTAGTGATTCCATACTCCAGAAAGCTCTCTAGTCCATCTTTCACCTCTATTCTCACCTACAGTCACACTTTGGCTCAGGCCCTCATCATCTTATGTCTGGACTTCTGCAAAAGCCTCCTACTAAACTAGTTCTGGTCTCTTGTTTCACCCTTTCCTACTGATTTTACACAGTGCTACCAGAATCGTTTCTCTAAAATGAAGTCTGGCCACATTCCTTCTTTGCCTAAAATCCTTCAATGTTCCTGCTGCCTACAAGATAAAAGCCCAAGATCCTCTCTGATTTGGACCCCTTCCTACTTCTCTGGCTTCAATTCCTACCACTCTCCCCTTGTATTTTACTAGCAATATTTAACTACTTGAGCTTCCTACACACATGCTGCTTCACCTGACTATGTCCTTGCAAATATTATTCACTCTCAGAGTCTGTCTGTATGGGCAACTCTTATCCATCCTTGAAAACATGAATCATCTCTGTTTCATTCATTCACTCAGCCCTCCACCCACCATTAGACAGACTGAGTCACTCCTTCCTCTATATTCTTTCTATATCTTATATATTCACTTGTGTTAGAACATGTATCCACTAGATTCTATTCACTGAATAGAATATATAAAGAATCTACAATTCATTTATTTCTCTTTGTACACCAATATTAGCAAGGCACTGAACATATTCCATAAACTAAAAACTGTCTGAGGGATCCCTGGGTGGCCGGGATCCCTGGGTGGCGCAGTGGTTTAGCGCCTGCCTTTGGCCCAGGGCGCGATCCTGGACACCCGGGATCGAATCCCACGTCAGGCTCCCGGTGCATGGAGCCTGCTTCTCCCTCTGCCTGTGTCTCTGCCTCTCTCTCTCTCTCTCTGTGACTATCATAAATAAATAAAAATTAAAAAAACTGTCTGAGCTGCTAGAGCCCCACTCTGAGAATACCACTAGAGAAAAAGTGAAGAACATTACCCTAATTCTAGGGTTGTACTTATCCTTAAATGGCAAGTACTGATGACTCTCCTCCTTACCTCCAGGAAGTCTCAAAGCCAGACACCCCAGAACCAGAGAATATCCTACCTAGCCATAAATTTTGCTTTCCAAATTTAGTCTTTCTTGGGAATATATCAGAAAGATATTTTTGGGAGGAAACATTCCATCCAAAGGTCTGCCTGTTCATCCATATGTCCATCTCTTCCCCTTATATGTCCATCACCAGAAAGATCAAAGTTCTTACTTTTTCAGCTGAAGACCCAGCCCAAACCCTTCCTTATTCGATGGCTGGAAAACCTCAATTGATGGTTCTGCAAAGAGAAGGAAAAGCTCCTAGTATGTACAATCTATTTTCCTGCGAGTCCAAAACTCCAGTTCAGGGGACAAGCTTCCTCAGATTCTAAGCATACTCTAACCAATAGTGATGGAGAAGCAAACATCTGAGGCAGAGGGTAGATTCTGGGAACTGTCTGACCAGTTTAAAATATTTTAGCTTCAAAAAAAAAAATATTTTAGCTTCTATGAGAAAGTTGGAGGGAATGAAAGGAATAAATAATATCTGGGGACCAGAGAAAACAATTTCATCACTAAGAAGGCCTTTAGGGGATGGATATCAGGCAACAGGGAATGGAGATACCAGTGACAGGAAACTGAAAAGCCTCTACCAATGGCCTGCAAACTATTTCCAAAGGCTTTATTCCTAGCTTTTCTCTGGCTCAGTTAACTTAGAACTTTGGATTAGGCCACACTCAAAGCATTTACTTGCCCAAAGTCAGTGCCTTTACCTGGTCCATCAAGGTACTGGGAGAGAGAAAATCGCAGCCTCAACACAATAGGTTCTGTTCGGAGGACTTTCCAGGCTGTAGAGACTTCCTCCTACAAGAGTAAGGGAAACAATTTCCCATTTAGCAACAGAGAGGAATGGACTTGGGAAGTTTCCCTATATGACACGCACATGCACATGACAGTACACACCACTGTCTGCTGATGGTCTAGGAAAGACAAGGATGAAGAATATGTGCTCCAAATACAGCACTCAGGAACAAGACTCCTGGCCTACATGACAAAATCCACAAGTCCAGCTAGACATGTTGTTGGCAGGTACTAGCACCACTTACATCGAGGAAGCTGATGTTGATGTGGAGGTCAATGTCCACGTCATCGATAGTTCCATATTCTCTACAGAGATACAGGGGAGACTCATTAAGGGAGAAACAAGACTGAAGAGGAGGGAGAACTGAGCCAGGGGCCAGGGGAGAGGGAAGAGTGGAAGGTAGCTCTGTATCTAGACTTAGTTGCAGCCTGAGGCCAGAAGCCCTTCTTACCTCAAAGGTCAAACTATCAGCCTAGAGGGATCTAGGATAAGAGTAAACCTCTAAGAAAAGTGGCTATACTTCCCTCATCAATGCTTTCAGCTAAGCTTAAGTATTCTAGGCAACTCCCGCTATCTATCACTAAGCTCATAATTTATCCATGTCCACAGACACCTAATGATACCATAAAAGGAAAAAACCTCCAGCCTTTTAACAGCTCAGAAAGAAGTGGCTTGCTCCTGAAGTGGAGTCCCACCTGATGGATACAGAGTTCTCACTGTAGATCTCCTTCACGGCTTCAATGTCTGCATCAAGCTGTGGGTGTCGATACAGGTCAGCTGCACAGCTCCCCTGAGTCAGCAGCAAAAACAGTGAGGAGAAATGGGGGGAGGGAAAAGAGGCGAAAAGAGATATGAAAAATAAAAACAACATGAACAGACACCAGAAACAGGAAAATCAAATGGCAGCAGTACATATAAGCAAAAGGCTGCTTCTGTGAAGGAGCTCTTGATGGTGGCCCTAGCCATCCATCGTTGGCACTTAAGTCTCCTGCCATCTCCACTCTAAGAAGTTTCAGTGGACCAAATAAATGCAGGCCTTGCTTGAGAACTACACAGCCTTAAGTCTGCATCTTTTCCTCTGACCCTGGCCAGGGATACTTAAATATCCCTTCTATGAGAACTCAGAACAGGCTGAAGAATATAGAATTTAACTCAGATGGTTCTGTGTGAAGAGTTCAACATTCCTCTTCAGGATTCTGTTCTGGGTAGTGATAGCATGCATGATAGCATGACCAATCACTGGCAGGATAATCTTTTAAAAATTTGACCCTAATGAATGAAATGATACCCACTAGCTAGTAGAGTAAAAAAATAATTATTTCCAACCAAGAACACATGGGTAGCTTCCACATCCAAAGGATGTAGCTTACTCTGGTAAAGGTATAGGTCTCAGGCAATAGCAAGGATATGAGATCAGCTCTGCTGAGACAATGCTCAGACCATACGAACATGGTATTGTATCCTCATCTTATCCCTGCTCCAGAATAATCCTTCACTACTTGTTGTATTCAGAGACACACACATTTGGACTATCCAACATGGTTTTTAGGGGTTGTAATCTCACCTGAACTCCATAGAGAAACTCCTCTGATTCATTATCTCCCTCCGAATCATCATCATTCCAGAACTGGCCTTTGATGTCCTAGTGATGAGAAATAATACAACCCTGATTGGATCTCTATCATCCCACGGAACGGAGTGGGGTGACAGGAAACAGATTCCCACAAAGAATGGGAGGCCTCTTAGAATGGAATAACTGAGGCCCTATTCCCTTTACTCCCTTTGCCTCACCCTTTGGGAACATCTGTCTCTTCCTGGATCTGGTCATATCCATGGCCTACCTCTGACTTGTGAGGGATGGAAGAAAACGGAATTTTGGCCTTCTTGAGTGTAGGTATGATGATTAAGGCTCTGGTAGCCAATGGGGGAGAGATGCAGACTCCAACATCAATGTTGATTCCTAGGCATATCTAGATCTAGTGCAAGCTGGCCCCTTCTAGGATCATTACTGCAAAGAAGCTACCACACATAGCTAAGCTCTCTTGTCCTATCACTCCCTTTCTATCCCTTACTAAACTCTCCCCTCCCTTCCCAAGAAAATCTACCAGTACACACACCAAGTAATACTCTCTCCATGCTCTTTCCGTTAATTCAGATAAACACGCTACCTTTCAAAAGGGTAGGAGGGAAAATACCAGGAAAAGGTGAGGTTTGCACTTGGTCCCATCTATCCCATGAATGATCAGTTGGGAGAGGTGGGCAGTCAGTTCTCACCATTGGGTCAGTGGGTCACACACACTCCCAGGTCAGTGCTAGGCAGCACCCCTCCATACCACCAGCTGAACCCAGGCCAACGGGATGGGCATTTAGGAGGCCACAGAGGGAGACAAAGGAGGGGGTGATGTCAGGGGCTGACTGGAGATCTGCTGGGGAGGTCAGGCTCTGCTGTGGTGGAGGTAACAAGTCACTCTCCTGTGGAAAGTAGACAACAATTGGTTTCATCACCACTTAACAGCTAGATGGTATTACACAGGCACACATGTTTATGGATACACTTTTATTAGACATATTACAGACACTTGCATAGAGACAGACTTGCATGCATGTACACACACTTGTACACATAGTTCATAAGGATAATGAACCGTGAAAGCACTATACAAACATAAGACACTGTTGTTCCATTTGAGCTCAAGAGTTGGGATTAGAGCAAGTCCCTACTCTAGATCATAATGCTAGATCAACCCTTGAAGCCAAAAGTGATGGTGGTTAAGACCAGATGATGATATGCTACTCTATCTAGTCCGTTCATCCACAGTACCAACCCTCACCAGAATCAGATTCTTCTGGGAATCTTTACCTCTACTTTATGTACTCAAATTGAATCATCATGACTTATTAAATATCATTACCACTAGAATCCTTTATATGACAATCAGAGCTAACTTAAAAAGTCCTCAATAACACTGAAAATCCCCTACTAGACATGGTCTAAGTTGTCATGGCCAAATACCCTGGACTAGTCTTGGAACCTATTCCCCAAATAAATGCAATAATGATCCCAATTGCCAGAAAAACACTAACTCTTAGCCATTTCACAAAATTAAGAACCACTATCTAGGCCTTTCTGGTTCTGCACATATCTGTCTCACTTACTCCAACCTTAAAAGGAGGTGTTCTTGGTCTCTAATATGGTTCTACTGAACCTGAGGTTTATAGATCAGATTGGGATCTATGGATCTGCAATGTCAGCATCATCTGGAAACATTTGAAATGTAAATTCTCAGACTTCTATTAAGACCTACTGAATTAGAAACTCCAGAGATGCGGTCCAGTAATTTGTGTTTTAACAAGCTCCCCCCAAATTATGCTGACATATGATAAAATTTGAGAACCACTGTTCTAAATCCTTGTGTGCTCCAGGGGCTTGTGGTCTGTTCCCAGATACCAAGCTAAGCCTGATAACTGACTCAGGACGGGGACATATGGCACAATGCCAGGGCCAACACTGATCGCAGCACCTGACTCATCAAAAACAATATGGGAAATTACAACTGAAGTTCTTAGAGATGAAATGGCCAATATCTGAGATTTACTTTAAAATATTACTCCAGCCCAAAAAGGGCAGTAGGGTGTATGTGTGTATGTGTCTGTGTGGAGTGGGCGGGAGGGAGATGAAATAAATACGGCAACATATTAATGATCAATCTGAGTGATGGATTCATGAGGGTTTCTTGTCCTCTACTTTTGTGTATAGTTGGAAAATTTCATAACAACTTAAAAAAAAAAATCATAGTCTACTCTTGTACTTTTTCAGGGGCCCTGAAAAGTCAACTCTAAATGTGAATAGGAAAATTATCCCTGAAACTCCACAACTGCTTCCTTGCTGTTCTTTAAACATATTAAGAATATTCCCACCATAAGGCCTGTCCCTGCTGTTGCTTCTTCTTGGAACACTTTTCAGATATCCATATGGCTTGCTCCTCAACTTTCAGATTTCTGCTCAGAGGTCATCTTGACCATCCTCTATAAAACAGCAAAACCTCAAGACACACACACACACTAGCACTCTCTATGCCCCCTACTCACTTTATATTTTTCCACAGCACCATGCTCTGACATACAAAAATGTTTATTTATCTTCCACCAGAACATAAGCCCTGTGTTGGCAGAGGCCTTGACTCTTTACTGTCTATGTTGTCAGTCCCTCAACTCATACTTACTGAATGAACTGTCTTATACCTAAACCAAAAGGGAGATACACACGAGAACTTAAATGTGTCTACACATAGACAAAATCATACAAAAAAAATTATTTTAAAAAGCAAGACTCCATTCACCTTCAAGAGCAGCTGAGAACCAAAATTATGAAGATCTGAGGGCTGAGCTGGGTTTGTGAGATTTGAAAATAAACAGTCAGGTGCTGATCTGGATGATCACAGAGGAATAAAGAGGGAGGCACTAATGTCCAGCTTGGGCTGTCTTGGGCTGGGTGGTAGGACGTTGGCAGCGTAGGCCAGAAGTACCAACTTTCTCAAGGTCTTTGTCGCCGTAGAAGTCAAGGGAAACTTAGCCTCTCTCCAAGGGCTGTTGCTGCTTGGTTTCTGCTGTTATCACAAGGAGAAAAAGTTCAGAGAGGATTTTTCTTGTCCAGGGAAGAAACAATTCAAGAGACTACCATCTTTTCCAAACCAGGCTGTTTCAGTGAAAGCGACTCCCTTCTACTCTCAACGCCCATTCCCCAAGAGGTAGAAAATGGGTTTTAAAAGAGTGGGAAAGGGGGAAGTGGTGGGTCATGACATTCGCAGAATCACAGACATCTCAAAGAGGCGTAAGCCCAAAAGATGATCTATCTCAATGCTTTCGTATGTATTATACACAGAATACTCAGGTGTAGGAGGGCAGCTCGGGTGGCCCAGCGGTTGAGCACCTGCCATCAGCCCAGGGCCTGATCCTGGAGACCCAGGATCGAGTCCCACATCGGGCTCCCTGCGTGGAGCCTGCTTCTCCCTCCGCCTGTGTCTCTGCCTCTGTGTGTGTGTGTGTGTGTGTGTGTGTGTCATGAATAAATAAATAAAATCTTAAAAAAAAAAAAAAAAGAATATCAGGTGTAGGAAAGCTGAGCAAGTGGCTTAGCATCAGTATAGTGGAACTGGGACTTAAGCACATTGGACAGGTCCTAATTGTAATTGCATCCAATTTTTCTTGCGATGTGGTTATAACTCATAAAAGGAGTTGTTTAATGAATTGAGCAAGAAAGACCTATCTGATCCCGTCTAAATGAGGCGAAGGAGGGAACCTTTCAAGAGAGGCTGGGCCAAATACAGACTGTGCGAGGGGAGCGCCTCCACTCTCTCAGTTCGGGGTGAAGTGTGGAGCTCAGAAGACCTCACGGATTTGCACGGGAACGGGCCCAGTGTAAATGCGCCTCAAGTCTGGATCACAAAGGTCCTCCCCCGGGTCCACGGGCACTTCTCGGTTGCGACAACTTCTCGTCTAAGTGGAAGCAGCCTCGGATCCCGACATACAGCTGTGGGCCTGACTCCCGGCTTTGTCCTCCCGGGGGAGGGGGTGCCTCCGCTCCAGGGCGAGCGCTCCGTCCCCGGAAAGACTAGGCCACGGAACAAAGAGCGCGGAGTGGGGGGGATGCTCCGAGGGGGGGGGCCGGACACCCACGGGGGGGGGGGGGCGACTCCCGAAGGCCAGCGCTGCCCCCGGGACGCCGGCGGCGGGGGAGGACGAGGGGAGCCCCCGACCCTGCTGCCCTCCGCGCTGCCAGGGCAGGCCCCGAGGCCTCCCCGGGGCGAGCCGCACGGCTCCTCCCCGGGTTCCCCCGGAGACCCCAAACACACCCAGCACCTGCCTCCCGGGAAGAAGCTCTGTGCCCGATCGGTGCCGCCGGCCGCCCGGCCTTGAGCGCAGCCTGTCAAGCCCGGGAGGGCCCTCAGCGCCACCCGGTCCAAGCCCCTCACTTCATCCACCCCGGCCGAGGCGGGGCGGGCCCCGCACCCTTCCCGCGGCCCGGCCGCCCCGCCCCGTCCCCGTGGCGGCCGCCCCACAGGCCGGCCTCGCGAGTACTCACGGCGACCCCGGGCCGCGTGCGGCCGCCGCCGAGGGGACGAGCGGCCCGGGACGCCCCGCGGGGGCGGAGCGGCAGGCCAAGGGGCGGGGGCCGGGCCGGGCGGACGAGGTCGCGCTCCCCCCACGCCTCGTCGTTCCGTCACGGGCGCGCAGAGCCAGTCTGCGCATGCTCGCGCGGCGCCGCCGCGGTCACGTGGCCGGCTCCCGGCCAATCGCCGCGCGGCCTGCCCCCGGGCGCGCCCCCGCCCCGGACGCCGGGCTTCCACGCGTGCGCGGGCCTCGCCGGCGGGGGGGCGGAGCGCGGGGCAGCGGCAGGTGGCGCATGCGCGGAGCTTCGGGGCGGGTGCGTGGGAAACCGACGGGTCTGGGGGTGCGCGGAGAGCGCCCCGGAACAGGCGGTCGGCGCTGGGCGCCCCGTGTGGCCGGGAGGAACGAGCAGGGCCGACCGCCCCGGCTGCCTCGGCTGCAGCTGGAGACCGAGGAGGGCTTCCCGCGACCCCGCGGGGCTCCAGGACCCCCCTGGTTTGCAGCGGCGGAGTCAGACATCCCAGCTTTTCCTGAGGTCGCCGGGAAGCGCCCTGGCTCTCCAGGAGAACGATCTGGGTCCTGAGCTCGGTCGCGGCAACTTCCCGCTCAGCCTCGAACCACGACTTTCACTTTCCGAGTCAGTTTTCCCATCTGTGAAGTGGGGGCACAAATACCTTGTAACGGGGTTGTGGTGGTGAGGGTGAGCTAAGGTGATAGCTCGGGCCTTTATGAGGTTGCTGTTTTGCAGGCTGTAAAGGGTCAAATACCTGCAGTGTCCTACGGCTCAACATAATGCATCTAAGAACCTGCGAGTAGGAAGCACGAGAGCCCTAATTAGGGCCGTTATAGTTGATCTCAGGTATGGCCGCGTCTCCCTTCCTCCTTAGACTTGCATGTCAGGGCTCCCATATGCCCCTTCCCCATCCGCACTAAGGGGGAACGGCTTACCTTGGATCTACTCTCCTTCCTCGCTGCCTCTTTTTAGCCGGATACAGCAGGCCCAGGGAAAGCTTTGCCCGCAGTGGTAGAGGCAGGTCATATCCATCCCTCCCTTGGATATGCTCAGCATCTCCTTTCTGATTCCCTCCTTATGAAGCCGACTCCCTGGTCCTTTCACCTTTCTCTCAGCCTGGGCCACAACACGGTCTTAGCATCGGGTAGTTACACCCATAGCTCATAATAACTGAAAAAAGCGAGCGATAGAAAACAACAGGACTTAAAGCCTTAGTCTCAGAGTATAGAAGTTCAGAGTAGTTGGGGGAAGGAATTGGCTCTGTTCCCCTACAACAGTTCCCCACAACAAAGGCCCTGTAACAGCGTTTAAAAGCCTGGCAGTGTTTGAACACAAGCACTTGGGGGTAAACAGAGGGGGTGGGTCCCCACGAGTAAAATCTCAAAATCTGGTATTTCACAACCTTCCAGGCTTTCCCCCTCTTCACCCCCTCCCATCTCACACCACCAGCTCTTCTACTCCTTATGAATCACATGAATCTTGACTGACTCATGGTTTATCGGTATCTTCCTGCTTCTCTTCTTTTACTATCCAGTCCAGATCCTATGGGCAGTTACTTTTTTTTTTTAAGGTTTAATTTATTTTTTTCATGAGAGGCACACAGAGAGAGGAAGACATAGGCAGAGGGGAGAAGCAGGCTCCCTGCGGGGAGCGTGATTCGGGACTGGATCCCAGGACCCCAGGATCACCACCTGAGCCGGAGGCAGATGCTCAACCACTGAGCCACTCAAGTGCCCCTGGTCAATTACTTTTATCACATTTTTGTTAACATGCTTGCCCTTAAAATCATAATCTTGGATCATTCTGGCCATTTATCTCCTCTCCTCTCCTCTCCCATCCTAAACCAAGATAAGGGAAATCACCCAATCCTGCAGAACTGTGCTCGTGAGTGGACACTGTTTAAGTCTAGCTAATGAACCCTCTTCTTTGGGATTTATATTTTCCACACTCACCCTCCAGGTCTATGGGCCCCAGGGCCATGCTCTGTTTTGTTTGACCCCTGACACTGTGGCTGCAGCTTTTTTGAACTGTGAGTGGATCCCTAATCCAAGTTATGCTAAGTAAATGTTTTCTCCTGGGAATCTTGGATTAGGGAGGAGAAATGGATTATTCTAACTGGACTGGTTTCTTGAACAGAAGAAATAAAAACTCAGGAGCTGGGATCCCTGGGTGGCGCAGCGGTTTGGCGCCTGCCTTTGACCCAGGGCGCGATCCTGGAGACCCGGGATCGAATCCCACATCGGGCTCCTGGTGCATGGAGCCTGCTTCTCCCTCTGCCTGTGTCTCTGCCTCTCTCTCTCTCACTGTGTGCCTATCACAAATATAAAAATTAAAAAAAAAAAAAAAAAAAAACTCAGGAGCTATGGTGAATTTACCTCCATGAGGAATGGGAGATGGAGAAAGACTACCTTCAGGGAGAGAATGAACCATCTAGAGGCCGAGACCAGAAATGATGAGATTGGTCTCTGGTTCTTGAAAGCTTCCCAAGCCCTTTGTGAGACCCTCTGACCTTGGGGTCTCTGATTCACATTTATCTAGAATAAATCATGTAAGCTAACTTAACTTATACTCAATGCAGAGCTACTACAAACTCAGTCTCTTCAGTTGTGCCCACAGTGTACCCAGCAGTCCTTCTACGGGTCAGCTTCTGTCACCATCCCCCAGTCTGCTTCACAGAGAAACTGAAGGCAAGGGGGAGGAAACTGCCTTAGTTTCCAGTTCCCCCCAAGCACTTGACTCTCTCTGGCCCTTTCTTTCTCAGAAAAGAAGGTTTCCCTTCAAATCCAAGGTTAATCCTTCCACTATGATGTGTAGTTCATTCCCTTTTCATCTCTTCAGGAACTTTGTTCCTTCACTATGCCTCTCCTTCATGGATATTCAACTTTTCCCTCTGCTCTATTCTTTGATCTCAGCACATAAACTTGATCAACTGGGCCCATCTAAAAAACAAAAACAAAAACAAAACACCCAATTTTAATCTCACCGACTACTGACTGTTGCACATTTTTTCTTGCCTGCAGCAAACTTCTAGGGAGTAGTGGGACTTTCCACTTCCTCACCTCCCATGTACTCTTTAAACCTAGTGCTTAAATCTGGTGACCTTCTCCCAAAATCCCTACTGAAAATACTTTCAGTGAAGTTGCAAAGGACTGCTGAACTGAAAAATCCATTGGAAATGGATTAATTTATTTGACCACTTGATGTCATTTGGCTTTGTTGACCACCCGGATCCTGCACCCTTTGTTAGCTCCTAGGGGCTACCCAATTCCAGTTTCTTCCTACACTCACATGGGCCCTCTGCAGCATCCTTAATGGACTCCTTTTCTGTCATTCACTATTTATAAATAAGAAAACAAGGGACCCGGCTGGCTCAGGTAGCAGGTAGTGCATGCAACTCTTGATCTTGGGGTTGTAAGTTCGAGCCCCACATTGGGTGTAGAGATTACTTAAAAATAAAAATCTTCCCTAAAAATGAGAAAACAGTTTAGTCCACACTGATTTCTCATCTCTTCACTCTTCCCATTGACCTCAACAGCACCCACCTGAAGTGGACCTTGGTAATTTGGGGCTTCTCAGAATCTGATTCCCCTTCCTTCTTACAAGTCTTGGAGATAAGCAGAGCATACATTCCATGACAGGCATCAAAGGGGTTGGCAGCTAAGACAGAGGTATGTGACTAGGGCCTGGCCAAGTAGCCCCCAGAAAGTGGATTCTGGGGTAAATGATTCAGAGAAATAGAATTGTGGATAATTCACCCTGGCAGTGGCCACAGCAGGGTCAGCTCTCTCCCATGGTTTGAGCTATAGGGGGATGGGCACTAGTGACATGGTGACATGAAGCATCCACTGATGATGAAATCTCTAGTACTCTCACTCTCTGGTTCTGACGTCTAACTTTGGCTTTTGTTCTGGTGGAATGGCCTCCCATTGTTCCCACTCATTTCCCAAGCTTGCATGTCCTGCTTGGCGATACTATGACCCACCCAGTGCCCTTTCAACAAATGGCTTTTCTGTTTCAATCATCCCGTGTGGCACACTGACTGCAGGTGACAAGGACTCCCAAATTTATATCTTCCTCCTTTCCTTCTTCAAGTTGCCTTTTGGATAAGTTGCCTTTTAGACAACTCCATTCGTATGTCTCATAGGCAAACACATTTTCTTGTCAGCCTGCATCTCTTCCATGTTCCTAGCTTCATAAATGGCATCTATGACTAGTTCAGCCTGAACCCTGAAAGAAGCATCTTAGACTTCTCCCGCCCTCGTTTAAACAAGACCAATTTTACCTTGTAAACATCCTACATCTTAAATCAATCCCGATGTTATAATCCTGCTCTTCCTCACCAGGATTGCACTATCCTCCTAACTAGACCCTCTATCCTAGTATCTACTCCTCTGAATCCACTTGGCGGTCCAGCAGAGTCTTCTTAAAACCCAAATCTGATCATGGCACTCCTCTATTAAACCCCTTCAATGGCTCCCTCCTACCTCTGTGATAAAACTGATACCCTTTCTATGGATCTGGCTCTCACCTGGCTCTCACTACTTCTTCACCTGCGTTCGAAACTCCAGCCAGGTCAAAGCACACATTCTTACAGACCCTGCAGGACATGTCTTCATACTTCATAAATCCTCATTGGGGCTGAGAGTCACAATGCCATTTCTGCCCCCTCTGTCTTCCCCTCCTCCCCCAGAGATGGATCCGTGACCCATTGGGCCAGGCAGGGGACTCCATCACCTTGCCCAAAGTGATTAGGTCAGGCATGAGTTCGTGGCCTAAGTAGAGCCAATCAATGTTCTCTTCAAAACTCTCTTGCTTTGGAGGCCACAGTGCTAGGAACATATGGCACCCAGCTCTCTCTATCACAGAGAATGGGAAAAGGAATGGGACCAAAGCACAAAGAGAAGCAGAGCCCTGAGAGATGGAGAAGGAGATAGCCCATGACACTTATTTGAACCCTTGAATTCAGACTTGCCTAATTCCAGCAATACACTACACCTCTCAGTTTCCTTCTTGATTAAGCTGGTTTATGCTACTTTTTTTATCACCTGCCACTCAACCACTTCTAACACTAAAATGGAATGGGGTGTGCAGACTCTAAAGTGATGGAACCAAAGTGAAATGGGGCCAGCGGGGATCTGATGACCCTTGGCTGGGAGGTTGGAAATCCATGTTATGTAATATCAAATTAGCTGGTTAAATGATCTTCTATTTTATCTTAAGATTTGGGTCATGCATCCATCCTTGATGGAGATCTCAGGGACACACTGGAAAAAAAAAAAGTCTGGATGTTGAAATGTGCTGGCCTCTTAAGATTTTCATTAGGATCCTGCAGTTCCGCTTGCCTCTGTGCTGCCCGAACCAGAACCAGTTTTGTTCAGAGTTACCTTTTCTGCCTGTGGCCAGCAAGCTAGACTGCCAAGGGTCATCATGCTCTTACAGATTATAAAAGCCAGATCCTCTTCCTCAAGCTAAAGTGAGTGAATACAAAGGCATAGATACAGGATATCCAACAGGAGAAACTTGAGCTTACAGCCTAAGGAATTCCAGAGAAAAAGTCTGATCCTCCATACCACACCTGAATGCATCTTTTTTTCTCCCAAATTAATATTTATTTATTTATTTATTTATTTATTTATTTCACTTAGAATTCAGCCAGTGCTAGGGATTCTGGTGCCTGGGATGTTGGCTGTAAATCCTGTAGGAAAATGTAAGATATACTGGTCACAAACCTCATGTGCCTTCTTGAACTTAAGTCCCCACCTACGTGAAATATCCCCTCCACTTCCACATCTGTGGTAGAAATGCCACATAGCAGGCCATGGAATCTGACTTCCCAAACAGCCATCTGGGGGCAAATGATGCATCTCATGGGACGCCTGGGTGGCTCAGTGGTTTAGCGCCTCCCTTCAGCCCAGGGCGTGATCCTGGAGTCCAGGAATCGAGTCCCACGTCGGGCTCCCCGCATGGAGCCTGCTTCTCCCTCTGCCTGTGTCTCTGCCTCTGTCTCTCATGAATAAATAAAATCTTAAAAAAAAATGATGCATCTCAGAAGTACAGTGGAGGTAGCTCTCTGTGGGATACAATTTGACCGGAGGGAAAGGAGAGAGGAAGAACATATGGATACACCCCATCTCAATTCTCCGCTTAGTGAACTGTTCCCAGGTGGTTTCTCCTTGCAAATACGATGTGCTTAGAAAACAACACTGTCAAGTGACCTGTTCTCTCCTCATGGCTCATATGATGTCACCAACATGTAATGCATTATTTTGCATTTCTTGTCAGGAAAGATCCTGACTCATGTCTCTCCTCCCCTCTCATCATCCTGGACTTCCATCTCCCCAAACAGTGTGAGCACTGTAACCCCTGCTTCAGAGTCTGTTTCCAGAGTACTTTGGCTAAGACATGGAGCCATAATCAGAGCTCCAGTCCCAACATTAAGTCCCAACAGTGAGATAGCAAGAAGGTCCTTGCTGTGTAGACATGGCAGATTTCCTGTTCAAATGCAGAGAATCTAGCCCAGACTGAGGGCTTCCTGTCCAGAGCCCAGGGCCAAGGTCGGAATGGGAATGGGGATGGGGGTAGAGGGGCCAGGCCATTTCTAGCCTATCCATAGGAGAAGCTGAGGCTCATTTCACAGGCTATCTTTGTGTTTCCCTGCATTTTCTTCCGGGCACCTTATACTTCTCTTGGGAAAAGTCAGACCCAGGCTTACAGATGCTCTGCCTTCTGGGTCTCTGCTTTTAGACATCTAGAAAGCAGGAGGCCAGAGCCTGGAAGTTCAAAGTCCCCTCTACAGATAGCCAGGCAGTTAAAGGTTCTCATCAACCCAGGCTGCTGGAGGGTGGAGAACACTGATAGCAGTGTGTAAAACTGGGGCTACGGAGAGAAACGGTGGCTCTCTGCCCTTTCTGAGTTTGCGCTTGGCACAGATTTGGTCACCTCTTTGTGGACCCCACATGGCTCAGCCTGGAAAAGCAGCTACTTAGGCTGCATTGGCTTTGAACTCCCTGAGTCTATGAGGTTTCTTCCTTCACTGGTTTTCCCAAAAACATAAGGTTGTGTGACATAATTATATACATGTGCTGGCCATGAGGGGAGGCCCAGAGGCCAAAAACAGCCTCTGAGTCCCTGCTGGATTTGGCTGTGTCACAATGCAGGCAGGTGCGCTCAGAACAGTGGTTGCCCAAAGATCACAGCCGAAGCTAGAAATTATGAAGAGCGATCCTGTGATCTCCATGTCCTTAGCACCTTCTTTGGGAAGGTATTCCATGCATCTTATGCTCCACTGAGGCAGAGGCGAGACTCCAGTTCTGGTCAGAGCACACAGAAGATCCAGAGCTGCTTCCAATGTTAGAGATCATTCATCATCTCAGACTAGAGGTCTTTTCTTCCTACATCTAAGACACCCAGGAGAAAGAAATTCCAGAGGCCCTGCCAAAGGCTGTAAAACCTCATAGTCCCCAAGTGACACAAGTTCCCAGAGGGCCCGCAAATTCAACATCCACTGACAGACTCCTCCTAGGACTGCTTTGGTGATGTGGCCTCAGTGTAATAATGGACCATGGCCAGAGGGCGAGGAATAGAGCAAGCTGCAGGTGGGCCCAAATGAATGCTTGTATGGTTGCCTCCCTCCTACCCTAAGCATCTCCTTGGGGCTGAGGCATAGGAGCCAGTACCACTCAGGGATTTTGACCATCTGGTCAGGGCTACTGGAGCATGAGCCAGCCAAGTGTTGAATAGATAATGTTTCTTTGGGGGCATGAGCAGATTAAGATTTACATATCACCATAGACAGACCATTGTGGAGACCATGAAGCTGATGGGGAAGGAAACAGGCAAAGTGTGACCAATTGCTAAGAAACAGAAACCACAAGGGCCTGATCCAGGATCAAGGACCAAGACCCAGCAAGATTCTTGATGATGGTTACTAGCTCACAGAGGGTCCAGAAATCAAATCAATTGGTTTTAAAGCAATTATATCACCAGAGAATCCTCAGCCCTGGCATACAGGGCTCTGAAAATGCATAACCTCTAAGGCAATCTTTGGGTCTGAAGCCATGTCCAAAGGAAAGAAGGATGCTTCAGTTCCAGAAGAAACATCTGAGGGATTCTCATAAAGGACAATAGATAATAGAAGGTATTTCCCAGTGGAAAGGGCTAAGAGCAATCAGTTTTGTTAACCAAGAAATTCACTCCACTGTCCAGAAAAATGTACTGTATGCTATAGGTTAGTGACCATTGTTTTTTCTTCTCCCCTGTTCCAAATGGATGGCTAAATCAATCTTTTAGCCATAGATTTTAAAATCATAAGTTACATCCAGACCTGATCAAGAACTGCACATCACAAAGGGACCCCGAACTGAGGGTTACCTAAGGCAATTAGACATGATTCCGCTTTGTCTCCCATTTTTATTGGGCCGAGGATCATTTCACTGTTGGGCAGGCACATTTTTGAAATTGTATGTTTGTCAAGAAAAATATAGGTGGCTGCTGAGCAATAAAGGGGTGGAATACAGTGGATGCGTGCTGCTTATCTACCCATCATTCCTTCCTTTAAGGGCCCATTTCTTCTCTCCACGTGATCCTGATGAGGTTGTCAATTATGGTGGCCCACTCTTTCACCCTAGAGGTAGGCACATGTCCATTGCGGCCAAAGTCTTCCCTAGGACTTTAGAGCTAGAACCAGTGAGGTCGACATACAAAAGGAGCAGATCCAAGACATGGGAGACGTCATCAATTGAACCTCTAGATCCAGCCATGCATGAGGGTAGACCCATCCTTCGGTTTATCAGTTGTGTAAGCCAATTAATTTCCTACTGGATTAAACATGTTTGAGTTGGGGTTTTGATACTTGCAACTGAAAGAGTCCAGACTAATACATGCACACACAACAGAGACACACACACCATGTTGTTCAAACTCTTTGGATATTGTACAAGTCTTGCATGATCTTAAAGGGTCAGCAAACTTTTTGTCTAAAGGATCAGATAAATATTTGTTTTGTGGAGGCACATATGGCCTCTGCCTCATACTCAATGTATGTTTTATTTTTATAACCTTTTAAAAATATAAAACCGTTCTGTTTGTAGGCCATACAAAACCAGGCTGCAGGCCAGATTTGCCCACAGGCCAGACTTTGCCAAGCCTGATCTAGACCCTGCCAACCTCTGCAGCATCACAGTCTGCCAGTCCCTAACCAAGTGCCATTTTGGTTCAAGTGTCTCAATATGACTCGGGGATGAGTTAAGGTTCAGGGTAGAGATGGGAATAGGAAGAGGGTCTTGTCTTGGTGCCTACCGTCTCCCACCTAATCGGCACTGAATACATGGTAATCATTATTATTTCTCAGTAAGAATTTATCAAAGTGATGCAGCTGTCCAAACAGCTTTGTTCAAAGTCCCAGTTCATCCTTGAAGACCCTTCTCTTCTTCAACTCCTTTAAGAAATCTTTCTCTGACCTCCCTTCCTAATCAAGTCTGAATTAGATACTCTTCTGCTGGTGATCATAGACCCTGTGTGACCTTCCATCATAACATGAATTGGTCAGTCTTTCCCACTGACTCTGAGCACATAGAACGCGGCTGAGCCCTAGCTCCTAGCACAGGGCTCAGCACCTGGCAGTGAACAGCCTCTCTGCCACCATGAGAATGTGTTTGAAGGCACAGGTGCTCCGTACATCTGCCTGGGTCCAGGGTGATCAGTCTGTGTGTCACCATTGCGCTGGTGTAATGATGCCTTCAATGCCATTTTCTCTCTTGATTGGAAATAGTTTGTTGATACACATTACAGCTTACCTGCTCATGTGAGTACCGTATCTATTTTTCATCCCATTCCCTCCAAAAATGAGTCAAAGACAGAGGAACAGGTGGAACAAGTTTTCTTAGAAACTGTTATGAAGGAGGAACCCTCCAACCCCACTCCCCCACATCCTTTACTGTCTGATGTGATATCAGATCAGAGGCCTCCAGCCTCAGCGACATCTGGGGATCAGAGTGCCCCCCACACAGCCGGGGGCCCCACACAAGTTTGATGCATGTCTATGAGGTGGAGGGGGAATTAACCTCCTGGGAAAAAATATGTGCAAGGCCCTGCAGGCCCAGGACAGGCTGACCAAGGCAAGATGAGTCATGGTGTTCTAAGCTGAATCTTTTGCCCATCTCACAGAAGCAGGCAGGAAGCACCACCATTGATCAGCTTTATATGGCACCCACTGAATACAACAGATAGACAAAGACAGACAGACAGAGCACACACCACTTCTAAGCTGAACACTGCTCACCATCTAGAAGCACCTTGGATAAGCACATGTGAGACACTCTTGCATAGGAAAGATGTACTTTGTAAAGGAATGAAGAAGTATTTTGGCAAAACATCTACTTCCCTCCCAGGTCCTGGGTAAAGAGGGACCTCTAAATTCTGAAGCTTCTACATATTGAAAATTATCCCCTTCTCAATGGCAGTATATACAGTAGCAAACCTTCCAAGTCTGTTGTCACAGCCCTCTATGTATATCCTGAACCTACTTTACCGGTGGGCAAACATAGACTTGGAGACAGAAGGTGGCCTGGAGCAAGGGGACACCGGGGCTGGCTCCAGGTGAGGGGAAACAGGAGATGTCTCGGCTCAGCCAAAGGCAGGGCCTCTGTCTATCTGGATGGGGAAGGGAAAGGCTGGGGTGGTTCAAACTCCCTCTTTCTTCCTATCTGGGGAAGCAGTGGTTCCACAGGCAAGACTGTCAAGAAGGACACTCCTGCTGGCTAGTGGGTCCCGCAGGATGGGAAAGACCTCCTGGGACCTCTTTGGGGATTCCCTCTGAGTTGGGGGATTGTGGGGTTCGCTGCTTCCATAACTCTCTTTGTTGCCTGCATGGGAGCTTAGACCTTAAGTCCTTAATTATTTTAAAAAGGTGGGGAGAGGGGGACAATTAAGAGGGAATGAGACACAGAACAATCTTTCCACAGCCTCCCTCTGCCTAGGCTGGGGCTTTTACGGGTCTCCTTCACCCTGTCTCCTAGGGATAGTTAAAGGCAGCTTGTATGAGACTCTATATTGTCTTTTCGTTTCTCCTGTGGTTTTTTTTTTTTTCTTTTCTTTGTGTTTTTTGTTTCTTTCTTTTAATTTATATAGATATATATATTCTTTAAAAAGCAATAGTCCTTTGGTCCCTAAACTCTAAGGAATGATATGATTTTGAAAGAAGTAAATCTGGGCTTCCCTCGCGGAGAAGCCCTTGGCACCCCCAAGGCCCTCCGCTGGTCCCCCTAGACAGCCAATCCTCAGCCAGCCCCAGCCGCCTTGCCAGCCTGCGCTCTATGCTGCAGGCCCAGGACAACCCACTTGATGAAAACAATCCTTAACTTGGCCTGAGCCCCAGGCACCGGCCTTGGGTCTGATCCACCTCCATCTGTGGCTGCTCCTTCAGGAAGGGCCGCTCAAGCATTTCTGTGCTTTTCCTTTCCTTTCTTCTCACTCTTCAGTTGCTGTTGTTGGGTATTTGTTGATAAGGAGAGAGGAAAGAGAAAATTTAAAAAAAAAGCAAAAATCATCCCGGAGGACAAGACCAGAAGAGTGGCTTGCCCCAGCAGTGACATCTCTTCCTGAGGAGCAGAGCTGCCGCAAGGGCAAGGCAGACTTTGGGGCCTCCTGGCAAGGTGACTCTAGCCCCACACCCTCTCCAAAGGGCTCCCTAGGGTAACACAAGTGAGGCCGGGCCATGTGGACCTCCTGAGGCAGCAGATCCCTAGAGGTGCAGGCAGCTGGCCCTGCCAGAAACCTAAGGGAGCTTGTCATTGCTCTCCCCATCACCCACCAGGCCCTGAGGATTCTGCTTCTTTAGCTTCTTTGCTTGTCTTGTTATCTCTAGGCTCTCCATCATTGGCCCGGCCCCTGCATCTCATCCCCTCTTGGCTTAAATTTCCCAGTGGTTCCCTACCTACAGTCTTCAGGATAAAGTCCTAACTCGAGCCTTCACAACTTTTCTAGACTCATTCTCCACCTCCCTGCCATCCCCCCACACAGCTTCTCTACTCCCATGGCCCCCTGCGACTGTCCCTGGAGGAGAACTAACTGGTTAGATCTTGCCATAACGGCCTCTCCAAGACTGTGGGGGCCAGACATTGTCTAATTTATCTCCATCCTTGGACCGAGGGAGAAACCCAAACTCTCCAACTGAGGGTTCCTCCTTAACTTCTGCCCCTTGTCTCCCAGACAGAAGGTGGGTGCTTCTAACATCTCCAAAGGAACATCACAGCTGACATGGCCTCCATCACTCAGGCCCCATCCGCCCGGGATCCACCATGGACTCACCTTTTGTTGGCTGGTCAGTGAGAGAAGATCAGTAAGGCCGATTGGCATCCTTGGGCCTCTTTAGCTGGACCTTGAGCCTCTTCATGCCAATTTGAAAGCCATTCATGGCCTGAATAGCCGTCTGGGCACTGGTTGGATTGTCAAAGCTAACAAACCCTGGGAGGTGTGGACAGAGAGGTCAGCTGGAATCTCAGCCTGGCAGGGCCTCCCTGCTCTCTGACCAGCCCCCTCAGGCCAGTTCCATCAAATACCCCTCCATCCTCCATGTTTGCACGTGCATGTGCACATGCACACAAACACACACTCATACTTAGGCGAACAGCCTAAGTCTCCTAAAGGTGTAATTCTTGGAAGGACAGGAGGCAATTCTGAGAGTGTGTGTTGGGGGCAGGGAGTGTGCTGGTTGAGCTGTTTCCCTGTCTTTCCTCGGCAAGGGTTGATTCTCTCCCTCTCCAGCTCCCATTCTGATCCTCTAAACTGTGGCTGGGGTGGGAGGTGCTCTCTGGCCTCAGACCCAAATTCTTCCTGCTCTCCTAGACTCTTAAGCCTCACCTGGTCAAACATCTTTCAGACACCTGACTTCCCCAGGTGAACCTCAAAATGGGCTTGTTCCTGGTCTGGGCTTAGCCTAGTCACTGGTCTATGAGCCTGCTTCGTGCCATACGCTCCATCTCCGGGAGCCATCGACTCATGGAGGGACAAGCTTGGGGACTGCAGTCCATCTCCAAATTCGGAGTGGGAGAGGCCCGTGGATGGGGTTCAGCTCACCGAAACATTTGCTCTGGTTGGTGGCTCGGTCCACAAAGACTTTGGCAGAGACAACAGCTCCAAAGGGCAGGAATGTCTGTATGAGTTCTGCATCACCAAACTCCTGAGGCAGGTGATAGATGAAGAGGTTACAGCCTTCGGGGCCTGCAGGAACAGCAGCAGGCTGGTTCAGGGGAGGGACCCTGAGTGGAGCCCCCACCGGCCCTGATCTCCAGTCCCCTGTCCCTCACCTTCTCTTTGCTGCTGGGGCAGGGCTGAAGACTGCTGGGGAAAAGCTGTGCTCACTGGGGCATAGGCCGACGGGTAGGCTGCTGGAGACAGAGGTAGTAGGCAGTGACCCCCGGAAGCCATCCCCCAAGTATGGCCCCATCTGCCTGGCCACCTTTGATCAATTCGGCCCAGTCCAGGGAACCCTCACCCCTTAGGTCGTTCTGGGCCCAGGGGTAGGGGGATGGGAGGGTCGACTCCTCAGAAGAGAGCCTAGCCCAGCCCCCCCAATCTCCCTATTCCTTTCTGGGGCCCTTCGAACCCCCCAGGCCGCGTAGCGCCAAGTGAAACCTGCGTAGTGGTGCATCCCGGCGTAGGCCTGCTGCAGGGGGTCAGCCACACCGGGGCTCTGGGCTGGGGAGAGAGGGGCGGGAGGCCCGCGGTGAAGGTGGGCGGACGGGCGGGAGGTGGAGCGGCGCTGTGAGAGGCCGCAGGCAAAGAGAAGTCCCTTCCCCAGACGCTCGCCGCCGCCCCCCTCCGCACCCCACTCCGTTTCGGGGAGATTTGGGCGGAGCGGAGGGCCCACCTGGGTAAGGGGAGAGCCCGTTATTGTAGAGCGTGTCGGAGCCCGGCTGCCCGTTGGTCTGGGGAGTCAGGGGGCCGAATCCATTGACCCCGATGGGCGCTGGCAGACCGGGAAGGGAGCCGGGGCCGCCGCCTGGCTGGGAGGTGGCTGCTGGGGGCCGAGGGGTGGGAGAGTCAGGACGCGGCCCCGCCCCGCCCCGCCCCGCCCCGCCCCGCCCCGCCCTGGCCCGACCCCGGGCCCCGCCCCTCCCCGCCCCGCCCTGTCCCACCCCGCCCCCCGGGGCCCCGCCCCTCCCCTCCCTGTCCCGCCCCCCTCCGCCCTGCCCCACCCCGCCCCCCGAGGCCCCGCCCCGTCCCGCCCCCGTGCCCCCGCCCCTCCCCGTCCCGCCCTGGCCCGACCCCGGGCCCCGCCCCTCCCCGCCCTGCCCTGTCCCACCCCGCCCCCCGGGGCCCCGCCCCGTCCCGCCCCCGGGCCCCGCCCCTCCCCGGCCCGACCCCGGGCCCCGCCCCTCCCCGCCCTGCCCTGTCCCACCCCGCCCCCCGGGGCCCCGCCCCTCCCCTCCCTGTCCCGCCCCCCTCCGCCCTGCCCCACCCCGCCCCGCCCCGCCCCCACGGGGCCCCGCCCCACCCCGCCCCCCCGGGGCCCCGCCCCGTCCCGCCTCCGTGCCCCGCCCCTCCCCGTCCCGCCCCCACGGGGCCCCGCCCCACCCCGCCCCCCCGGGGCCCCGCCCCGTCCCGCCTCCGTGCCCCGCCCCTCCCCGTCCCGCCCCCCCGGGGCCCCGCCCCGCCCTGTCCCACCCCGCCCCCCGGGGCCCCGCCCCTCCCCGTCCCGCCCACGGGGGCCCCGCCCCTCGCGCAGTACCTGCCGCAGGCAACAGCGGCGCGGCCACCAGGCTGAAGGCCGCCACGTGCTGCATCTGGGCCGCCACCGCGGCCACCGGGCCTAGGCCCGGGCCCTGGGCCGCCGCCAGCAGGGCCGCCTGGTGCTGCAGGATCTTTGGGAGGGAAGAGGGGCGGGGGTGGAGCTCAGCGGCGGGCTGCGCCCCCGCCCCCCCCCGCCCCCCCCGCCCCCCCCCCCGCCCGGCGGGCACCCACCGCCGTGGTGTAGGCTCCGCACGCCCCCAGCGGCAGCGGCGCGGGGTGGAAGGCGCCCAGCTGGCCGGCCATCTGCTGCATCCGCCGCAGCGCGCGCTCCCGGTCGGTGTCCGCCAGCTTGACCACGAGGCTGGACGAGGCGCCCTGGGTAGGGCAGGGGAGGCCGCCGTGACCAGTCCAGACCCCAGCCCCGGCCCTAGGCCAAGCGCTGTGCCCATCAGGCCCTGTGCTGGGCACCGATGGCACGTGGGGAGGAGAAGCCCGGCCCCACCCCGCCGGCCTCGCCCTGGCCCCGGGCGCCCGCCCTCACCGCCATGGTCCGGCTGCCGTGCAGGCTCTGGATGGCTGCCTGAGCTTCGCCCTGACTCCCGAACTTCACAAAGGCACAGCCTGGGGCGGAGGAGAAGAATGGGGCGGCTCAGGCCACGGGGGCCAAAGGCTCGCGCGGCCCAACGAGGCAGGGAATCCCAGGGTCCGCTCAAGTCACCTTTGCTGGTGCCGTCAGGGCTCCGCAAGACGGTGCACTCCTCGATATGGCCAAAGGGCTGGAACAGGCGCCTGACGTCCTCCTCACCCTGCTGCTTCCCCAGCATCCCCACAAACAGCTTTCGGTCCTCTGGGGACAAATCCAGGCGTGACCTGGAGACCCTAAGTCCTCTTGGACTCCCCAGAGTAGCCAGAGGAGCTTAAGAAGGCAGCTCACCACAGTCCAACTCTGGGAGGAGGTTTAGGGAGTGAGCATGCCCTGGGCTACAAGCTTGGGTTTCCTTAAGGAGCAGGATAATCTGCAGATCGATCTGGAGGAAAAGAACTCAACCCAGATCCACCAGGAAAACCTGGGTCCTGGGAAAAAACAAGACTGATTTTGCTTTTGTGGAAAGTGATTCAATCGATATCTTGGGTTGGGTTCAGCCCTGTATGCATCTTCTTTATGCTTGACCTTTCTGTTCTGAGAGTTTGGGAAAGGCAGTTTGGGACCCTTTCAGCCTCAGCCCTAAGGGGGCGGGGGTGTCCTCAGAGAAGGCCTTTGTATTCAGATTGGATTAGGACAAAAGAAGTAAGCCCCTGCTAGTCAGCTGGAGGGCAGTGCCATGAGTGCCCCCTTCCTGCTCAAATGGAGGAGGGTTCTGGGCCAAGAACAAACAGCACAGAAAATGGTTGTCTCGTCCTACTTACTGCCTTGTCCCCAGATGTTGAGCACTGCAATGATGAATCTCCAAGCCTAGCACCAAACTCAGTTTGGGTGCCTCTCCCGAAGGCCTAAAGAGGGCAGGAAGCTTGGGTTCCTGAGCCTCTAAGGTTAGCATTTCCCCCCTACACTTGCTAAGCCCTTGACCCCTTTCCTAAACTCCCATGCCGAGCTTCTAGGGCCCTCACTGGGCCCTGCTGCCTACTTTCCACCTTCCCTGTGCTCTTGCCCTGATCTTTCCCCAGGCGTTCACACTACAGAAGTACAGATTCTGTAGACTTGGATGGCCACCCGAGATCAAGTCTGATCCTTCCCTGTGTTCTCTCTTCATCTGGGAGTGTGTTCCATGGAGAAAGCTGGAGAACTGGGGCTGGAAACCAGGGCTTAGTTGCACATCTAGCCAGTCAAGGCCTCAGGAGCACTGCCCAGGAACCCACAGTAGAGGGGTCCAGACCACAGGGCCTGCTGTCAAAGCCCTGCTCCTTTCTGCACCAACATAACTCTCTGAAATAGCATGAGGCTTCACGCAGGCAACGTAAGTTAGGAGAGAAGGAGAGGGTGAGAATCTGGCTTTAGGTTTCACCTTCAGATCCTGGAGCCCAAGAAAACCCATCCCAAACTCTTTTATTCCTTGATAAACTTGGCTAGTCCAATGGGGAGCCTCGGATCCTGAGTGCAAGGGACACAAGGCTGGGAAGGCTCAAAGACTGAAGCCTGGGTGGCAAAGAAAAAGAAGAACAGACTGCCTGGCACCAACAGGGGAGGCAATCTCCAGTAGGGTGATGTGTGTGTCCATATTTTACTTGGCAGGTGTGGGGTTCAGCCAAGGCTGCCCTGAGACCCTGAAGTGTCAGTCGATGCTGTGTCTGTGTAGAGAGTGGGGGCTGTGCTTAAATGGGACACGCAGAGTGTGCTTCAGCAGATCCTGCCCCTCTCCAGGGGATTACTGCCCAGTGATCCCAAGGGGGAAAGGATATAAAATGTACTTGTGGCTGGGATCCTAGAGGAAGTGCGGACCTTCTGCGGTGAGAATACAATCTGGTGAGTGTGCTTCACTTCTGGGAATGTTAGCCACAGAGGAGTGCTTTTGGAACAGATCACTGGTTTCTCAACCTTTTCAAAAAGCTGCGGAATCTGTTCTTCTAACAAAAATATTAGGATGAAGCTAAAAAATGAAAAACAAGTGGAACTGCTCTGACGGAAACTAGAAAGGTGGGGAGTGGGGATGGGGCTGAAGTTCCTCTTGCTTCATCTTCTCCTAGTACCCCCTAAAGGGGGCTCCAAGGAAAGTCCTTTAAAAACCACTGATCTAAAAGAGTGTAAATAGAATTCCACATGATATATGAAAGAGGGACATGAGATCATCCTCTTCAGGAAACCAAGAAGACAAAGAAAGAATTGCTTGATCAGTCTGCTAATGGCTTTGCCTTGACATTGGAAGACAGGCCTGATTCGGTCAGGGAATCAAACCTCAGAAGACTGTCACTGTTGTGAGCTATGACACTAAGGAATGCCCCTGTGTCTGTCTGAGGCCCAAGAGGGGCTAGAGAAGATCCTATGGCCTCCAGAGTCCCAAGGCTTTAACAGGGCTTCGTGATGTACTAATTTATAGTGCAGCTGTGTGGATAGGGTCTGCAAGATGGTGATGGCACACAGCTAAGATATCATGGCACAGGGACTGACATCCAAGCAGCCCTAGGTAGGAAGAGAAACGTCAAGGCTGAGATGGAGCCCCCAAAACAGGAAATAGGATTGTGTGTACAGTGGTTTGATCTTTATCTGCTCTTCCTCTTGGTGCTCTTTGCTGCTGATAGTCATTAGTTAAAGCCCATGCCACAGACCATGAAATTCTCTGAACCTTCTTTTGCAGTGCCAAGTCAAGAATTTTAATTTTCATGAGAAGGCACTGACCCCATTGTCCTGGACTACTGGGCTATACAGAATTTTAAATTGAAATGAAGCTGGGTTGTAGGCTGGGCTCTAGGCTGGACTCTATACTGCCTGTTTCAAAGGTATCACCTTGAATGCTGGTGTTCTTTATGCTACTTTACAGGGAGCTTGATTTTTTTTTTTTTTTTTTTTTTTGCTTGATGATTTTTGACAGCAGGATAATCAAGGTCACAATAACCATGAGTTTCAGGTGATCCTAAATGGTGAGATAAGTTTCTCAGGAGACCTAAGAGAGTAATAGGCTAGACCTCCTAAGTATAGCCCCCAAATACACAGCCCTGAAGGTGCTAAGGGCTGATCAATGCCCCCAGAGAGAGATGATGATGGAATTTAGCCCAGGTAATTCAATCTCCTCTAGTTCAAACTCTACCAGTTTGGTAAAGAGAGGATTCTATACGAGGTGGGTCAGAAATGTCTGAATAAAATCATCCCATGGGTGGTAGCTGGGTCCTCAGGAAGATGGGAATATCAAATAAGGAGGCTCAGCCTTTCTGGAGTGGGTGGAATTGGAAGAAAGCATTAGTGTGGAGTTGAGCTATAGCTGGACAGGAACACAGTGGAGTGGTATAACTGCATTCTCCTGTTGTCAACTAATGTGTACTCCTTGCTCTTCTACCAAATGCTTTTTTGAACCCAAACCAAGTTGTATGAGCCCCAGAGGCCCAGCTCCATAAAGCTGCTTTGTGCAACTGGTCTTATAGGTCAGGGATTCTAATGCAGCAAATGATGAGGTTGAGACCCAGAGTCCGAGTCAGTCCATTCCCACTTCCTCAGGAAAGGCACCAAGATACTGTTCAAGAAAGGAGGCTCTGCCTCAAGCTGGCCCAAATGAATTCCTGAGGTGCCCGAGTTTCTGGTTTATGGGCCTCGTACTCATTTACCTTCCTGTTGGTGGGATGTTGTGATTGTAGGGACTGTGTAGGAACAAGGTTTCAGCATTGGGGTACCAACCACCAAATACATCCTAAAAATACTTGGCCACCTTTCAGTCCAAATACCAACCCAGAGGATACTACTGGTGGCAGCACATGGAGCAAAGCATCATTCCCCTGATGTTCTTAGTAATGACTCCAGCATAAGGAGTCAAGGAAGCCCGGGAAAGTCAGTGAGGAAATATCCAGGGCAGAGTCTTCTGGCCTGATCTGATAAGTGCCAAGAAGAGCTTTAATTTCAAAAAAATAAAATAAAATAAAACAAAGCAAGAACAACAACAACAACAAAAAAACCCTGTTAGAACTAATAAATCCAGCAAAGTTGTAGAATACAAAACCAACAAACAAAATTGGTTGTGTTTCTATACACTAGCAATGAACAATCTGAAAAGGAAATTAAGAAAGCAGTTTCACTTATAATAGCAACAAAAAGAATAAAATACTTAAGAATAAACTTAAACAAGGAGGCAGAACACTGGTATCCTGAAAACTATAAAACGTTGCTAAAAGATATTAAAGACACAAATAAATGGAAGACATCTTGTGTTCACACAAGACTTAATATTATTAGATATCACTACTACCCAAAGGAGATCTACAGATTTAATGCAATTTCTATTCAAAAATTTCCATTAAAATCCCAATGTCCTTTTTTTTTGCCATTAGAAAATGGCAGAAATAGAGAAGTCCCTCCTAAAATTCATATGAATCTCAAGAAACCTTGAATAGTCAAGACAATCTTGAAAAAGAAGAAAGTTGGATCTCAGACTTTCTGATTTCAAAAGTTACTACAAAGCTACAGTAATCAAGCAGTGTGACACTGGCAGAAAGACCTGCAAATCAATGGAATAAAATAGAGAGGCCAGAAATAAACCCTCACATATATGGTCAAATGGTTTTGACAAGAGTGCCAGTCTTCAACAAATGGTGCTGAGAAAAGTGGATATATACATGCAAACGAATGACATTGGACCCTTTGCACCATATAGAAAAATTAACTGAAAATTAACCAAAGACCTAAACACCAGTGCTAAAACTATAACACTCTTAGAAGAAATGGGAAAAGCTTTATGACCTTGCATTTGGCAATGATTTCTTAGATGTGACACCAAATGCACAGGCAACAAAAGTAAAAATAGATAAAGTGAACTACAACAAAATTTAAAACTTCTGTGCATCAAAGGACACGCTCAGAGTGAAAAGACAACCTATGGAATGGGAGAAAATAGTTGCCAATCATACATCTGATAAGGGGGTAATATCCAGAATAAAGAGTTCCTACAACTCAACAACAAACGCCCCCACATTATCCTATTAAAAAGTGAGCAAAGAGCTTAAATAAGCATTTCTCCAAAGAAGATATACAAATGGGCAGTAAGCATATGCAAAGATGCTCAACATTACTAATCATTAAAGAAGTACAAATTAAAACCACAATGTAGGGGTCCCTGGGTGGCTCAGCACTTAAGCATCTGCTTTCAACTTAGGTCATGATCCTGGGGTCCTGGGATTGAGCCCCATATCAGGCTCTCTGCTCAGCAGGGAGCCTGCTTTCCCTCTCCCTGCTGCTCTGTCTGCTTATGCTCTCTATCTCTCTATTAAATATATAAACAAACAAATAAATAAATAAATAAATCTTAAAAAAATAAAGCCACAATGTAATATCACCTAACACCTATTAGGATGACTGTTGAGGGGCAGCCCCGGTGGTGCAGCAGTTTAGCGCCGCCTGCAGCCCAGGGCGTGATCCTGGAGACCCTGGATTGAGTCTCACGTCAGGCTCTCTGCATGGAGTCCGCTTCTCTCTCTGCCTCTCTCTCTCTCTGCATCTCTATGAATAAATAAATAAAATCTTTTTTTTAAAAAAAAGGATGACTGTTGAAGGAGAAAAAGAAGGAAGAGGAGAGGAAGGAAAAGGAGAAGAAGAAGGAGAAGATGGAGGAGCTGGAGGTAGAGGGGAAGGAGAAGGAGGAGAAAGAGTAGAAGAAGAAAGAGGAGGAGAAGATGGAAGAGGAGGAGAAGAAGAGGTAGAAGCAGGAGGAGGAGGAGGAGGAGATGTTGAAGAAGAAAATAGCAAGTGTTGGAAAGAGTGTGGAGAAACTGAAACCTGTGCACTGCTGGTGGGAATGTACAGCCACTATGGAAAACAGTAGGCAGTTCCCTCCAAAATTAAAAGTAGGATTACCATATGATCTGACAATACCAGTTTTGGGTATTATAACCAAAATAATTGAAAGCTGAGTGAAATAAGTCAATCGGAGAAGGACAAACATTATATGGTCTCATTCATTTGGGGAATATAAAAAATAGTGACAGGGAATAAAGGGGAAAGGAGAAAAAACGAGTGGGAAATATCAGAAAGGGAGACAGAACATGAGAGACTCCTAACTCTGGGAAACGAACTAGGGGTGGGGGAAGAGGAGGTGAGCAGGGGGGTGGGTGGGGGTGACTGGGTGACGGGCATTGAGGGGGGCACTTGATGGGATGAGCACTGGGTGTTATTCTATATGTTGGCAAATTGAACACCAATAAAAAATAAGTTTATAAAAAAAAACAAAAGAATTGAAAGCTGAGAGATCTTTGTACACTCATGTTCACAGTAGCATTATCCACAACAGTTAAAAGGTGGAAGCAACCCAAATGTCTTTTTTTTTTTTAAAGATTTTATTTATTTATTCATGAGAGACACAGAGAGAGAGAGGCAGAGACACAGGCAGAGGGAGAAGCAGGCTCCATGCACCGGGAGCCCGACGTGGGATTTGATCCCGGGTCTCTAGGATCACGCCATGGGTCAAAGGCAGGCGCTAAACGGCTGCGCCACCCAGGGATCCCCCAAATGTCTTTCAACCAATGAATGGATAAACAAACTGTGGTGTATTCCTACAGTGGGATACTATTCAGTCTTTAAGAGGCAGGAAAACCTGACACATGCTACAACGGGGATGAACCTTGAAGAAGAGATCGTGCTAAGTGAAATCAGCCAGTCACAAAAAGACAAATACTGCATGACTTCGCTTATATGAGGTATCTTAGAGAAATCAAATTTATAGATAAAGAAAGTTGAATGATGGTTACCAGGGGCTGGAGGGGGAAACGGAGATATTGTTACAATAGGTACAGATTTAGAGCTTTGCAAGAGGAAGAAATTCTGGTGATAGGTTGCACAATAAATGTGAATATACTTAACACTACTGAGCTGTACACTTAAAAGTGGTAAAGGTGATAAAGTTTATGATATACCAATTTTACTATAATTTTTAAAAATGAAGAAGTGCTTCAAGGAGGACTGAAAAATAGGTACGTAGACCAAGAAAGAACAGAGACTCTATTGTCCCTTCGTCCTGACCCAGGAGAACCAGGAAGTAGGGAAGAAAGGCAGACAAGCCTGAGATTCCAGGTTCTCCTGAGAGAGAAGAATCTCAGCCCCCAGACTGCGTTTTCCTTGTGTAGGCTGTATACCTGTACCTGAAGGGCTTGTCAGAGGATTAAAGCCATTGCCACGACCTAAAAGTGTTCATGATCAGCTTTGGGTGATCCGCTCCGAGTCAAGCTGAAGGGCAAGCACCTCCCTTTACCTTCAGAGGTAGAATTAATTTCAGGAAGTGAAACGTTAACTTGAGTAGTCTCAAGCTCTACTGTGAAACCTACCCAGTCGGGTCTTCACTGGAGGAATACTTTTAGGAATTAAATAAGTATAAGGGTCAAAGACAGATACGAGTGTCAACTGACCGGCATAACAGTTGTAGCTAAGATCCGTATCTGATTAGGTCAGAAAATATGTCCTGGTATTATGAGATTCTGAAAATTCCAGCTCAAAATTTAACTTTAACTCAAAGTTTAGTTGTTAAACACTGAATGAAGTAGGATCCTGGATAAAATTTGGAAAAAATGGCTCACCTAGTTAGATAATTATATATATTTATTATTCAGAACCCAGGGTGATATTTAAATAAAACCATATAAATTCAGTTAGAAATTACCTAAACAATTAATTATAGGATGGTGATAGGAGAGTTGATGTGATAACAGATAATTGGTCTCTTCAGTTAAGCCAAATTTCAAGATTTAAAAAGAGATTCCTCCCTTCAGAGAATGTTTTAAATTTTAAAGTTTAAAAAAGCTAAAGTGGAAAGAATACTTGGGCTGATTACTTAACCTGTATCTGTACCTCAGGCATCCTGGAAACACAAATATGTGCTAGGTAAAAAAAAAAAAAAAAAAAAAAAAAAAAAAAAAAAAAATACCACCAAAGTTGGAGAATGGAACAAGCAGAGCAATTCCTACTGTGATTTATGAATTTATTGATTTTATGTTATGAAATTTGAAGAGAGGAAAAATATATGTAAAGAATTTCAATGATTTTGAAGATTTTGCCTTAGGACTAAGGTTTTCCTATACAATTGGTACCTACAACTAAACTTATTTTTTGTGCCTCCATTGCAGAAATAATGTAAGTTAGAAAAAATCAACCACAGCCTCCATGCTGAACAGCAAGTAAAACAGGCTTATTTAGTTACCACTGTCTGAAGGATTTGGGGATCCCTAGCCCTGACCTCATATAATTTGATGTTAACATTTTGAAATACATGACCCTTTAATTTTTATCCAAACATTTTAATGTTTATATTCAAATAAATCTGATTAGGTCAGAAAATATGTCCCGGTATTATGAGATTCTGAAAATTCCACCTCAAAATTTAACTTTAAGTCAAAGTTAAAGTGACTTTAAGTTTAAGTCAAATGCTGAGAAGAAAACTTTCTGGCACTATGTTTTTTTGATGTAGAAATGGGTGCCTTTATTATAATTAAGATATCATTTAGTTTTGGAAAGTTCGGTGTGTTTTCTTTTAAGAGTACTGCTCAATACCACAGGATGCAAAATATAGGCACCGAGTATGGAGCACATGAACAGCATGGAAATTAGCTGCAGAATTTATGGGAATTGGCTGAGATCATTAAAAGGCTGCTATAAGGGGCACTTGTGTGGTCGGTTAAATGTCTGCCTTTGGCTCAGGTCATGATCTTAGGGACCTGGGATAGAGCACCGCATCAGGCTCCCTGCTCTGCCCCTTCCCTCATGCTCATGCTCTCTCTTTCTCTCTCAAATAAATAGAATGGCCATGGAAGAAGAGGACTCCAGTACCTTCCACCAGGCAGATCCTGTTGTGATGCTACTATTATTGCATTGTAAGCGTTGAATGTACAAGGGTTACTAATAACTTCTTAAAGTAATACGACATGCAGTGTGTTTAAAACATAGGTTATTTCAACCATAAACCTCATGTCTATTGATCAAAAATAAGAAATACTACTCTGTTGCATTGGCACCAAAATTCAAGAGAGAGAATGTAAAGTAACTGTTTTTGTTAAAAAAAGCTCATGTGTGTACAACAGAGTGCTCCTATATGAAGATGGGAAGAAAGGGAAGTCGTTGGGCCAAAGAAGCAAAACTGATAGGTTTGGTTGAGTTCTCACAGTGCTGGTAAACTTTTAAAAATTGAATCAGTTGCCAACATTTAATATAATTAAAATGTAAATTGTAATTAAGTCGTGTCAATCTCATTCGTTTAAAGTTCTCTACCTGGCTCCTGTAGCATTTGAGTTGGAGATTTGGAGATCCCTGTTTTGGCAGGGTGTGGGGGATCAAATAACCCCTTCCAGAAGAAAATGGTGGAATCTTAGAAGGTTATACTATTTGCCTCGATACCCTTTAGACTATGTCTGCATTGATACCAGTATTCCCAATGTGATTTTTGGGATCGCAAAGATAAGACTTGAATAGGGCAAGCTGTACCACACTGGTGTCAAATGTTCCGTTTCAAAAGCAAAATCCAATACCATTCGAAAAGCTCTGTTTCTAAAGCATTAGTTTGTGTTTAAATTCAACAGAGAGCTAAACTCAGAAGAAATATGTAACACTGAAGAAAAGGAACACATTTTGATTAGTAACAAGATTATCTAACACAGATCAGTTGGTAGTTAAATACTTATAAAATGTAAAGGCCCAACTGTTTTGCAAGACTTAGTACATATGTCTCCTCTCTCCTGAAAATGTAGCAGGGAATGTTTGGTGACTCTGAGTGGGAGGAGGGAGGACTTGAGAGATCTGGCCATCTAAACCTGCAAGAAGGATTATTCATGGATGCATTTGGAGTATATGCTCGTTAAGAGCCATCACTTGTCAAGAAATACCCGTGTAACACATAACTACTAAAATTATGAATCCTACTGCCAGGCAGACCTCTATTCAACTAGATTTGCTTTTCCCGCTCTCTTGAGCTTCTCTGAATCTGAACAGGTGTATATAGGTGGGCTGCCACAGAATACAGAATTTGTCAATGATGTGACACCTGTAAAATCTGTGCAAAAAGGGGAGGAAAATGATAAAACTCAGGCTGATGCCACTGCATGGGGCTCAGATGATGAGGACATATGGACCAGGCCAAGCAGAAACATCATCCGAAGCCTCCTTTGTACAGCTGCCCTCACCCCAATGAGATGTGTTGGATTCCAAACAGCAAGAGTGCCCCCAGTATGGTGAACTTAGTTCTTGAACCAGATCCAAGTTGCATCATGTTCTGAACTCTGTGCATGCTATCCCCTTTGCCTAAACACCTGCTCCCTCTCCCTTCTTTTCTCTATTTGACTACTTCCTGTTCATCCTTGAGATCTCAGCTTGAATATTACTACCTCTGGGAGGCCACCTTGATCTCCCAGACTAAGATAGATGCGCTCTTGTTATTATGCCCACAATCTCTCCAGGACTTGAAAAGCACTGATCACACTGAATTGTTACCCCATGTACTATCCCTTCATAGCTCCAGAGCTCAATGAGGCCAGATGCCAGGTCTGCCTTGCTCACATCTCTATTCCTAATGTGGAGTAAGTTACTCAGAAGGCGGAATGAGCACTGGGTGTTTTTCTATATGTTGGCAAATTGAACACCAATAAAAAATAAATTTATATTTTAAAAAGTTACTCAGAAGATGTTGGTTGGATGGTTGAATAAATTACAGCTCAAACTGTCTGCTTCTTAGCTCACTCAGGTACTCTAAGTTGGACTCTGAACTACGGGAGTAGTTAATGGTTGTGGACAAGGCCTAGAAGATGGCCAGCAATGGCCAACAATGACCTTGATGCCTAACGGAGCTTCCCAAAAGGCAGAAATTCTCGGGACAAGTGAACCAGAGGTTCTGTATGGAGGCTGGAACTTCTCAAAAACCTGTCTGGAAAGAATGAGGTGGGAAAGGAGGCTACATGTGAGAAGGGGAGGAGGAAACTTGGAAATATCTCTTCAAGGCAAAGTAGAAGTGATAACATCTTGACCTGAAATTGAGAATCAGAGACCAGAGGTCAGATAATCTATAAAGATAAAGGAAGAATTTCATGGAAGAAAGAACTCCACAAGAGGCCCACAAAGCTTCCAGAGCCCCTTGTGGGTGTAGCCAGTGAACATGAAGTCTGAGAGTCTGAGAGTCATGTGCAGAATTAGGAATCAATGAAGACCTGTCAATTGGGTTCCATTCTCTCCCAGACCATGGGCAGCTTCTTCCATCTAACAACACCATGACTGATCTTAGGTAAGGCAGGGAGAGAGTCTCATTCAAGGGAGAGAGTCAGCAGACATCAGGGCAATAGGCAGATATCCTGGAATGATATAAGACCCAAGGGTGAGAAAGACGCCAAAGAACTGACACCAGAAGCCAGCATCACTTTTCCAGTATGGAAGCTGGCTGGAATGTAGCTGGTTGTCAAAAGGCACAGGCTTTCTACCCCTCCTGTTCTTAAGGAGCATGGGTCTTTCTGCACTGGGAAACAGTGCTGCTAAAAAAATAAAATAAAATAAAAAAAAGACCTTCGAAGACTTGCCATGCTCCTCACCAGTATAGAGTCAATTCCTTCATATGGCCTGCAAAGTCTGTCTTACCAGACTCCTCTTTTACCATAAGTAACTAGGCAGTTGCAGTGAAGAAATGAGTGGCTCCAATCCAGAGTGGACTGGGTCCTCTATGATCAGAAGAATATGAAAAAAAGAGAACCATTCCAGCCTGGTTTTTCAGACAAATCTGGAAGTTCCACCTGAAAAAACGAGAATGAGCTCTCTCCAGGGCAAGGTGGCAAGAGCTCCCATCCTCTACCTCCAGTATCTTCCTAGGCTCTTCCCGCCTTTTTTGTGTCTAGGGACCCTGGGACCCCGTTCCTTCTCAGGGAAGGGAAGAGCTGGGAAGACTGAGCTGTTTCTGGTGCTGAGCAACTCTGGGCCCCACTTACCCCCTGACCCAAGGAAGCTCTGGTAATAAACCATGGGCAAGACTGACTCGAGGAGTAAGCCCCCCACCCCCTATGTGGGTGACACCCTGAGGTTTGTCACACAGGGAAGTTACCTCCTCGGCCCTCACTGGCAGCCGGCTTCACTTGGATCGGACGATTCATCTGAAAGACATTGGACCAAGACACCCAGTCAGCATGACTACCTGGCCCTGGCACCCAGCTTCTCCTCCCCTGGATGCCTCAGGATCTAAGCCCTGGCCCCTTTGAACTCTGTACCCCACCACTCTTACAATGGACTATAGATTTTCTCCAAGATTCTTCCTTAAACTGGGGAATTCAGAAGGTGCTGAAACCTGAAGGGTGGGGTGATAGGAAGCTTGGTGGCAAGCAGGACGGACCGTGGTGGCAAAAGAGATCCTGCTCTGGGCTCTGGGCTAGGACTACGTGAGCCCTGTCCCTCTGGCTCCTGGGCCTCCTTAAAGGCTTTGGGTGAGAGGAGTTGGGTGGGAGGGTAGAATTGACACCGAAGGTTTGTGTTTTGTTAAAACTGAGACTATAATTCTATATGTCATTTAGATTAAACAATCTGGGAATCCGACTTTGTGCTGTCTACCCCAACTCTGCCTTTTAATGGTTGTATGACTTCAAGCAAGCCATCCTCTCTTGGATTCAGCTTGTTAAATGAGGGAAAACCTTCCCCAGCCTCTGTGTCACTACAGTTTCTACACTCACCTACTCAGGTCCCTCCCTGGGCCCCCCTTCCCTTGAGGATGCTGGCATTCTCCAGGGCACCATCCTCGGCCCTACTCATCCCGCTGTTCCCATTCTTCCTGGATAGTCTCGCCCACACCCACAGCCTCAGCTACCATCCTCGCAGGGCTGACTCAGAGCTCTGCATCCCCAGCCCACACCTCCCTCCTGGGCTTCAGACCCATGTACCAGCTACTTGCTGGACATCCTGACTAGAAAGTCCCACTGGCATCTTCCACTCAACACACCCGCACCAGAGCCTATCTTTTTGCCGGGACCTGATCCTTCCAGTCATCCAAGCTAGAAACCTGGAAAGCAGCTTGACTCTTCCCTTTATCCCCTCCCCCACCAACCGATTTCGCCTTCTAATTCAGGGGTTCCCTGATCAGGGATGGATAAGAATCACCTGAGAACCATACCAGACTCTCAAGTTGGGGGATTGTATAATTTGTAAAAAGCTCCTAGGTGATTTCGACATACACCCCCACACATTCCCATCCCCCAACCACCCTGAGAGAATTCATGATTGAATCCCCATCTCACCTTCCTCTCATGGGTGTTGTGGGGATCACATGAGATAATGGGGACGCAAAAGGTCTTTGTAAACTGCCAAGAGCTGGGTGCGTAGGATGTGAGGAATTATTGTTGGGGGCAGACAGCTGAGTGCCGGGAGGAAAGAACAGCGGCCTTCCCGTTCATGGAGGAAGGGGTACTGATGCCCATCTGGCCTGAGAAGGTGATGATCTGACCCCCTCCCTTCAGGAAATGCACTGTTTCTGCACCAATCAGGGCCACTCCATCCTCTACCAATGTGCTCGTTGCCGAGACAACAGGCAGCTTCCTGTTACCATAGCCACAAGTGCTACCTAGTAACCATGGTAACGCCCTGGCAGTCACAGTTGAGCAATTTCCTTTGGATCAAATTTGGGGGTGGGGGAGTGGGGAGGGCTTATTAAAAAAAAAAAAAAAAGAGGAAAGGAAAACAGGCCAGGCCTGTACCAGCACAATCCCCCTCCCACCCAGGGCTCAGGTTCTTATACGCTCTGACACACCCACCCGCTGGTGGTGGAGCCCCTGCAGTGTACCAGGTTGTGGGTGGGGGCCGAGACACCGACAGGACTCAGGCTGCAGTCTAGAGGGGATGACAGATCAATCCAAGCAGATCAGGGCGAGCTGGACAGGTCTGGATTGGCCGGGACCAGGGACCAGGAGGAACGGGAACCGTCCCTGGGCATGGCCACCTGTGATTGTGGAGGAGAGACCAAGAGACAGAGCCATGGAGAGCAGAGAAACAAGGAGGATGAAGAAACACAAGAAGACAGAGATGATGAGAGAGAGAGACAGACCCAGAAAGGGGCAAGGAAAGAGAGATATACTGGTGGATACGGGAAGGAAACGAAGGGATACGGGGTCAGGAAGGAAACACAGGGAAGGCAGGGAGGAGTATGGCAGGGGAGGAGAAACGGGTAGAAGCCTGGGGTGGGGCGCAGTGAGCGTGAGCAAGACCATCATTATTTTATTAGTTCTTAAATAGATCCTGAGAATTTCTCTCTGGAACCTAGAGTGACAGGCACATGTGACAGCAGTGGTTTCCATGGCAGCTGCCTCCCCGGCTGGGTTTCTGGAGAGATGGAGCTCATCGGTGCTCTGGGGGACGCCCCTTTCCCCCTCCCCCCCTCCCCCACTCTTGAATGGAGCATGGGCCTCAGGTGGTATATACATGTCCCATAGACCTGAAAGACTCCAGCCTCCGAGAGTCTGGGCACCTAGGCTTTCCACCACTCGGGCATGCTGCCAGCATTTCCTGGGAAGAGCCCTGGGCTGGGCCCTTCATGGGAGACAGCAATGACCCCTAGGACTGTCCTCAGTGACTCATAGAGGGGAAGATGATGCCACCATTTCCTAAGAGCCCACTATGTACCAGGCCCTTTCTGGGACACTTTACATACATCGCCTCTAAATTCCTTCCAACTGCTCTGCAAGGTAATACCACTGTCCCCATCGTATAGCTAGGAAAGCTGAGGCTGAGGGAGTTAAATCACTTGTCAAGTTCACGTGGTGGGTAAGTGGTTGAGCTGGGATTTGTCCCCAGGTCTGTCTGCTGCTGAAGTCCATGATTTTACATTGTCTGCTCAATTCCATTCTTAAGACATGAACACAAGTAACGAGGCATAGAGTGACCAGGGCCTTAGGAGGAGTGCAAGGGAGAGTGCTGTAGGAGAGGCTGACTCCAGCTGGAGAGGTTGACACAGGGAAAGCTTCACAGAGGAGGCAAAGTTTGACCTGGGCCTTGCAGGACTGGGGTCACTGGGTCCTGTGGCGATAATGGAAGAGATAGAGCTGGAGGCTGAGCGCTCCAGATGGCTGGGGGATGGAAAGGGAGCTGCAAGTCTGAAGAAGTCTGTGGCTCTGTCACTGGCAACTTCTCTAAGGTCTTTGAGCCTCAGCACCCACATTAGTAAAAAGGGGAATCATGATCCTACCTTGCAGTGTTGTGTTTGTTTTTAATCGAAGGGTGTAAAACTAAAAGGTAGCCAATGGCCAGACTGGGGAAGATTGTGAAAACCACAATAAGGAATTTTGACTCAATTATATTTCAAAGGCAACAGGGATCCAGGGAAGGATTTTAAGTAGGGAAAGATCCCATGAGCTGTCACTATGCAGAAAAAAGATTGGAAAGGGAAAGATCAGAGGTGGGAAGATCAATGATACAGGTAAGGGGTGAGGGTGACCTGGACCAGGGCAGAGGAATATGGACAGATTCAAGAGGTGGTTAGGGTGAATTAACAGGACTAAAATCCTATTGGATGTGGGAACTGAGGGAGAGAAGGAAATATTGGCTGACTTCTTGGTTTATGGCTTAGGTGTTGAGGAAATTGGCAGTTTGGGAGTTTGGAGATTCAGGGAAAATCCCAGGGGAGGAGCCCGAGAGGACAAGGACAGAGTTGGGAAGAGTGGTAGTTCTTCGGTCGCCACTGGGAAGTGGTTGGGGAGGACACCTGGGATTTAGGTCTGCTCTGTGTGACTGGAGGAGAAAGAGAGCTGTCTGCATGAACTACCTGAGCAGCTCTATCCTGCCTCATTCTTGCCACAGCCAGGGGAGAGATGTGGAAGTAGGGTGAGGTAACCCGGCTCCCCTTTGAGGAAAAGAGGGCATTGCCTTCTTGGCCAAGAATTTGTCATGGGACCTCAAGTGAGCTCCTGCCCTTGGCTGAGTACCTATTCCCTTGAGAGTTTCCCATGTAGATAGAGTCCAGGCCCACATCTGCTTCAGGGCCCAGCCCTAGAGGGGAAATCAAGGGAGAGAATGTCAGAAAGAAGAGAGAACAATCTATTCCAGGCATTAGAGTGGGGAAGGTTGGATGCAGCACAGACATACATGAGGCCGTGGTACTTTGGCCCCTGCCAGCAGAAAGGAAGGCAAAGCCCTACACTCTTTCCCTGCCTGCTTGATTCCTGCCTTGGGCTCAGCATTACCCTCTTTAGACACTTCTGTCTTGATGCCAACTATTTCTTACACTGAGCACTTGCTCTCTCAACCTCTTGAGAGCCCCCACCATGAGAAGAATTTATTAGGATTACTGGTGGGTCTACAGAGAGGTTTATAGATGCAGGGAAGAGAGAAGCAGAGACAAAGCAAACTTCACCATTTTCAGCTCTTTGTTGTACCTCACCCCCTCTTCTAATTCAATCCACTGCCAAGTCCTACTAGTTCTAGGATTTATATGAATACCCAAAATAGCTCTCAAGTCTATCTTCTCCTCCCCATTTCTGCCCTATCCTCAGCTCTAGGCCAGCATCATCAGTCAGCTGCACTCAAGCAACAGTGTCCTAAAGGATCATCTGCTTCCGATGTTGCTTCCTCTCTAACCCAACCGTCATACTGTAGCTGGACTGAGCTTTTAAAACCAGTCCCTTACTCTTCCATGATTAAAATCCACGCATGGTTCCCCATTGCAAGTCTCCCAACAAAGCCCAAGATCTTAAGATTGACAGTCCAAACTTGTGAGTCCTGCCTCCCTTGCTGCCCCAAATACACAATACTCTCCACTCACGTAGAGCCTTGGCCAACTTCATTGAACACCTTTCCTGCCAGTTCTCAGACTGTACCCAGAATTCCAGAAGTTGCCTTGTCTTTTAGCTTTCTAGACCCTCAAGTGTGATGAAATATGGTCAAATTAGGCTCAGGTAGCATTTCCTCTCTCTCCACTCCTGATGCTTCCTATATGTGCCCAGATGCAAACCGCACTGAAATGCAATGACTTATTTCTGGGCTGGAAAAGCTACTTGAGGGCAAAGGTTCTGATTTACTCACTAGGCACATGCTAGCACATACAGTGCCTTTGTGTGAGTTACAAAAAGGCTCTCCCCCAACTTTGTGGATGAATTAGAAAAAAAATGTGCCTCTTCTTTTGAGCTGACACAGCGTTGTGATAATATGCATGGCTTGGTCAATAGAGCATGGCTGAATTTTAGCTCCCACTTGCCCTTTCCACTCAAGCTGTTTTGTGCAGGGCACAACCTGCAAAAGCAAATGAACTCAGTTATGTCTGTCTCCTTCACAGTGTTTGAAGGGATGAATGCCCAAGGGAAAGGAGGTCATGAGCAGGGAGGGAGAAGTAGAGGGGCACCTTCTGGGCTAAGGTTGGTCTCTCCTTCTTTAGGTATATTTTGGAGCCTAGAATGAGGCTGTAAGAAGTAGCTTCAGCTTTATGGAAAAGAAGCTACAGAAGATGGGACAGACCACTGGGGTTTCAAGGAAGTCCTGAATAGGGAGTCGAGTTTTGATAGGTAATAGAAATTAGCAGGGGCATGTGGAAGGGAGCCAAAGGGAGGTCCCAGTCCTGTGGACACTATGAAATGTTCCTTAGGGGTTCAGGCTTTTTATTTGGGGAGACCCAACCTTTCCTGCTCCCATAGGGACAGTCCTGCCTGTCTTTAGTAGGAGCCCAGATTGAAGTCTTTCCCTGCTTCTCCAGCAGATGGCAGCTGTGCCCAGGACCCAAGGCCTACAGAGAGCTGGACACCCTCCTCCCTTCATGCTAGTGGGCCTGAGGCCAGGTGACTAAAGCTGCTGCTGCCCCTGGCAGGCCCAGAGGAAAGATTGATGGCACGGACATTGCTTGGGCTGGCCAACAGAGCCATCGATTTTCATTTAGGAGAATAATTAAATATTAATTTTCACTTTGTTAAGCTGGAGAAGGTGAATAAAGCCAATCCTGGCAGTACAAAGCCAAGGCCATGTTGGAAGCATCCAGATAAAAGGGTAGGAGAGGACAGATGTACCCAGTCACCATCCCCTCCAGAACCTTAGACCCCGTCTACCACCAGCTTGGTGTAGGTAATAGTGTAGTGTGGTTAAGTGAATGAGTTCTGAAGCCAGACTACCTAGATCTTCCCAGATCTTCCTCCAAGTAGCCACATAACCTTGGGCAAGTCAATTGTTTCCTTTGACTGAGTTTCCTCATCTGTAAAATGGGAAGGCCAATAATACCTTCTTCATAGAGGATTAAATGACTTTGAACAGGCAAAATGCTAGGAACACTGTCTGGAATCAACAAATGCTATTACTATTATTATGTCTCTTTTCTCCTTCAGAAATTATTCCACTAGGCTAGAGCGTCGTAGGTCTTATCTCAGGTGCCCTCAGCCTTATATGGTCCTCCCTTCATGGAGCCATGTGGCTGGTTGAAGAGGGTTGTTTTTTTGTTTTGTTCTGTTTTTTTAAATCCCAAGTTCATCTTAATTTTTGCAGTGCTCCCATTTGCTTTTAGGATAAAGTCCAAATCCCTTAGCCTGGTATCCAAAGTTTCCTCTTCCACCACTGCCCTCTGGTGGATCTTCTCTCTGGCCTGGCCCATGCTCACATGGGCCCTCCTCCACACTCCCAACCCCCTTTCACACCCATCTTGTTCCTTCTGTCTCTGCACCTTTACCATGCGGTTTCCCACATGGAATGTTACAGTTTGTCTCAGTGACTTTCAATTTTAGCAGCAGAAGTCATTTACTCTCATGGCTGGATGAGTAATAACTTCTACTACTACCCCTACAAATGCTGCTGTTACTATTACTACTACTACCACCAGCAGCTAACCTGTATTGAGTGCTTGTTGTATATCAAGAACTGTGCTGGGGGATCCCTGGGTGGCTCAGCGGTTTAGCGTCTGCCTTTGGCCCAGGGCGTGATGCTGGAGTCCCGGGATCGAGTCCCACATCGGGCTTCCTGCATGGAGCCTGCTTCTTCCTCTGCCTGTGTCTCTGCCTCTCTCTCTCTCTGTCTCTCATAAATAAATAAAATCTTAAAAAAAACTGTGCTAAATACTTTACATGAGTTCGTTCACTTAATTATTATAACAATTCTATTAATTTAGTTTTACATATGAGGATGCTCAGGCTTAGAAGTAAAGACTTTCCCAAGGTCACACACAGAATTAGGGAGTGGTAGGGCCTGGATCCACACCCAGGTCTTTCTGACTCCAGAGTCTACACACAAGAGTCTTGGTGAGGGTTATATATTGGTGTTATTTGACGCTAGGTCTTCAAGAGTGAGCCTCATGTTGCTTCAGTTACTGGGATTGGTCCTACCGCCTGATGGTCCGCTAACAACTTGATCAGCTCTACGTAAAGCTGGTGCCGTTGCTGGACAGCTCCAATTCAGAGAAGTGATTCTTTATACTGAGCTGAAATTAGAGTGCCTGTTCCTTTTACCACTGATCCTGATCCTGCCCTCTAAAGCCACCCATAGAAAACCAAATCCCTCTTCAGAAACGGAAGATGGTTGCCCCTACCTCGACAGTAATATTTATTGAGCTCTTACTCTGTGTCGGGTATTTCCTAAGCCTCAATTAATCTTCATGATAGCACAGTTGAGCTAAGTGTTAGTATAACCCACTCCTTATAGATGAGGAAATTGAAGCTCAAGAATCTAAGTAGTGTATCTAGAGACACAGAACTGGTAAATGACAAATCTGGGATTCAAATCTAGGTCTGTGATACTCAAAAAGTAGTCTTTTTAATAATTATTTTTATGATGCCTCCCTACTAAAGTCCCCATAAAACCTATCTTCTCCAGCCAAATATCTCCAATTTCTTCAAACCATCATCCATGACATATATTTTATGTCCCTATCCCATCCTGGTCTCTTTCTGATAGGCTAGTGATCCTCTTAAGTCTGAGGCTTAAAACTGGATATAGTCTCAGGCTTGGCCCATCCAGGGCATTTGCATAGTGCTCTTGTTATAGACACAGCACTCCTTTGACAAGATAAGATGAGACTCTGTCATATGATTTGCTCTTGGTGAACCCACTCTAGTTCCTAACAATCACCACTCCCTTCCTGCCACATGGTCTGTAGGTCCCATTTTGCTTTTTGTCCACTGATTAGCCATTAGCTAAGGCCATACTAGGGGCCATTGATATATAATGGCCTAAAATCAGGTCCTCTTAGCTTTAACCGCGTGTTTGTGAGGAAAAGAGGGAAAGCAATCTTGATGAGTCAAGGCACCCAAAAAAACATTACAGGAAGAGGACAGAGGGAAGTGCTCTTAAGGACCCTAGAACAGGAAAAAATAGAATGCCAGCCCAGCAGAGTCTCTACCCCATGTATCTGCTTATATTCTCACACCAGGGACAAATGGCACATTAAGCCATGATTTTAGCCAAGGTTGACAAATTCTAGCGTAGCCCACAACACTGATGCCTCTCTGAAAAGATAGGGTGAATACTTGGCCCGAGTGTTAAGTCCATTTCTTTGAGTCAGAAGACTAAATATAACAAAGAACCTACAGCTAGCTGTCCAGGGCACAGTGAAGCTCCCTCCTAGAGAGGTGGTTCTGCTTCTAGTTCCTTGTCCCAACCCAGCCCCTACATGCTACTTTGGCATGCACACAGGGCATGTTCCCAGCCTGAGGTGATCCCCACCCCCCAACCCGGGTGGACTTACCCCTGGCAGGGTCTTCTGCTCGTGCAGTGCACTCTGGGCCTTGAGAGCAGAGTCCCGGGCGCAGTAGGTGAGGAAGGCACAGCCTGGGGAGGAAGAGGCTGGCTCAGGGGGTTTCCTGAAACCCCCAAATACTCTTCCTGGAAAGACCCCATTAAGTGACAAACTCAAGGCCACTCTCCGTTAACAAGGGCACTGCTCTGAGAAGCCTTCTCTGCCTCCCACCTTCTCTGAAGGGAGAGGCTTCATGTGTCTGAGTCCTAGACTCTGGCTCTCTCTCATTTGCTTCTGGCTTCTTGCCTAGGGAACATGTGTACCCACATCCAGCCACATGTTCATACAATCCCACATCTCCCCTCCCCACTCCAGCCCTAAGTCCGGTTGGGGTTAAACCTTCCTAAGCGGCTTTGCCTTCAGCTTTAACCCCGGCCTCCCCCTTCCTTTTTGAATTCATACTCACAGACTCTCCTAGAGTCAGCCTCAATTCCTTCCCAACTCAGTTTCAGATGGGAGGAGGCAAAAAGGAGGAGGAGGGTTGGGAGCCAAGCCCAGGACTCCACAACTTCTTCTTAAGGCCTCCCTCCTCCAAGTTTGAAGCTGAGGAATGGGTTAATTTGAGGCTTGAATGATGGGGCTACTTTAAGGACTTTCTGCAGAGAGGACCTTTCAGGGACCTCCAATCCTATCCAAGGAGCTTGATCTGTTTGGTCTCCCAGTGCTCCCAGTGCTTCAAGATAGGGCCTGTTAAAGGGTTATTGTGCCCCCAAATCTTACTTCTCTAAAAGAGCCAGTAGTTCTGGGACAGAGAAGGAGAAGTCCTACTTCTCTTTAGGTTCAGCCTCAGAAACTGTAGCCTGCTAGGAAGCACTGAGGCAAGGATCTCCTCCTTTCCAACAGCCATTGAGCACTCACTCATTCAGAAAATATTTGTTGAATACTTACTTATTATGGTGGGGCATTATAATGGGCTTGGGAATGAAGTGATAACAAGACAGACACATTCCCTGCTCTCACGGGGATTATGTGAAGAATCATGAGGGGCAATAATTTGAGTCCAAAGGGTTGTGGAATGCTTCAAAGAACACATGGAGTCCTCAGTAACAAATAGGGCTTAACCACAAGAAGTGTGGTGATTATTTAAGGCTGAGGGAATAGTCCGTATAAAGACTGAGGCAAGAATTTGGTGTCTTGGGGAAATGGGTGGAAGACTAGTTTGGTTGGAGACTGGTGAAAGGAGGCAGAGTGGGCAGTGAGGTGTGCAGGGATCAGGTCACCTATAACCGTGTACACCTCAGTTGGATTCTGAACTTTCCCCTAAGAGCAATGAAGAACCACTAAAGGATTTTAAGCGGGGATCTGACATGGTAAGATCTATGCTTTCAAAAAGAGCCTTCTGAGTGTAGAAAGGAGAAAGGAGGAAGAGAAAGTGGATGTGAGAAGCTATTAGGAACTTCGTGAAGTTTTCCATTTAGACCTCAACAGACTAGTGAGGCAAATGGGAACTTTTTCTCTGATGTCTTCTGTGTGGCTGCCCCCTTAAGGTGTATGGCTCCCCAGTAGTCATTGAATTAAAGGGACCTTAGAGAACACCTGGGACAAACTCTCATTGTATCACTAGGGAAACTGAACCCAGAGAGTGTGTCAGTAGCAGAATAGGGGTTGGAATCTTCTAATTCCTAGGCTGATGTTGTTTTCAAAGCACTGCGGCTGACACCCTCAGTACCCCGCCATCAAAAGGAAAATGAGTCACTCTGGCTTTTGGATATCACTGTTGTTGGGGAGAAAGTGAGGGAGATGTTGACGTGGAGACCCTCCCGAATCATCTTGCAAGCAACTTTGCCTTGGAGAAAGAACTTCGGGTTGCTTTGGAGATAAATCACCAAACACCTGATTTTGCTTACATCTCTGCTCCATCTTCTGCCACTAAGCCATATCAGCTGACGTCAGAACTGGGCAGGGCCTGGGCCCCATCTGAAAGACTCAAGGGCCCAGTTGCTGCCCAAAGGAGCCCCACGTGGACTACCCGGGATAGCGGGTGGAAGAAGGAGGGGGGTGGAAAGACAGAGGAGCATGGCTTGAGGGAGAGACAAATGAAAATATAAAATAGGAAGAATTAGTGCTAAATGGAGAGGGAGAAAAAGGATGAGGGAATAGTCCAGAGACTCTGATGGTATTCGAATGAGAAGAGTGAGGATTAAAGGTATCTTATACACTTCCCTTATTGTACAGATGGCCCAGAAAGACTAGCTTGTGCTTACATACGGAAATAAATGTCTAGAAAATAAGAAAGCAAGTAGCTATGGATGGATGGACAGCCAGGCAGTTGGACCGCATTAGAAGGAATCTTGATGGTACAGTTTTACTCTTTCATGCTCCCTTGAAAGTAACCCCACCCCAAAGTGTGGAAGATGCACCGCTATCTCGCTGGTCCCAGATCTTCTATGGGTATTTTCGTGAAGCCCCTGTGTAAGTGTGCCTAGGAATTTCCCACGGCCTCCCAGTTGAAAAGAGGTGGCAGCCTGATTCCTGTTCTCAGCCCCTGGGAAAGTATCTTTAGCTGCTACCCAGGGCCTAGCACTTTTCTCCCAGGAAAATCATGGAGGATAGTTGGTGACCCTTCCCCCTCAAATCCTGAAACCAAAGCATGGTGAAGATGGGGAGCGGTAGAGGTGTTTCTCCTCAAATAATTTCCTTCCCCTGCCCATGTATGACATGTGACTCTGGCTCTCTTACTCCAGCCCAGCCTGGACAGACTTTTCTGCATGTAAACAAGCCTCCTCCCTCTCTCTACAGGAAGAAAGGGGTGTGGCTGGACAGGACTGTGGTGCCTGTCTCTCTAGCAAGGGCAGGGAGAAAATCCCTTCCGCCTCCTCGACCTGACCCACCCTGAGGCTCTGGTCCACAGGCTCTGCTCCAGGACCAGCCTGTGAAGGAAGGAAAGCAGGTGGCCATAAAAAGGATTGGGGAGGGGTAAAGATGAGGCACCAGAGTGGGGGAGATTAGAGGATAAAAGAAGTGTGGGTTCAGCTGACAGGAAACCTGAAACGAGGGGGCAACATGGTGGCAGATTTTTCCCAGCTCAGGTCAGCGTTCTGGACTCAAGTCAGAAGAAGCAGTGTTGGAATTCTAGCAGGAGGCTGGAGAGATTGGGTTATTGTTGAATATAAGGGTAGAATTTGGAGCCGAGAGCTTCCTGGGCGGGGGGGGGGGGGGGGGGGGGGGATTGGATTTTGTGAGTTAGCCAGGCCTGGATTCTTAGGAAAGGAAGAATTTGGGCTTGAGGGGGTGGTGGTTAGGTTAGCAGTCTGCATCAAAGGAAGGCTCTGTGAGGGTGGCTGGGCTTGGAGGCTACAACGAGGGGTACGAGTCCAGGACGTGTGTGCAGGTGGTGAGGCCTGAGTGGGCTGGCACCAGACTGGGGCAGGAGGTCAGAAATGATTGGGTCCGGGGCTTGGGAGATTGAGGGTGTTGGAGACCCAAAGGTCAAACAAGTTTCCAAATCCGAGGATTTGGGATGTCTGACGAGAGGGATGGAAGGAGGTCCAACTGAAAGGTCAGGACTGTTGGGAGGTGAGAGGTGAAGGGGGGGGGGAGTTAGAGGTTAGAGTGGAGAACGTGTCAGGGGATGAGAGTGATGATCAGTGGGAGGATGTGAGCGAGAAAATTCTGGGTTGGGGGGGTTCTGTGGCCCGGGGAGGAGGTAGGGCTGGAGCGGGGCTGGTACCGGACTGACTCTAGGCAGGGCTGAGGCTGGGGCTGCAGGTGGAGGCTGGGGTTCGGGCCGGGCCCACTCTCATCGGATTGGGGCAGGGCAGGGCAGGGCAGGGCAGGGCTGGGCTGGGCTGGGCTGACCCCGCGCACCTTTGTGGAGGCCGGTGAGCCGGTCCTTCAGCACCGTCAGCTCGTAGATGCGGCCGAATTCCTCGAACAGCGGCTTGAGGTCCTGCTCGTCCAAGCCCCGCGGGATCTGCCCCACGAAGAGCTTGATGGCGTCGTGGTCCTTCATGGGCACGGCCGGACCCGCGTTCAGCCCGCTCATGCCGAGGCCGCTGTCCGCGGTGCTGAAGCCCAGGCGCGGGCCGGGGCCGGCGGGCGGCGCAGAGCCTCCGGGCGCCGCGGCCATGTCCCCGCCCGGTGCGCCCTCCCGCCGGGCCCGCCGTCCCCTCCCCGGACCGGTGGCGAGGGCCAGGGGGGAGGGGGCGGGGTCCGGGCCGGGGGCGTAGAGGGGGTGGGGCGGCCCGGGAGGGGGCGGGGCCGGGGGCGGGGCCGGGCGGCGGCGGCGGCGGCGGCGGCGGCGGCGGCGGCGGCGGGACGCTGGGGTCTGGGCCGAGGTCCCCGCGCGGCGCTCCGCGGGCTCCCGCCCGAGCTCTCCCGGAGCCGAGCCCCGCGCCCCAGCCCCCGTGCTTGGTGACGTCAGGCAGCCGGCCGCCGAGGCTACGCAAGTGATTTGCATAATGAGGACGCAGCGACCAATCAGCGTCGGAGCTGCCCGGGCTCGGCCGGGGGCGGGAGGGGCGGCGGGGCTCACGCGCTCGCGTTCGCCATGGCAACCGGACCCTCGGACGCCCCGAGCGCGCCCAGGCTGTGCGGGCGTGGCCGCGGGGGGCAGGAGCTTCGTCATGCGTGCGGCCGTCTGCGGGGCCGAGCTGCGGGGCCGCACGGGGACCCGGTCGGTCGCTCCCCCCCGCCCCCCCCGCAGCCAGCTCCCGAGCCGCTCCCCGAGCCGCTCCCACCCGCCCCGCAGCATCCCTCCCTTCCGCGTCTGCGCTTCCTGAGCCCCGAACCTCAAGCACGTTCGTTCCCCCCCTCCCCTCCCCCCCCACAAAGTAAAAGTGAAAACGAATTCTGTAACGAGACACGAAACAATAAAACAGAACTCCCGACCGCTCCTCGGACGCGGAGAGCGAGGCAACTTCTTAGATCAGCCCTATTTGCTCGGTGGCCTCTTGCATCCCATTCCGTGAGCTCCTTTGCAGGAAAAGGGAGCTGCGGGTCTGAGGGTCAGGATGGTTAGGATGGGGGGGAGGGGCCCTAACGTGGGCTGGGCCCAGGGTAAGAGGAGAAAGGGAAACAGACACACCGTGTGTCTAAATATTGAAAAGATACAAATCAAGTTACGGTTTGTTGCATTTTTTCGCCTCTTATTTTCACAAATACACGTTTACAGTAAAAATGAAAAAAGAGCACCGGGGAGGCTCTGGTCCTGACCCTGGAGTCCTGGGATCGAATCCTGCATCGAGCTCCCTGCATGGAGCCTGCTCCCTCTGCCTGTGTCTCTGCCTCTCTCTCTGTGTCTTCCATGATTAAATAACTAAAACCTTTAAAAAATTTAAAAAAAATGAAAAGTATGTGTAAAGGTGTTTTTTTATATGGCTAAAAGTTGGCAAAAGTATCAGAGCCGATGGAATCCCATTATTCTTGTTTATGTCTGAATGTTCTCTTGATAGGCTAGTGATGTTTGAACGGAAGAATCAATAGGGATAAATAGTTTATAAATTCTATAATTATTTCATAGAACTTTGCTCTGCTTTCTTTCAATAAAATTGCTACCCTCTGCCGATCGACTACTCCAAGAAACAGCAGCAGTAGCAATCGGAATTAACAAAATATTCTTACAGAAACATTCAAATTCAGAAATAAATTGTGATTTTTGTATTTTTTTGACTTTTAATAAAAGCTACACCTTTTAGTTACCTAATTATGAAATGCATTATCAGAACATTTCACTTTCACTCAGTTCGACATATCTTTTAACTTCCTCGCAACTTCCTCTTTGACGCCATGGATTATTTATAAAGTGTATTGTTTAGTTTCCAAGTGTTTGGAGACTTTCCTGTTATCGTTCTGTCATTAATTTCTAGTTTGAGTTCATTTTGGTCAGAAATAATCGGTATGATTTCAATTCTTTTACGTTTGTTGAGGTTCTGTGACCCTCAGAATATGATCAAACTTGGTAAATGATTTTTTTTGGTGCTTGAAAAGAATGTACATTCTGTTGTAGTTGGGTGGAGTGTTCTATAAATGATCATTGTAACCTGTTGCTTGATGATGTAGTGGAGTTCTATATCTTTGCTGACTTTATGGGCAGATGCTTCATAAACTCTTGAGAGAGGGATGTTGTTGACGTATCCAATTTTACTTGTGAATTTAACTATTTCTCCTTTCAGTTCCATTACTTTTTGCTTCACATATCTTACAGTTTTGTTGATTGGTTCCTACAAATTTAGAATTGTTATGTCTTCTTGGTGAATTGACTCTTTGATCATTACATAATGTCATTTTCTGTTCTAGATAAGTTTCTCGCTCTGAGATCTACTTTATCTGACCACTCCTGATTTATTCTGGTTAATGTTTGCATAGGATATCTCTTTTGCCATCCTTTTATTTTCAGCCTACCTATACTGTTACATTTGAAGAGAATTTCTTGTAGACAGCATATAATTGGGTCATTTTAAAATCCAAGCTGCCAATCTTCATCTTTTAACTGCTGTATTTAGACCATTTATGTTTAATGTAAATATCCATATGTTAGGGCTTAAGTCTGCCACTTAGTTTTTTTGTTTTCTTTTTTCTTTTGCCTTCCTAAAGGTTATTTGTTCCTTATTCTAGATATCATACATAATAAATATAACAGTAAGATTTTATCAGTTGGAGTGAAGTATAGAAAACTTACCTACTTTTAAGTCCTTTTATATTCTCTCACTTATGGTATAAGTGACTTAAATATGCCCTCTTCATACTTTGAGAGGCACATAAGACAATGTTATTCAAGAACAATTTGAAGAACTCAAGAGGAGCAGTAAAGCTTCTTGTATACACCCATACTTTTGTTTTTTCCATTGTTCTTTCCTTGTTTCCAGACAACCCAAGATTCTTTTATCATTTAATTCATGTATAAAAAATAAAACTTCTTTAGCCATTCTTTGAAAGGTGTTGTATTGGTGACAAATTCTCTAAATTTTCCTTAATCTGAAAATGTTTTGATCTCTTCTTTCCTTAAGGAAATTTTTGCAGATATAAATTCTAGTTTGACAGTTCTTTTCTTTCAACACTTTTCAAATGTGCCACTTAAAAAAAAATGGCATCCATAGCTTCTCATGAGAAATCTTTTATCATTCAAATTGTTTCCCACCACCACCACCATAGGTAAGGTGTCATCTCTTTTTTCCTGCTTTCACAATTCTATCTTTGTCTTTAGTTTTCAGAAGTTTGATTGTAATGAGTCCTTTCCTTTAGAGAGAGAGAGAGAACGTGAGTAGATGGTGACAGAGGGAGAGAGAGGATCTTAAGCAGGCTCCATGTCCACTGCAGAGCCCAGTGCTGGGCTTGATCTCATGACCCTGAGATCGTGACCTGAGCTGAAACCAAAAGTCTGACACCTAACTGAACCACTCAAGGTGCCCCTGACTATGATGTGTTTTGTTCCTTTTTAAGATTTCATTTTTTCATGAGAGACCACAGAGAGAGACAGAGACAGGTAAAGGGAGAAGCAGGCTCCCTATGGGGAGCCCAATGCAGGACTCGATCCCAGGTCTCTAGGATCATGCCTTGAGCTGAAGGCAGACGCTCAACCACTGAGCCACCCAGGTAACCCCTATGATGTGTTTTGATGTGCATTTCTTTGGCTTTATCCTCTTTGGCTTTGCTCTGATTCTTTAATCTATAGATTTTTGCCTTTTGCTAAATTTTGATCATCTTTAGCCATTATTTCTTCAAGTAGTTTTACAGCCCCTTCCTCTTTCCCCATTTTCTCCAGGATTACAATGACAGGAATGTTAGATTTTTTGTTATAATCCCATAGGTCCCTGAGGCTCTGTCGAATTTTATTTATTTATTTTTTTTCTGTCGAATTTTAAAAGTCTATTTTTCCCTCTGTTATTCGGATTGGATAAGTCCTTTTTTTTTTTTAAGATTTTATTTATTTATTCATGAGAGACAGAGACACAGGCAGAGGGAGAAGCAGGCTCCATGCAGGGAGCCCGATGTGGGACTTGATCCCAGGTCTCCAGGATCACGCCCTGAGCTGAAGGCAGATGCTCAACCGCTGAGCAACCCAGGCATCCCCAGATTGAGTAAGTTCTATTCCACCTTCAAGTTCACTGATTTTTTCCTCTGTTTATCTACATTCCAATGTTGAGCCCATCTGGTGAGTTATTCATTTTGGTTGTGGTATTTTTTCAGTTCTCAGTTTTCCATGTGGTTCTTATTAATATCTTCTACTTCTTTGCTGAGAATTTCTATTTTTTAAAAATTTGTTTCAAGTGTGTTTGTAATTGTTTGTTCAAGTATTTTATGATGGCTTTTTTTTTTTAAGATTTTATTTATCCTTGAGAGACACAGAGAGAGAGAGAGAGGCAGAGACATAGGCAGAGGGAGAAGCAGGCTCCATGCAGGAAGCCCGATGTGGGACTCAGTCCTGGGGTTCCAGGATCATGCCCTGAGCCAAAGGTAGATGCTCAACCACTGAGCCACCCAGGCATCTCTATGTTGGCTGTTTTAAAATTTTGGGCAGTTAATTCCAGTATCTATTTCATCTCAGTGTTGATTCCTAATATGAGACTCTGGGTATTTTTTTAATGAAACTCTTAATATTTACAATTTCTTTTTTAGCAGGTCTCCTTTGACCCTACACTAGTTGAGAAACAGGGACACAGCCTTGTTACTGACAGGTGGGTGTTTAAGTTCAGGTTTCCTACTAGCTCTCAGCTGAAACCACCCTGAATGGGAGGGAACAGGGTCTTATTACTACTGGATGGAGGTAGGAACTCCCAAATAGGCCCCTTAGACACCATTCCAGCAAGGAGGGAGATGAGTCCCAGTTGGTCTTCAAGGAACCCAGAGAAAAGGAGCTTGTTGCTCCCGGTGCATGGAGCCTGCTTCTCCCTCTGCCTGTGTCTCTGCCTCTCTCTCTCTCACTGTGTGCCTATCATGAATAAATAAAAATTAAAAAAAAAAAAAAAAAGGAGCTTGTTAATATTGGGTAGGGTTGAAAGTCTTACCTCTCCATTTGACCTCCTCTGACACCACCCTGGTGGTGGGAGGAGAAGGGGTACCTTTTACAGCCATAGGCTAGACTAATTAGTCTAGTAGAACTAATTGCTGGGGTGGTACGTAGGCATGGTGTTTCAAAGCTGCCTTGTTAATTTCAATGTGCTTGCAAACAAGTTAAAAACTACTGCTTTAGAAAAAAATAAAATAAAGTAAAATAAAAAATAAAAATAATAAAAATAAAAAATAAAAACTACTGCTTTAGAATTTCCTTTAGTGAGGAATCTGTTGGTAGTAAACTTTGTCATGCTTATCTGGAAATGTTGTATTTTGGCCCATGTCTTGAATGATAGGTTAATGAGTGTACAGTTATTTTCTCTCAATGTTTTGAAGATATTTCACCATCCTTTGGTTTCTTTTTGTGCTTACGAGAAGTCAACTAGCAGTCAACTTGTCATTTCTCTTCAGGTAATTGGGTTCTTTATGGCTGCTCTTAAAATCTTTTCTCTTTTTTACTTTTTTCTTTTTTTAATAATCTTTACTTTTGAAATGCATTTGTGTATAATTCTTTTTCTTTAAATTGCTTCCTAAATTTCTTGTGCTTCCTAAATCTGCATATTTATATTTTTCTTAAATTCTATAGAATCCTCAGTCATTGTTTTCTTAATTAGTGTCTTTCTCCCCTGTGGTATGATTTGCTGTCCAGGCCTCCTTACCTTCCCTTTGGTGAAGAATCTGTTGTTATAGTTCCTGGGAGTGCTGTGGGCAGGCCGCCTTCAGCTGTCAGTACCTTCAGAGATTGCTTCAAGTCATGTCCCTTCCAGGGCAATCCACACCCAGTGACTGATCAACATAAGATTATAAGAGCCTACATGTCTCAGGTCATATCAGAACAATTCTGAAAGCCAACAGTTCTCCTGTGGGGTCATCTGTATTTGTGGCCCTGAATTATAGCTCATCTTCTCCCTCTATCAATTCCTGCTTCCTCTCACTTTCCCTTTTATGGAAATTGACTCCAATGATGCTCCTTAATAAACATCCTGAATGCTAAACTTGGTCTAAGAGGCCACTTCCCAGTGAACCAAACCTTCAATATTCCATTCTTTCTAGTCACTCTCTCAGAAAATCTGATTAGATATGTCAGATGGTCTCATTCTCTCTCCCTAACTCTTTATGTCTTTCACAATTTCCATCACCTTGACTTTCTTTGATGCATTTTGGGCAATTTCCTAAGAACTATTGTTTTAGATTAGCTCACTAATTTTCTTTTCAGCTATTTTTATTATGAATTATTATTTTAAGATACTTCTTTACAAAAGTTTCTAGCACATTGACTTGGAAAAATTTAATAAAATGTGTTTTAGGAAAAAAGCATGAAACTGATTTTTATTTATTTTATTTATTTTTTTAAAGATTTTATTTATTTATTCATGAGAGACACACTCTCTAGAGAGAGAGGCAGAGACACAGGCAGAAGGAGAAGCAGGCTCCATGCAGGGAGCCCGACGTGGGACTCGATCCGGGGTCTCCAGGATCACGCCCTGGGCCAAAGGTGGTGCTAAACCGCTGAGCCACCAGGCTGCCCATAAAACTGATTTTTAAAAGGCTTAATGTTTTGGTATGGTACATAGCTTCCATTCAAATATCTGGTGCCACACAAATATCTCATACTTCTTCATGCGTCAATTTTGTTAATTAATAATTCCTTTCAAAACTTGTGCTGCAGTGCTAAATGTATTTGCACAATACTTTTATTAAAAAAAAGATTTATTAATTTACACACGAGAGACACACAGAGAGAGGCAGAGACACAGGCAGAGGGAGAAGCAGGCTCCATGCAGGGAGCCTGATGTGGGACTTGATCCCAGATCCTGGGATCATGCCCTGAGCCTAAGGCAGATGCTCAACCGCTGAGCCACCCAGGCATCCCTATTTGCACAATACTTAACCTTATGTATCATTTTTTAATCTCTTCTCCTCCTGTGCTATATCTTGTTTTTCATTCCTAAAGTTTTTTCTTTTTCCTTTTTTTTTTTTTTTTAAGTAGACTCCATGCCCAGCATGGAGCCCAACATGAGACTTGAATTCATAACACTGAGATGAAGAGTGGAATGTTTAACTGACTGAGCCATCCAGGTACCCTCCTCTCTTTTTCCCCCCTTGATCATGGTTTACTAATGCTTGCATTGTCCAAACAACGGTCTTTTTGTATTATTGACTAACTCTGTTGAAATTTTTCATTGATTTCTATATTCATCTTCACTGAATTTTTTACTACTTACTGCTTGGCATAAGATAGGGATTGGTTCTCTATAGCAGCTAGTTGCAACTACTCTGATTTTACTGATATACCTGGTATTATGCTGATTTTACCCTATACACGCATCCCTTAGAGACACTGCAGGTTCAATTCCACAACACTGCAATGAAGTGAATATCACAATAAAGTGAGCCAAATAATTTTTTTTGTTTCCCAGGTCATATGAAAGTTATATTTAAGGGACGCCTGGGTGGCTCAGTTGAGCGTCTCAGTTGAGCATCTGCCTTTGGCTCAGGTCGTGATCCCTAGGTCCTGGAATCAAGCCCCACATAGGGCTCCCCATGGGAGCCTGCTTCTCCCTCTGCCTATGTCTCTGCCTTTCTCTCTGTGTCTCTTATGAATAAATAAATAAAATCTTAAAAAAAGAAAGTTATATTTAAGATTATACTGTAATCTCTTAAGTGTGCAATAGCATTATCTTTAAAAATGCATAAGCAAGTGTACTTTATTGCTAGAAAATGCTAATCACTTTATGAGCTTTCAGCAAGTCATAACCACTGATCACAGATCATGATAACAAATACAATAATAAAGAAAAAGTTTTAAATATTATCAAAGTTGGGCAGCCCGGGTGGCTCAGCGGTTTAGCGCGGCCTGCAGCCCAGGCGTGATCCTGGAGACCCAGGATCGAGTCCCACATCGGGCTCTCCGCATGGTGCCTGCTTCTCCCTCTTCCTGTGTCTCTGCCTCTCTCTCTCTCTCTGAATAAAATAATAATAATAATAATAATAATAATAATAATAATAAATAAAAAATATTATCAAAGTTACCAAAATGTGACACAGACACAAAGTGAGCAAATGGTATTGGAAAAATTGTGCCAATAGACCTCCTCAAGGCAAGTGTGCCACAAACCTTCAATTTGTAAAAAAAAAAAAAAAAAAAAAAGCATAAGAAATATATGTGAGGCTGTGAAGCACATGAAATTAAAGAGTAAAATGATGTATGCCTGCATATCTTCTCTGTAAGATACACTGAAACCATTCCCACTTATTGCAGTAATTTTTTGTGGTTTGAGATATCATCTTTAATCCTAACGCATTTCATTTCTGTCTTAGAGAAATTACTCATACATAACTTTAATCTGATACTTTTATTTTATTTATTTATTTATTTAATCTGATACTTTCATGTGCTCTAATTATGGAATATATGTAATAATATTTATATAATTTGGGACAGCAGAGGGAAGCTGAAACTTGTATTTAGCTTGCCAACCTGATAAAACATTGATTCTCTGTTTCTGGGATGTAAAGTTCTACAAATATGTAGTAATTCAGTTATAATTTGCATATCCTCTATATCTTACATCCGTTACATGGAATATCATTGTGGGAGAGGTAGGTCACATTCTCCCAGCAACTCCCCTAACAGCTTTATGTCTTTCCATTTTGCACACGTGTATTTTTCAACCAGTTCTTGTGTTATATGGTTGGAGAGTTTTAAGATTTTTTTTGTTTTGTTTTTTTGGTTTTGTTTTTTTTTTTTTTTGAGTTTTAAGATTTATAGAGGTTATGTCTGCATTGAGAGTGTACCCTTACAACATGAAATTATCCTCACAATCAGGTCTCAAATAATTTGCATTTAATTCTGATTTGTTTCACCATCCACACTCTCTTTTACTTCCAACTTGGTAGACGTATCTTTGACCAACATTTTGTTACTTTTACAGACCTAAAAAGGAATGAAACACTGAGATTGACTAGATAGTAGTAAGAGCTCACTGTTCATAAATTAGTGTGACTGACCTGTGGACGTTGAACAGTAACAGTGAGAATCAATCCCTGAGACAGGAAAGGGATGTGATGAGCAACAGGGCCCAAGCTGAGCGAGGAGTTTTGTGCTTCCCCATCTATTTCTGTTGTGGTAATAACCATGTGTCAAAAAAACAAAAACAGAAACAATATCCAGTAAATGTAATTATTGAGTAAGGTCTTATGATGAAGAGAACAGCTTGTCTCCAAGGAGGTAGCCTGAGAATCAGGTGGAGGAATCTGTAATCCAATTGGTAATGTCTCCAATCAAACCCCAGGGAATGCAGTAGGGTTTCTGTAGGACCTAGTTCGCTCAATAATCGGGGGTGCTGGGGCACCTGGGTGGCTCAGTCGTTGAGCATCTGCCTTTAGCTCAGGTCGTGATCCCGGGATCCTGGGATCAAGTCCCTCATTGGGATTCCACAGGAAGCCTGCTTCTCCCTCTGCCTATGTCTCTGCCTCTCTGTGTCCCTCATGAATAAATAAATAGAATCTTAAAAAAAATCAGGGATGCTGGCCTATAATGAGTTTGATTTTGTTTTTTAAAAGATTTTATGTATTTATTCATGAGAGACACAGAGAGAGGCAGCGACATAGGCAGAGGGAGAAGCAGGCTCCATGCAGGGAGCCAGATGAGGGACTTGATCCTAGGATCCTGGGATCATGCCCTGAGCCAAAGGCAGATGCTCAACCATTGAGCCACCCAGGTGTCCCAGTTTGAAAGATTTAAAGTTTGATCAATGTAAAGGGTGTGACCACAGGGTGGCAGTAGCACACAATGAGTTTTATTTGCTTGGAGTTTTCACAGGTTTGCAAGGGGCATGGTGGGGGGGCGGGGGCGGGGTGTGATACTTCTCAGAGCTGGAGACCTTCCAAGGGCAACTGCATGGGAGCCACCAGCCAGAAGGGGAAGGAGAACAAGAGAACTCCTGAGGAGAAGACCAAAAGAAGGGGTTTACAAGTCAACAGTGGCTTGGGGTCTTTGTAGCCCTGGGGTTTGTTTATCTTATATAAATAAGCTTTTTAGTGTCAGCTTCTGTTTCACAGGCATTATGAAGATCAGTGAAATAAAACCTCACTTAGAATGGAGTCAGGAGACCAGGAGGGGGAGCACTCATGCTCCTAGATGATGGCAGATCTAACAGGAAATGACATACTTTGCAAGTCAATACTACTTTAGCTACTACTGTATTACCCCCAGAAGGAGGAAAAAAAGGTTTTTCTTTTCTCGGGGAACAGCCCAGCCAATAAAAGACTGTTCACAACTCAGCCAATGAAATTCCACTTTACTTCAAACTCCCATTTACTCCACTGTTTTGTTTTTTGTTTTTTTTTTAAATTCCCAGTTTTACTCCACCACCCTCCCAACTGCCCCCTTTCTTCTACAAAACAGCGTTCCTCTCCTTTGTTTTCCATACTTGCCTATGGGCTTGCTGTAGTTTGCTTGTCCTGAACTGCAATTCTCTGTTATTCCCACATAAACTCAATTTTGATGGTAAAATAACAGGCAGTTCTTTTTGAGGTTAACATTACCTAAAGCGGGCAGGTTGTAAATGGCTAAAAATCTGCTTATGTGAATGCTCTTTAAAATAATTCAATGTAGGGCAGCCCCAGTGGTTCAGTGGTTTAGTGCCACCTTCAGCCCAGGGCGTGATTCTGGAGACCCGGGATGGAGTCTCACATCAGGCTCCTTGCATGGAGCCTGCTTCTCCCTCTGCCTGTGTCTCTGCCTCTCTCTGTGTGTCTCTCATGAATAAATAAATAAAATCTTTAAAAAAATAATTTAATGTAAAAGTGTTGCCAGTGGGCTTTGGGGCCAGTAGGTCCTCATTGTCTGAAGAATCACACAACACAGCAGCTAGTGAACAGAGACTGTCTTTGGTTAAGGGTCCCAGCCCAGGCACTGCAGATGGGTATTACCATTTCTTCTATGTTGGTCAACCCGGGTTTGTTCTTCCAGGTGCATGTGTGTCTCTTCAACCTGTAGTTTGATTTGAAGTCTTTTTATATCAGAGAAATATTATTAAAGTACATTTTTAGTACATATTCTGTTCCATTGCTTTGGTTTTCCTTTTTAGTAAATCCTGTCATACGTGTTAGATCTTCTTTGACTATCTTCTTTTTCTATTACTTTCTCTCAAATTCATTTTTCATTCTTCTGTCTTTTATTTTTTAAAGAGTTTATTTATTCACGAGAGACACACAGAGAGAGACAGAGACACAAGTAGAGGGAGAAGCAGGCTCCTTGCAGGGAACCCGATGTGGGACTTGATCCCAGGACCCCCAGGATCAGGCTCTGAGCCAAATGCAGATGCTCAACCACTGAGCCACCCAGGTGTTTCTGTCTTTTTAAAAATGTCCTTTATTTTATCTTGTTTGTCTAAAAATATTATACATTTTCATTTTCTCTTGTGTTCCTTCTCATTTAATTTCAGAAATAATTTTCAGTTTATTCTTTCCTGAGTTCTGTAAACTGACTTCTAAAAATCTCAATTTTTTTTTCCTATTATCACATTTCTGAAATATTCTAATTCTTACTTATGTGCTGATTTTTACTAGCTTTTTTCATTTTCTTAATGGTTTTCTTCTTTTTTTCTTTCTGGATAAATCTTTCTGTCATGTTTTCATTGTCAATGGGGACATTGCTATATTCTCTTCCTTTTTTATAATGACTATGTATGGGATTCAGCTGAGATCAGTTTCAGTTGCTCATATTTAAGTGCAGGGAGCTTTTCTGGTTATGAGGAACAATGGGAAGAATAGATATTTTAGCTTCAAAGCTATAGAGTTTTCTGTATTTTTCTTTAATGAAAATATGGCTTCTGACTTCTAAGATCTGCATCCTCCACTATCCCACCCACTTTTATCAGGGCCTTCTCTGTCTTTTGCATTGATAGTCTCTACCCAGCTCTATTTGGATTCCACTCTCATCAGTTTCTCCTCAGTTTGGCTTTGTCCTGGTAGGAAGTTTTTATTTGTTACTATCAAGATAGTTTAAGTGCTCAGACTACTTCAACATCTCCAGAAATTACTGAAGATCCTTTTGCATTCACCTGCAAATTGAGTCTGCATGACTTTCTCCCAGTTTTGGACTGATTCTCAGATTGTACTTACCATTTACTTCCTGTCAGTGATTTGTGGATTCTCTTATTCTCAAGAATATTATACCCCTCAGTATGCCTGGGTGGCTTAGTGGTTGATGTCTGCCTTTGGCTCAGGGTGTGATCCCGGAATCCCCAGATCAGGTCTCACATCAGGCTCCCCACAGGGAGCCTGATTCTCCCTCTGCCTATGTCTGTGCCTCTCTCTGTGTGTCTCTCACGAATAAATAAATAAAATATTTTTTAAAAAGATTTTACTCCTCATTGTCTTCCCTTGCTTCTTCCTGCATAGATACTGAATACATTTTGGTTGTATAGGCATTTATTCATCCCCAAATTCTAGTATTTTGGGGGATTGTAGAGTGATAACTTGTTTTAAAAAATAGTTTTATTGAGGTATGATTGAATACATATTTAGAATATATAATTTTTCAAAAGATTTTATTTAAGTAATCTCTACACCCAAGTGGAGCTCCAACTTACAACCCCAAGATCAAGAGTCATATTCTCTACCAACTGAGCCAGCTAGGCACCCCTAGAATATATAATTTCATAAGTGGTGACATATAAACCTATGAAATCACTATGATCAAGATATTGAATAGATGCATCACATTCAAAGGTTTAGTTGTGCTGTTATTTCCCCCTCCTGCTCCTTCCTGCCTATCCTATCCTCAAGCAATCAATGACACATTTTTGTTGCCAATATAGATTAGTTTTTACTTGCTATTGTTTTATATAATGGAATCATACAGTATGTATCTTTTTTTTTCCTGGCTTATTTACTTAGCAAATTATTTTTAGAATCATCCATGTTGTTGTGTGATTCAATAGTTCACTCCTTTTTATTACTATTTCATTGTATGTATATACCACTATTTGTTTATTCATTCACCTTTTTTTTTTACATTTTCTTATTTATTTATGATAGTCACATACAGAGAGAGAGAGAGAGAGAGAGAGAGGCAGAGACACAGGCAGAGGGAGAAGCAGGCTCCATGCACCGGGAGCCCGACGTGGGATTCGATCCTGGGTCTCCAGGATCAGGCCCTGGGCCAAAGGCAGGCGCCAAACCGCTGCGCCACCCAGGGATCCCTATTCATTCACCTTTTGATGGATGTTTGAATTATTTCCAGCTTTTAGCTATTACAAGCTAAGTTGCTATGAACACTGCTTATAGACATATATCTATTTTTCTCTTGGATCAATACGAAGGACTAGAATGGCTGAATCATGTCACAGGTGTATGGTTAGCTTTTTAAGAAAATGTCAAACTGTTTTCCAAAGTGGTTGTTACATTTTACTTTCTCACAGTGTATGAGAATTCAAGTTCTTCCGGAACATTCTTGCCGATGGTTTTTATAGTCAGTTTTAAAAATTTTAGCCAGTCTGATAGGCACGTAGTGATATTACATTAATTTCCATTTCCCTAATGATTACTATGTTGAGAATCTTTTCATGTGCTTATTTACAATCTACCACAATCTTTTCCCCAGTAAGAAAAACTGGATTGTTTCCTTCTTGTTATGTTTTGGGGGTTCCTTAGATATTTGTTAATCAGTTCCAGTCCTTTGTCAGATTTATGCTTTGCAAAGATTTTTCTGCCAGGCTGTGGCTTATTTTTTCATTCTTGTAACAGTAACTTTTGAAGAGCAGTTTTTAACTTTAATTTATATGATGAACAATTTATCAATATATAATTTAATGGATAGAGCTTTTGGTAGCATATCTAAGACATATTAAAAATTTTTTTTTACTTATTTACCTGACAGAGAGATAGATAGAGCCAGAGAGCACAAGCAGGGGGAGCTGCAGGCAGAGGGAGAGGGAGAAGCAGGCTCCCCACTGAGCAGGGAGCCCAATGTGGGGCTCAATCCCAGGACCCTGGGATCAGGACCTGAGTCAAAGGCCGACGCTTAACCCACTGAGCCACCCAGGTGCCCGCATATCTAAGACATCTTTGCCTAAGCCGGGACACAAAGATTTCCCATGTTCTCTTCTAGTTTTATAGCATTCAGTTTTGCATTTAGTTCTATTCATCATTTTTAGTCAGTTTGTATATGGTGTGAGATATGGATTGAGCTAATTAAAAATACACATGTATTTTTGCATATGGATATCCATTTGTTCTAGCACTATTTGTTGAGAAAGGCTATCCTTTCTCCACTGAATTGCCTTTGTCAAAAATCAATTATATGAATATGTGTGTATTTATTTCTGGACTATTTGGGCCCCTTGATCTATTTTTCTATCTTTATGCCAATGCTACACGGTCTTGACTACTATTGCTTTACTGTAATTTTTGAAATCAGTGTGAGACCTCCAACTTTGCTATTTTTCAGAGTTGTTTTGGTTATCCTAGGACCTTTGCATTTCCATATAAATTTTAGAATCAGCTTTCCAATTTCTACAAAAAAGGCCTGCTAAGATTTTGCCCAGATCTACACATCAATCTGGAGAAGAATCCATATCTTAACAAAACTGAGACTTTTGCTCCCTGAAGAAAATATGTCTTTTTATTTATTTAGGCTTTTGTCTCAAAAGTATTTTGTAGTTTTCAGTGTATAAGGTCTTTTATGTATTTTGTCGAATTTCAAATTTTTAATTGGAAATGGTATCTTTTTTAAAAACTGCAATTTCTAGTAGTTTGTTGCTTGTATGTAAAAATGTAACTGATTTCTGGATATTGATCTATATCTTACAATGTTGCTAAACTCAGACATTAGTTCTAGTGGCTTTTTTATAGATTCGTTTGGATATTCTCCATAAACAACCACATAATCTGCAAATAAATACAGTTTTACTGCTTCCTGTTTAATCTGTATGCCTTTAATTTCTTTTTCTTGCCTGATTGCACTGATGAGAACTTCCAGTACAATCTTTTTTAAAAGGTGTTTTAGTATTTCTCTTTTTAGTTGTATTTCAAAATAAATTATCAAGGAATAATCACAGAATTAAAGGACCCAACAAAGTTTAGCTGTATCTAGTCCAGTTTCCTCTTTTTATGTATGTATGTATTTATTTTTTTAAGATTTTATTAATTTATTCACGAGAGACACACACAGAGAGAGAGGGAGAGGCAGAGGCACAGGCAGAGGGAGAAGCAGGCTCCATGCAAGGAGCCCGATGTGGGACTCGATCCCGGGACTTCAGGATCACGCCCTGGGCCAAAGGCAGGCGCTCAACTGCTGAGCCACCTGGGGGTCCCTGTCTTTTTATGTATTTAAAAAATAAGATACTGATGGAATCCAGATCTCTGGGAGGGAGTTCTTTCTCCTACATAGTGGCAATACTCATAAGATCATGTATGATATATAAACTCTTCCTTAGGCACTTTTGCTTTTAGTATACACTATATTACTATTACATAAATGTCTATAGCACACATCTGCAATAAGAATTACCAAAACTGAAGTAATATAATTTATAAAACTGGAACATTTGGTTCTCCTCCACTACAATCTTGAATACAAGAGCCAAGAACAGAAATCCTTGCTTTGTTCCCAATATTAGGGGAAAACATTTAGTCTTTCATCATTAAGTATGATGTCAACTGTAGATTTTTTTTTTTTTAGATTTTTTTTTGTCAGGTTGTGGAAATTCCTTCCTATGAATATATGGTTGAGAGCTTTTATTAGGTTTTCTATTTTATCCAGTGCTTTTTCTGTGACTGTTGAGATTAGAATGTGGGTCTTTTATTCTATTAATATACTGTACTACACTAACTAATTTTGGATGTTTCTTTTCTTTTTTGCATGTGGGTGTCCAATTGTTCCAGGACCATTTGTTGAATAGAATATGCTTTCTCCATGAAGTTACCTTTACTCCTTTGTTAAAGATCAATTGATTATATTGTGTTAGTCTATGTCTGAGTTCTCTGTTCCGTTCCATTGATTTATTTGTCTAGTCTTTCGCCAAATGCCAAACTATCTTAATTATGGAGACTGTAGTAAGTCTTCAAATTAGATGTTGTCAGACCTCCAACTTTGTTCTTCTCTTTCAATATAGTGTTAGCTGTTCTAGGTCTTTTGTATTTCTATTTAGCTTCAAATCTTGTTAATGTCCATAAAATAACTTTATGTGATTTTGACTGGGATTACATTGAATCTATAGATCACATTGGGAGGAACTGATAACAATATTGAATTTTCCTATCCAAGAACATAGAATACCTCTTAAATCTTCTTTGATTTCTTTCATCAAAGTTTTGTAGTTTTCCTCATATATGTATTAGAATACATATTTATTCCTAAATATTTAATTTTTTGGTGCTAATATAAATTGTGTTGTGTTTTAAGGTCAAATTCCAATTATTTATTGTTGATGTATAGGATAGCAACTGACATTTGTATATTAGTCTTGCATCCTAAAACCTTACTCCAATTTCTTCTTAGTTCTAGGAGTTTGTTGATTCTTTGGAATTTCCTTCATAGACAATCATGTCATCTGCAGTTTTATTCCTTCCTTCCCCATATCTATATCTATTTCCTTTCCTTGTTCTTATTGCATTAGCAAGGACTTCTAGATGTTCTAGAAGTCACTCCTTCTACAATGTTGAACAGGAGTGGTGAAAGGGGGAAAACATGTTCCTCTTGGGAAAACATCTAGCTTTTCACAATTAAGTATGATGGTAGCTGTAGGTTTTTTGTAGACGTTCTTTATCAAGTTGAGGAAGTTTCCCTCAATTCCTAGTTTACTGAGAGTTTTTATCATGAATAGGTTTTGGATTTTGTCAAATGCTTTTTGTATATCTGTTGATAGGATCATATAATTTTTTTCTTTAGCATGTTGATGCAATGGATTACATTCATTGATTTACAAATGTCGAGCTAGCTTTGTATCCTGGAGTTAACCTCATTGATTATGTTCTGTAATTCTTTGTATACATTGTTGGATTTGATTTGCTAATATTTTGTTGAGTATTTTGTATCCATGTTTAGGAGGGATATTGGTTTGTAGTTTTCGTGATCGTGATCATGGTATCTCCCCTGCCAGGTAAGTATTGGTTTGTAGTTTTCCTTTCTTGTAATGTACTTATCTGGTTTTGGTATTAGGATAAAGCTTGCCCTGTACTTTTTAAAAGATTTTATTTATTTACAGACACACACAGGCAGAGGAAGAAACAGGCTCCATGAAGGGAGCCTGATGTGGGACTTGATCCCAGGACTCCAGGATCATGTCCTGAGCCAAAGGCAGAGGCTCAACCACTGAGCCACCCAGGCGTCCCATGCCCTTTATTTTCAAGAAGAGACTGTAGAGAATTGGTGTTTCTTCTTCAAATATATGTTAAAATTCACTGATGAACCCATCTGGGCCTAGTGCTATTTTGGAACAATATTAATTATTTTTTTTCAATATTAATTATTGATTCAATTTCTTTAATACATATAGGCCTATTCAGATATCTAGTTTTCCTTGTGAGGATTCTGATAGGTTGTGTCTTTCAAGTAACTGGTTCGTTTCAACTTTGGTTATCAAATTTGTGGGCATAGAGTTATCTATACGGTTCCTTTATTATCCTTTTAATGTCCATGGAGCCAATAGTGATGCACCTCTTTCATTTCTGATAAGAATAATTTGTGTCTTTTTTTTTGCTTGGTAAGATTGGCTAGAAGTTTACTGATTTTATTGATCTTTTGAAAGAAATAGCTTTTGGTTTTACTGATTTTTCTCTACTTCTATTTTTCCTATTTCATTGATTTCTGCTCTAATTTTTATTATTTATTTTCTCTGCTTACTTTGGATTTTTTTCTAGTTTCCTGAGGTGAAAGCTTATTGATTTTAGCTTTCTTCTTTTCTAATATATATTCAGTGTTGTAAGTTCCTAAGTACTGCTTTTCCTGCATCTCACAAATTTTGATAAGTTCTCATATTCATTTAATTAAAATATACATATATATTTTTACATGGGCTCCATGCCCAGCATGGAGGACATGAATTCACAACCCTGAGATCAAGACCTGAGCTGAGGTCAAGAGTCGGGTGCCTAACTGACTGAGCCCCTCATTTAGTTTAAAATATTTTAAAATTTTCTCTTGACCAGTGTTATTTAGAACTGTTGCTTCTCAAATATTTTCGGAGTTTTGGCTACATTCATTACTGGATTCTAGTTTAATTCCACTGTGGTCCGAGAGCATACATTGTGAGTTCAACTTTTAGAAATTTGTTAAGGTGTGTTTTATGTCCCAGAATGTGGCCTATCTTGGTAAATGTTCCATGTGAACTCAAGGGGAATGTATAGATCCAGTTGACTGAGGATACTAAATTATGTTAAATAATGTTATGTCACTAATTTTCTATGTGTCAGTTACTGAGAGTCTTCAATTGATAAAGTTGAAGACTCCAACTATAATAGTGCATGTGTCTTCTTGCAATTTCATAAAATTTTCCCTAATATACTTTTATGCTTTATTGTTAGGTGATACACTTTAAGGATGTCTTCTTGGGGAACGGACTCCTTTATCATCATGTAATGCCTTCTTTTTCCTCCTAATATTCCTTGCTCTCAAGCTGGCTCTGTCTGAAATTAAAATTAGTTTTCTAGCTTTTCTTTCAATTAATGTTAGCCTTGTATATCATTTTCCATTCCTTTACTTGTAATCCATCTGTGTTATTTAAAGTGAGTTCCTGGGGATCCCTGGGTGGCTCAGTGGTTTAGCGCCGCCTTCAGCGCAGGGCGTGATCCTGGAGTCCCAGGATCGAGTCCCACGATGGGCTCCCTGCATGGAGCCTGCTTCTCCCTCTGTCTGTCTCTGCCTCTCTCTGTGTCTCTCGTGAATAAATAAAATCTTTAAAAAAAAAAGTGAGTTCCTTATAGACCACGTGTAGTTGAGTCTTTTTTAATCGTCTCTGGCAATTTGCTTTTTAATTGGTGTGTTTAGGCTATTCATATTTAAAGTGATTATTGATGTTAGATTACTATCTAACATGTTGTTTTTCATTTGTTGCCCTTCTTTGTTGTTTCTATTTTTGGTTATTTTACTCTTTTCCTGCTTCTTATGGTTTTAATTGGGCATTTTCTGAGTATATTTTCTCTCCTTTATTAGCCTATCAGTTACACTTTCTTTTATAACCTTTTTAGTGGTTGCCCTAGATTTTGTGAAATACATTTGTAACTAATGCAACTCCACTTTTAAATAACACTGTACTTCTTCACAAGTAGTATGAGCCTTATAACAGAGTATTTCCAATTCTTCCCTTCCATCCTTGATAACATTACTGTCATTTATTTCATTTAGAAGATACAATAATCAAATACATTGTTGGTATAATTCTGAACAAACTATTACCTGTTAGACCAATTTAGAATAAAAAGTAAAATTTGTATTTTAATTGGGATCACATTGAATCCACAGATCATTTAAATCCTTACAATTTTGAGTCTTCTTATTCATGAACATGTTACCTATCTACATCTGGGTTTTCTTGTATTCTTCAGAAACGTAATAGTTCTCTCTATAAAGTTTTATCTTTCATTAGATCATATAATTGTTGACTCCTATTACATGTGTTGACTCCTTTTTTTTTTTTTTTTTAATTTTTATTTATTTATGATAGTCACACACAGAGAGAGAGAGAGAGGGGCAGAGACACAGGCCGAGGGAGAAGCAGGCTCCATGCACCGGGAGCCCGACATGGGATTCGATCCCGGGTCTCCAGGATCGTGCCCTGGGCCAAAGGCAGGCGCCAAACCGCTGCGCCACCCAGGGATCCCCATGTGTTGACTCCTATTACATGAAGTATGCAGTTACATGAGGCAATATTACTTTTTTGCTTAAACTTTTTTTTCCCTTGCAACTAGAGTCCTGACTATGACAAGTAGAATGTCAGGGAATGATGGAGAGGTCAAGAGACACATCATTTTGAAAGGGAGCACTAGCATACCCTAAGTGAATTTGACAATGGGGCGATTTTGAAAAATTAAAAGCAGAAAAGTGACATATTATGCCCGTTTGTGTGCAGAGAGAAAGAAGTCATCCATAAGGAAAAGATTTGAAGAGCAAAGTGGGAGGAAATGAACTCGATCCCAGATAGAGCCGAGTACCCAGCTTTATCTGAGTGGCTAAGTGTAGTGTCCAAGAGCAGGACGAGTGCAGTGTGGGCCAGTGGCCAACAGCCAGGTACAGTGTAAGGTACAGTTAGCCAGGGGATCCATACTGCCTAAGTACAAATCCTGACTGAGCCCAATTGTGTAGCCATTTAATCTGTTTCCTTGTCTGATGATGATAAAAAATAAAAAGTGAGGATAATATTGATACCTAAGTCACTGGTTAGGATGAGGGTTAAATAAGTTAATATCCAATAAAGTACTTATAACATTACCTGACACACAAAGCACATAAAAATGAAGAAGCACTGTTCCCCTAGATAGATCTTCACAAGCATCTTCAAATTTCTGATTTATGTGAGTCTAGATAAATGTTCAGTTTTCTTAAAATTCCTATGTTCAGTATTTTCTCTTTTATATTAGATTATCCAGACACTTCCAAAATGCTTTCTCTTACATTCAGCAGCACACCAGGACTGCAGAGATGCCCCTCTTCTCAGGCCACGTCTGCGGGCCAGCTGGTCTAACATACACACACATTTACTCTGTCTCCTCTTTTGGGGGTGCCTTCTAAAACATCCCTAATTTGTTACAAAGTGAGCTGTAAAAAAAATTTATTAACAATGAAGAAAAATCAGAGCTAAGTATCAGATACTCCAAAGGAAATGAGATTTAAAATTCTAGAAAGCGGTTATTTTGGGAATGGAACTGGGACTGGGAAAGGGGACATACATAACATCTCTTTAAAAAAATCCGAAGCAAATATAACTACCGAGATGTGATAAATTTGGGTGGTGGTTATACTGTGTTTATTATTTTATTACCTACATTTTTCCATTTGTTTGAAACATTTGAAATCATGAAAAAATGTAAGTAGTGACTGATAGAGAACACATAACATGGATATGGTTAGAGTATAGTAATTACTGTGAAAATAAACAAGACTCATGGACCATTTCATTTTAAAAATCTCTTTAAAAATGACGGAGAACACACACACAAAGGACTGCTACAAAAAGGATTTTTAAAAACTGTGGACTGTGAAGATTTATATACAGAGTGAACAGTAATGAGAAAATTCAACAAGTAAACATTTCACTGAAATTGGTTGATATACATTTATGTTTTACACTTATTAACAGTTGGAATAAAAGAAGACTACTTTCCAAATTTTCAGAGTTTATTTGTAAGAAAAAATACAGAATGATTTTAATAGACAAAGCATCCACTTCCTATTTATCTTCTTTCTTAGTGGGGAAACACAATTGTCATGGCCTGTATTCATTAATCTTACAAGTGATGTTGACAAAAACTATAAAAATCTAAACCTCAGAGTGCATTAATGTTACCACGTGTGTATATGTACATTAGTATGAATTTTTTTAAAAAAGATTTTATTTATTTATTCATGAGACACACATAGAGAGAGGCAGAGACCCAGGCAGAGGGAGAAGCAGGCTCCATGCAGGGAGCCCTATGCAGGACTCAATCCTGGGCCTCCGGGATCATGCCCTGAGCCAAAGGCAGACGTTCAACCGCTGAGCCACCCAGGCGTCCCAATATAAATTAAGTGCAATCTATATCCACAGAATAGTCCCCCCTCCCACATTATCACTAGGCCTTCCTAACCCCTTGCCATCCTCATCATTAGTGCTGCGGAGCTCCGATGCCCTCAAGCCCTCTGCTCACCTATCCCTATGCTAGTGCAACTGACGTGCACTTGAAAACCCTAGATTCCAAGGGCGGGGTAGAGGAGGGTGAGGTGCTATCTGCCACTCGATCTCAACTCCAACGGAAGAGGGGACACTGCATGTCCTCCCGGTCTCCGTTCACTCCTTTATTTTTATCCCTGTTAGGCCTGCTTTGCATCCTCAGTAAGCAGCACAGGAGAGCTGCGAGGAGTCTGCACGTAGATGAAGAATCAGCCTAGGCACTTGCCTGCCCCCTGGTGGAGCGCAGGGAACACCGCAGGCCGCAGCAGGGGGCCCCGTGCTGGGCGGGGCACAATTCACAGCCGGGAGGAGGAGATGGAGAAGCAGTGATTCTGTGCACCACAGCAGGCGGCGGCTGCTGCAGGCCCTGCCTCCCACCTCTCAGCAGTTCCAGGTCTGATGAGGATCTTCAGGTCAACGGCGCTCGGGGTCAGTGGGCCCACAGGAGCAATGGTGGAGGGTGGGGAGCAGGATGGCCCACAAGTCAACGTCTTGACTGGGCCACATGGATTTTTTTAATTGTAAAAATAACATTATAGAAATGTTTATAATAGTAAAAAAAAAAAAATCATAGAAACTTACTACCGCAACAGTGTTTCCCTGGACTTTTCCTTCACTGACTTGAAACGACCTAAGTGTCTGATTTTTTTATTTAACATTATCTCCAAAGTAATGATATTAGTTAGTTATGATTAGTTAAGAAAGCAGGGGCGTTTGAAGCAAGCAGCATTTCAGGGTCCCAGGTAGGGGGTTCCTTTGGTGGTGCAAATGCTAGAGGCTTAGCCTGGGACCTCTCTACACCAGAGCCCTGGGCGTGGCTAACCTGGGCTGTGTGGAGACCTCGTCCCCAGGAGGATTCTAACCCCCCCCCCCCCCCCCCCCCCCCCCCCCCGTTCCTGTAAAAGCAGCACAGGAAGGCCCGCCTGGTGCACCTCCACTCAGGTCCCCGAGGGAGCATGAGAAAGAGACTAAAGGTGCTGTCTAAGGACCAGACTACTCAGATCCCCTCTCAGCCTGCCTTCCTCAAATTTCTGTATCTACCACACCGGAAACCTGAAAGAAATGCCTGAGACCCCACTGCCCTTTCAGCCCAGGACCAGGTGAAAGAATTAAATAAGGGTCAAAGAAATCCTCATCTAAAACAGTTGCTACATGACCTCAGCCTCTGGATTGAGTCGCTGCTTCTGAACAGGAAAGCACCAAGGGGCGGTCTGGCCAAACAAGGAGCCATTTCCTCTCAGGCAAACCTGGCCACATGGGCAAAGACCTCTTTCAGAGCCACACGGCCACCTCCTGGCCCTCAGGGGCTTTCCTCCTGGCTTCAGCTGTGCCATCAATTCTTTGAGAAGATGCTACTGGGCTGCCAATGGGTGGGCGGAGGTGGGTGGAAGTTGCTGGATACTGGGAAGTGGACTACAGTCTCTGGGGACCAAGTCCTTCAAACGCAGCACCTACCATAGTGTCAAGACCACAACATATGTTCAATAATATTAAAATAATGATTGCATGAAACTGAATTAACAAGAAACCCAAACCCAAAGGAAAAAAAAAAGTTCTAGAGGAAGGAAGTGTGTAAGGATGCATGGGGGAGGGCTGCTCCGTAACTAGCTTGGGTCTGGAGCCCTTGCTGCTCCCCAGAACTTCCTTGGGCCACTCTAATGCCTTCTTCCATACACAGAAGCCTTGGAGGTCTATGGGACCTCTACACTCACAGGGAAGTGAGCAGACTGAGGATGAGGTTGTGTGTTTAGACTGCGTGCTGGGGGCGGGAGAAGCATCACAGAACTCACAGGCTGCACAGGGTCTCATTCCCAGTCCAGGGGCAGACACTGAGGCCAGCCTGGCGCCCGGGGCTGCTGTGCCCTATCGCTCTCAGGAGCAGAAGGCCAGTGCAGGTAGCTCCCTACCCCAGGGCCATTCACATTTCTCTCACACAGGTAATCCATGTTCATTATGGAAATATGCCACATCACTCTTTATTGGATGCTAGTGCCAACACTGGCCCCCTTCTCTCCATGGACAGGGGCACGTGAGCAAGGGGCTCCGTCCCCCGGGCGGGATGCAGTGGAAGCCTGGCCCCATTACTGCTCTCCTAGGGCCAGCACCCTCCTCAGTGCCTGGGGCTGCTTGCTCAGGTTTGTTCAAACTCCTGTTCACAGTAGCCTACATTGAGGGGCTGGGCCTGGACACCTCGCCTGCAAGAGGACATGAAGAAACAGGGCAAGATCAGCCACTCAGATGGGGTCAGTCCAAGGCCCCAGCAACACCTCTGTCACAACCAACAGTCTCCTTTTCCCCTATTTCGGTAGATCTCTAACTGCGGCTGTACACCAGAAGGACTCAGGGACTCTCACTTCCAGAGAGTCTTACTTGGCCTGGGGTCACATGTTGGCAAGAACAGGCGCCCCAGGTGATTCCAACACAGGGATGTCCAGGAATTTTGGGAAACACCTATTTCTACCCTGCCAGTCACTATACCTGAGTCCCAAACAATGCAATACCGTTAGAAAGAGCTCATGTCTAAGGGTTACCTAGTGCTAAAGGCCCAGAGCCCCCCTTTAATGGCTCAAATCCTATAAAAGCAGCAGCGGTGGGGGACCAATGCGCTGTCCTGTTCATGCACAGGGCGTGGACATGAAATCCAGTTCAGCCGTGCAAGTTCCAGGATGTGACCAATCTCCATAGGGGACCTCTGGGCATGCCTGCTTCGTTATTCACATGTGCAACGTGCTAAGAGACGGTAAGGGACTAGCTCAAAGTTGCCCACTGAATTGCACACACTTGAAGCCTAGACCTTGCCATGCTGGCTCTCAGCTCTGCACTAGGCTGAGTCCTCCAGGTTCTCCACACTTAGTCAACGAATAAATTAGGGAAATGGACCACCTTATGCAGGCCCAACCCCAACAGTGGCACAGGCGTCATGAGAGGCCATAATCGCATGATGGCTAAGGGCAGAGACTTTGAAGTTGGCTTGGACCGAATTCTGCTTCTGAGTGATTTGGGGCTTTACTTAACTTCTCGGCACCTCAGATGCCTATCTCTAAAGTGAGGCTAAACTACCTACCTTCCAGAGTTGTGGTCAAGACTCAATGAAATAATGCCTATAAAGGGCTCAGCATGGTGCTTGCCACAAAGTCAGCCTCTGTAAGCATCAGCTTTTATTGGTATTTTTTTTCCAGTCAGTATGCCCCCAACTGGCTCCCCCTACTGCGGGAAGGCCCCCCACAGCCTGCCTGCTTACCTTAGTAGCTCACAGCGGAATTGTGTCAAACGTTTAAAGGCAGAGTCCAGGTTAGTCACCAACTTGTTGCTCCACAGCCTCTCAGCGACAGCCCCTGCTCTGGGCCTAGAGGGAAAGATCATGCACCAGGTCGGCTTCTGTATTCCCTGCAAGGGTGCTGGACACCCACAGGCTGCCGCCTCTTATTTAGGCACCCTGGATTCCGGGCCAAGGTTATTCACAGCAACAACCTGGCTGGGGGGCAGGGGAGGGGGCTCCTAGGGATTTCTAGGGCTCAGCTCCAACTTCATTAAGATGTGGGTTGTGATCACACTTTCCTCCTCTCCCAAAGATATGGAACCAGAGTAAGTTGTAAAGGCATCATGAACTGTTATTGACAGTAGCAGCAGGTGTTCTCAAAATGTACAGCTCCTTCTTTCTCAGGCCTGGAAGGAGGGTACTTGTCTGGGGGTGACTGGACAGGAGTGAGTCTACAGGGGAGAACCCACATCCATAAGCCCAACCACCCACATCCTCAGGAAACCCTTACCAGAGTCTGGGGGCCAGATTTGTGCTGTCCACATACTCTCCCCACATACAGGCCTCTCCACCAATCACTAGAGCCTTCTGCTGAGGACTTCCTGAGAGAAAACAAAAAACAACAGGCTGCTGGGGCGGGAGGGGGTGGGGAGGGTGCAACCCTAGGGTTTCCCTTCAACTACCTTCCCAATGTAGCCCTCTCTTCAGATAGGTCGTCTCAGCTAACCTGAAAGGTCTAGCCCAGACCCTCCATCTCCTGCACTGTGCACCAGCGCAGCCTCCTTTGGTCAGCAAGGAGAGCTCCCTGCTTCACCTTTAAATTCCAGGGGCTCCACCATGTAGATTTCACTCCAGTCAGGGCCATAAGTTATGTGATTCAGGTACCAGGGGGCAGAGAGCAGGGCACGGAAGCCAGCTTTGGTGATCAGCTCCATCTCCTTCACATAGTGTACTGGCATCTCTTCTCGCCATACCTGAATGATTGTATCCGGCCGAACCTGTCACAAGATAATGGCACATAGCTGAGGGTATTTCTGGCCCTCATGCTTATGCAAACTAGCCAGGCCAAGTGGTATGTGCCCGCTCTGCTCTCACGCAGCAAATATTTATCTGTGACTCCTAACCATTGAGCTCCTAGCCCGGTGCAGAGGCCAAGGATTCTGTAGGCCCTAGGAGTCCTCCCTGCTGCTTCCATCCCCAGTCCTTCTGCAGCCATAATGGGACAGTAATACCGGCTGTGAGCTAAGGGAGACAAGCAGTGGGGCCTAGCAGACTCATCAAGAACTAACACGCCCAAGAATCTCCGGGTGTTTCTGAGGATGAGACAAGGTTCCTGCAGAGCTTCTGTATCTGGCAAGAGACTGGGACCTAAGTGATCAGCAATGAAGGGAAGCAGCCCTGTTCCCAGATCTGGAAGACCTTAGTCTATGACTCAGAAAGGAAAACCCAACCCAGCATGCCAGGCTCAGGAATCCTAAGTAGTCTCAGTTTGTGGTGAGGGAAGATGGACAGATGTTCTGACACTCACACCCAGGGCTCATACCTCTGCGACCTTTCTGAGGGGGAAAGGAGAGATGGTCCCCCAGTGCTCTGCACATTAAAGCCTAATCCAAAGCCAGGAAGGATCGATCTGTGCAGAGGCAGGGAAGGGCTGAGAGACCAGAGGGAGGTACTACAGGTGGCTCGTTCTCTCTCTGCCCCTGGCTCACCTTTACTTTATTATCAAACACTTCCTGCCACACCACATAGCCCTTGTCATAGGCAGAGACGATGTTCAGCAGCCTAGAGAGTAAAGAAAGGGTCTGCTCAGCTCAAATAGGTTCTAGGATGTTGGTGCCAGTGCTCCAGGGGTTGAGGCTAAGAGCCCACTCCTGATTGAGCAGTGTCTTCCCTAGTTGGGAACTGACTACTCCACAGCTGCAAAGATAGGGCAAAGTATCCCTTCAAGGGCCCAGAAAGTGGTCAAGCAGGGCCTGACCCTGGTATGGAAAGTGAGGACCCGAGACATAACACCAAGAAACCCTGCCCACCCTCCTTCCTTCCTCACGTCTGGATGTAGTAGGACTCCAGCTGCTTAAAGTCACTGCCAAAGCCTTTTTCCTTCATAAAGTTCTGGATATCTGGGTTGGACTTCCTAAATCCCAAGAGAAAATGAAGATTAATTATTTCAACATCCCCAAAGCCCAAAGCTTGGGGATTAGTCACCTGGCTTCCCACAACTTCCTTTTGCACTTGAGAAACCAATCAACTTTGGATCTCAGAGGCCCCAAATATGCAGGTGTGGCCGACCAAAGCTATGTGAAGGGGGCCACTGACACAGGCTGAGAAAGGAGGAGTTTGGATCCCAAGAGCTTTAAATGTAAACTCTCAACAAGAACATGTATTAACCTGCCTGGTCTACGGCATGTGGCTCTGAGGTCGTGGGTTTGAGGCTCTGGCACCGGATTCTGGTTTCCCTGTTTTATTCTCTACTCAGGCATATTCTGCTTTTTTCCCCCTTACCATATATTCTTTATTCCAGCTGGCCACAAGTCTTGCTGTTACCTGCTGCAGCTCCTTCCCCCAAGAACGTTTACATTTCACTCACATTTCCTCCTGGAATGTTTTCCCCCTCCCTCCACTTCTCAAAAAGCCTATTTCCCCAGATCCAGCTCTACGGTCCACTTCTCAGAGAAGCCCATCAACCTCCTTTGAGCTAAGTAGATCTGATGGTTTGGACCTTACGGTTTAATACTGACTAGACACTTTCATATATTAGTCTCAAATTCATCTGTGTTTTGACTCTTTAACCAGACTATTTCAGAAAGGCGAGGATTATTTTTCTCTATCTTGGACTTTCCCAAGACCATTCTCTGCTCGGACCTGGTTCTTCCGTAAGTATATCGAGGATATGAAAGGAGGAAGGGACAGTTTCACATTTATAGCCTTGCCAAAATCAGGTAGGGCCCCTATTAGGTCGACAGAGGAATAGCCCAAGACCTGAGCCGTCTGGACTGAGACAGACTGTTCAGAGAGGTTAGCCCCTGAGGAGCACCTGAGATAGGTAGCCTCTTAGGCGCTAACCTCTATGCTGAGTGAGCAGCTCATCAGGTAGGGATGAAAGATCAAAGGGATCATACCAGCAGGTGAAATCAACCTCATCTCCTCCAAGGTGAAGATAAAAATCTGGAAAGACAGAGCTGACCTCCAAGAAAAACGAGCTCATGAATTCATAGGTACTGTTGAGAATGGGATTCACTGGTCCAAAGGTGCCAGAAGGATGAGACCCAGAGTAGCAAGGAGTCAATAATCCAGGGACACCTAAGCCGACAGAGAACCCCACATAAGCGTCACAAATACATAGACCCCCAAGCAGTCATACACTTACGGACATTAAGGTGTACAAGGTAAGATAATCGTGTTCATAAACATTACATGCACATAGGGAGGGACCACCAGGCACGCACGACACTGGTGATCATGAGTCTTTAGTCACAGTCAAAGAAATAAAAATATATCCTCGATCATAATCAGAGGTTGGGTTACAGCCAGACAGCTATCACATACTCTGGCCCTGACACACTGCTTCCAGCAGGGGTCACCCTTGCTCCCTAAGGGGGCTCTCGTACCACCTTTGTGGGGGGGGGGGAGGAGGAAGGAGACTGCCCAATTCAGCCAAATTGGCAAGATCTTTCTTCCACTCTAGGGCGCAACGTGCAAGAGCATCACAAGGGCATCTGAGAAGAATCTGCCCATAGTTTAATAATAAACAGTAGCCTCTTTTGTCCAAAGTAGGTTCTGGCTATCTAAATTCCCAGGTGGAAGATGAGATGGGAAACATTCTTCCAGGGACCAGGGCAGGGGCATAGTACATCCAAGAGTCCAATGCCCTGAAGCCCACCTAGGGGGATCAGTAGATTCTCTCAATCCGACATTATTCTTACCTGGTCCCCAGGACAGAGTGTGGCCAGGAGTGTCAAACTCTGCCAACACACGGATACCCCGAAGCCGTGCATATTCAATCACCATCTTTACATCCTGTGCTGTGTAGATATGGGTGGCAGGATTGTAGGATCCCTGAAAGGCACAAGACACCCTTAACAATATCACTTCTTGAAGGCTAGCAGAATAGAAGATACTAAAAATGCATCCAGGACTCCCTGCACCTCAGAAAGTCTACCCACAGCTCTTTGGTATCAGGGACCATCTCCTAGGATCTTTTAATTTCCCACAAGCTAGCACATCTATTGCTTTATCTGAGCATCATAATGCCAATGAGACAATAAGGCAGGCACACAGCAGGATATAAACAAACAAAAAGAAAATGAGACCAGGAGAGATTATCTTTCACAGAGAAAATTAATGGCAAAGTTCGGACACTCAAACTTAGGTCTCCTGGTTCCAAATCCAGTGCCCTTCCCCTAAGTCAGCGTGTCCCTGAATCTGGCTGGTTAGGATGAGAGCCAGTGTCCTTGCCAGCAGGGCCATAGCCAGGCTCAGACATCAATCCATAAACTTGCTCTTGGAGAAATTGAGACATACCTTTCTGGTGAGCTCTGGAAAAGTGTAGCTGTCATATGGGAAGGAAGAGTCATCAACCAGATGCCAGTGGAACACATTGAATTTATTGTATGCCATGGCGTCCTGTAGATCAGAGCACACACTGTGAACTCATCACAGCTTCTCCAGTTTCGGCCTCAAACTTGGGAAGGTAGGCAGACTGGCAGGCTGCTCCACATACCCCAATAGGCTCAAACTGCCCCAGCTTCCTGATAAATGTTTATAGGGTCTATCTATCAAATCTTCCCATCAGGGAATGTCTTGCCATAGAGGGAAGACCTAGCACATTTCTTCTCCCAGGGCACATCTAAAGATGTCTGACAGAGGCATTACTTCCCCTTTTTGAGATGTGTTTTAGCCACACTGAGAGGACAGCTGAAACTATGTGGTACCCTGGTCTTCCAAAAAGCACCACAATACCTCAAAGACTAATATTTCTTCCCGCCATTTGTTCTGAGTTGCCTAACATTTATCCAAACTGTGAAGTCTACTGTTGAATTTAGTAGCCCCATAACCCACAAATCTCAGAGGCCAGGACTGATGAATGTGTCCACTCCTTTGATTCCACCAGAGGAGCAAAGGTAGACACGAGCTGGATCGCAACTGTAAGATAAGACTGGCCATCAAACTCAAGAAAGATAGGAACATCCTGTGCTACAGCTTTTGAACATCTGTTTCCTATGACCTTGTCCTTAACTAAACAAAAATAAGCTCGGCTTGATCAAAGAAGCCAATTCCTCAAACCACCTTCTGCATTCCTGAAGATGACAAGGACATTGGTCCAGAGTAGCCAGTGAGGTAGCTTTAAATCATTCCTTTTTTTCTTAGAGTGGATCATCTTTTCCATTTTCTCTAGGAGCTCATAAAGTTACACATATTCCCTCTGTAACTCTTTAGGAATGTGGCAATGGGTCTACCCCTTACCGCATCACCCCAGAACACTAAGGGCAAAGATGGCCTTAAGGCCCGGGTACCAGAGTGTCCATGATGGTAGTCAGTGGCAGGTAATGGCGAGACGTATCCAACAACAACCCCCGGTGGGAGAAGCGGGGGAAATCTTCAATCTCGGTCTTGTTGATAAGGAACTGTGCAGACCAAACATTTAACATGTCAGGATTCAATGGGAACTCACCATGGAGGGTGGAGGGGGATGAGGAAAAGTCTCCTGATCCTTCAAAAGCCAATCTATGACTGTTTTGCAGAGCAGCTATCTCCCCAAATCCCCACATCTCAATGACCACAAGCAGGCACTGTCGGAGGGCAAGAGTCCCATGCTAGCTAGATATAGCTGTCCCATACACCACTCAGCCTACAATTTCTGGATTTTCACTGTTAATCTGTTTTCTTTAAAGCAGTGTGGTCTCAAGATCATTACTAAATAATGACTCAGAGGAACTAAATTACAGTGATTCCAAACAGGCCAAATCTACCAAACCAGTTTCCACCCATGTCTTCTAATTCTTATTGGGGCCATTTTGAACCACCAGGAACCTGTCTAAGGCAAAGTAAATTATTCCTAGGACTCTCAACACTGGGAGCAAATCCCAGAGATTTAAAAGGAACCCTTTTTGAGGGCCCCCACTTACCATGCCCTCTGGAGATCTCCAAACAAGTTGGCTAAAAGTCTCCAGACCTATGGGGAAGTAGAGAGGCACGGTAAAGGCTTAGGGAGGTGGGAAAAGAGATGCACCCATTTGGCAGGTTCCCAATGTGGCAGAGGAGAATGCTTGGACACACAGTAAAAGTGGATATAGTATGGGCTTGATGAGTCTCAACACTGATGCAAAGAGTATACTAGGAAGCCAGTATTTATTTTTACTCTATTTTATTTTGGGAGGTGGCAGTGTAAGGGGTTTTAGTGCCTCTTGTAGGAACACACTAACCTTCAAAATCCACATACTTCTTATCCATATTCCCTAAGTCTTGAACTCACAAGAGCATTGAGAGAGGCCAAAATGTCTGCTTGTGAGTACAGATGCGGGGACAAGCCAGCTCACATGGGTTAAGGCTTTCCATGATTAATACTGATCAGGAGCTGAGAAAAAGAGATCCTCAACCTACTACCCCTGCTATTATCCCAGACTGAATTATGGAAAAGTGATCGTAAGCTTAAGTCTCCAAGGAGCCTGGGTCCACAGCAGGATCCAGAAGACAAAGAATCATCCACCTTTCTTCTTGAGACCTTGAGAAGGGAACCAGCTATAGGGAGCTGAGGTATAGCCAGCAGCAACTGGCCCAGAAGGACCACCCTAGTCCACTGGACACAAACCCCTACTGGATTTTGGCAAGGCCTGAGTGCAGGCATCCTGAATCCAGAGCATTATATGTTCTCAACAGCTGGAGTCCCTTTTCTGAAAACCCATTAGAAGGATTTCCAGAGTCCCCAGATTTCAGAATGAAAGAATTTGAGATCTTTTTCAGCATCTGCTTCGAGGTCGACTGTTCCTATCTGCTTTGGCTTCTTTCTTCTCTGATTCTGACATCCAGAATCCTGGAGTCCTCAGATTTCCCCCAGCCCCAACCTAATCATAGCACCTGTACAAAAAGTGTAAGAGAGCAGAGAGAGGAGTCAGTCCCCTGTTCTCCAAAATACAAGAGAGGAGAAGAGGACAGGTAAGGGGACAAAGAGGAACCCAAACAAGGTTTGAAATCCTGTGAGAATTTCCCTCCTCACTCAAAAGCAGGGGTTTTGCAAAAGTAGTAGAGGTATTTGACTAAGTCTTTATCTAATGATCAAATACCTTTTCAGTAAACCAAGAGGAAGGGTACAGGCCCATCACGTGTTAGCCAGTTAAGTGCTAATTTTCTCATGAAATACTATAGTTATATACATCTTATTATTTATTTCCTTTTTCTTCTTTGACATTTATCTATTTCTTGCGATACAGTTTTTCTTTTTAAAGAACCTCTCCAATTATGTGTGTTAAGTGAGAGCTGAACAGGCAGTGTTTGTGGCAGAGTCCCAAGCAGCCTGTTCCCTGCTGGCACCCTCAGCATCAGCCTGCAGGGTCTCTCCCTGCTTCCCCAGAGCACCTGCCCAGGCGAGCTGCTGCTGCCACTGCATGTGCTGACACCTGTCAACTTTGAAGGGTAGGTGTAAGGAGAATACTCCCTTTAGGGACATGGGAAAACACTCCAATTGGTCTCCATAAAGAAAGCTTCCTCAAGTGGCGGTATGTGCTGGGCCCCCCGTCTTGTTCTCCCAACCCACCAACACTGACCTTCCCACTTCATATCTTTCTCTCCCGCCACCTCCCCGCCCCCCCCTCCCCGGCCAGGATCAGTCCCCATGTTACCTCGGAGAGCTCCCCAGACAGTCTCAGACAGGAGGAAACAATGATCATCATTTATGGTCAGAGTGTCTGAAATGACAGAAATGACCCCACTGATTAAAGACTTCTACTCTCAGATTTCAGATCACATGTCCTGTGTAAATCCTTGAATCAAAAAGCAATAGCAAGATCAAATTATTTTTTTCCTTTCAAAGAGAAGACATCCCCAGAGCAGAGCAGCTGAAGGTCGGCTAGGTCTTGGGCCAGAGTGGGAGGGTGGTCACCCAGAGGCTCTGCAGGCCCTAGAAGACAATGCCGGATGAGGGTCAGGCTAGAACAGAAAAGCACCACTTGCCTTGTGGTTGTCTCCCCTCCAGAAACATGAGTTCCTGCCAGCCTGTAGCTGAAAGTATGAGGGGGATAGGGATGCTTGGAGGGTGTGTCCAGGTTACAATGTTCCCAAAGCCTTTGTAATCCCCCTCCTTTCCCTTTGTCTCTAGGCTTCATTCACTACTTCATCCAAGAATGTGAGGAAGAAGCCAAGACTGTTCAAGCCATAATGTTCACTTTGGAGACTGAGAAGTTCCCAAATGCTGCTGCTCCGGGAGGACGGCACACAGCACAGGGCTAATGACTTGGCTTCATTTCAGTCATATCCAAAAACATTATTTTTTTTTAATTTTTTTTTTAAATTTTTATTTATTTATGATAGTCACAGAGAGAGAGAGAGGCAGAGACATAGGCAGAGGGAGAAGTAGGCTCCATGCACTGGGAGCCCGACGTGGGATTCGATCCCGGGTCTCCAGGATCGCGCCCTGGGCCAAAGGCAGGCGCCAAACTGCTGCGCCACCCAGGGATCCCAATATCCAAAAACATTATGACCAAACATTTCTTCTCTCCCCAGAGTGGGGTCTCTCAAAGAATATCAGCCAAGGGTACAAATTCGTACAATGGCAATGGAACTATATATAGTCCAGAAGGCAGATGTCCTGTGGGACTCAGTGAAAAGCCACTGTGAAGTTCCACAGCCAACCTTAAGACACTGGTTAGAGTGCATGACAAATTCACCTTCTACGGCTCTCAGCCTTTGGTGACCCTGAGTTTCCACGTCATGGAGGGCTCTAGGCCTAGCACGAGGAAACTTAGGCCAGGCCAAGCAGAGTTACAGCTCCAGACAACCGCTTGCTCTCTACAACAGGAAACAGGGTGATACTTACAATTTTCCAGTGACTCCAAAGAAGGAAGCTGGTTACATCCTGGAGTGACCACAAGGACAACCAATGAATTCTTTTCCAGTGCATGCAGTTTTCCTGAAAGGACAGGGTAATCTCAGTGTGGCTGACCTGACATCAGAAGGAACAGGCAAAACCAAAGTCCTACAGGAAGGTCCCTAGCTCTAGTCCCTTACTGCTCAAATGTGTGTGGGAAGAGGCAAGGGAGAAGAGGGCATTTACCCTCTTGTTGCAGGCACTCCCCCATCACCTGTTCAATTGTTTCTCATTTCAGTTGTGCTCCCCTCTCTCCCCAGTAACCTGCCCTGACCCAAGTACCAAAGGTCTGGCAGCAGCTCCTTGTAACCAGGGTTCTATATTTCTAGTTTGGTACAGTAAGCACGATTCCAATACCTGGACAACTGCTTCTAAACTAGAGGCAGCTTGAGAGCATTTCTACTCAAAGTGTGGTCTGCAGATTAACTCCTGACCTGACTTGCAATCTGTAATACCAGGTGAAAGGAAGGAAAGACACTGACAGATAGGAGGCTTATATGATGCCAGAATATAAATCAATTATGTCAGAATAAATGCATTATTTAGTTCTAACATTTTTTCATAACACATTTTTTGATGAAGGGACAGTTTTACATTCCGGTGTGTGTACCGCTCCTCTCACTGCAGATGGTCACTTGGAGTAGCACTGTTCTTCATGGCTCCAGGTGAAAGGTTTCTGATTTTGTAAAAGCCCAGGAGCTGATGCAAGCAGATGACAGGAGGATCTCCTCAGCAAAGGAGGCCTGAGATCATCTAGCTGCTGCCCCCGCAAAGGTACATGGTCACTCTCCCATCCTGCTTCCTTCCCTCTTCCCACACGGCTTCTCTGTCTGAGGCAGCCTTCTGCCCAACAGCGGAAAGCCACCCAGTGGGCCAGCATCTAGCACAGTTCCACAGATGCACCCTACCCCAGCACCCCTCCCAAATCCAAAAGAGCCAAAGCCAAAATACTAATGCACTGTCCCTTCCCATCCTCCTAATGGTTCTTCTTTGTGACCTTCAAGGTGGTTCTGACTGTACAGCTCCAAGCCTGAACCTCACAGAACTCACACTTTCTATTCTTTTTTGGAGCTATATGCATCTATACTGGCTCCACAACAACCATGACTTCCTATGGAACCACAGAGTTAGGGATAGGATAGTCTGGGGAAAGGCAGGGAGAGAGAATTCAGAACCAAACTGGATCCCAAATGTTATCCATCTCTAGGCAGAAGTAACCCAAGAGCCTTGAGCCATTTCAATGAAGCCTGCTCAACCTTCCGAACACTATGCCACATGGCCTCATGTCAGCTCTTGGGCTTGCCAAGAAGCAAGCCAGTAAGGGGCCCTTTGCTACCATAAGAACAAAATGTATCCTTTCCCTTTCCTGTCAATACTCTGTATCCACACTAATACCTACCTAAATCCTGTAGGGAAAAGGGAATTTTGAGTCTACTCTGGGCCAGACCAACTCACAACTCCATTCTAAACCCTGAAAACTCATCTCCAGCAACATTAAAGAGCCAGACTGTCAGGACAGAGACTACTCTCAAAGCAGAATCTATAGGGCCCTCCCAAGCTCTCCAAGCAGAGAGGCCATCTCTACAAATCCCCAAGACTGAGGAAGACTTAACTGAGAGGAAGGAGCGAATAAAACTGTAAAAGAATATTCCCCTTAAACTATGCCCTCATCCCTTGCCTCCTCGCCCCTACTCCAATCCCCCATATCACAGAACCCCAATATCAATGTGTGGAGAGTTCATTTGCATATCTACCCAGGTGGCCATCCAAAAAAGGGCAACATCCTGAGCTTGAGCGTTAATTCCCTGGACCTCAGCCTACCAAACTGGGAAGAAACCACAACTATCCACGTGCAACTGCCACAGTCACTGTCCAAATGACACTTAGGGGCAGCACCAACAGCAGGTTTATCTGAACTATTGCCTGGAGCGTAAGAAAACTATAACTTTTGTTGTGTTGATAGTGTATTTTTATTTTTCTAGAATACACTCTCATTCCATCCAGGATGTAGACTCCTTACAAGATCTGATGAAAATGAAAATGAAAAGACTTTTTTCCCCTAGAATAATGGCCCTAACTAAAGGCTCATCCCTCCACCCCCTGCCTCTAATCTTAGGTGAAGAATTCCTGTCCTAAGTGCTCTCAGGGACTCATTTGGGTTTAGGCTGATAAAGGAGGTACAGAATCATGGCTGCTATTTCAACAAGCCATGAGGGGGAAGTTCTAGGGGAGGCAGCAATGTGAGAACTGGCAAAACAGGAGGGACACTGGGTCATTTAAAAGGATGTAAATAGTGTATCACCACTGCGGTTTTCCGTATCCAAGTTGCTACCCTGAAGCAAGCAGGAAATAGGCAGGGGACAGGCCAGCTTCCTCCCCATGCACCCACATGCTCTGCACTGGGAAGAATGGAGGTGTGTAGGAAGCATGGCATGGCACAGTCACAGTGAGCCCAGCTGGCACAACAGGAAAGTCTGATGCCTCAGGTGCTCAGGAAAAAAACACGGCAAACAGAGCACTGAGTTGGGAAATCAGGAAAGGCTGGTTCCAGTTCTGTGGCTGCTAAGCTGAGCACGTTTCGGGGCTCCTATTTTTCTCCTCTGCATGTAATGGCAAGGCAGGGCCACATCCTGGCTACTCCTCCAAAGAGATGACACCTTGTTGACTCCACGCACAGATAGTGTGCTTCAGGGTCCCATGCCACGGCCATCACCTCCTATCTCCACAGCCCTGTCGTCCTCCTGCTTTCATGCAGACCTGCTCTCTTCCTCTAGTCCACCGTAAAAGTTTGCATCTTCTAAACTTAAAAAGGGGGAAAATTTCACACAGTACAGGAGTGTTTACAACGAAAACATTAGTTACCTTTGGCACCCCTCCCCTTTTAGCATAATTTAGCCTATGCCTCACAGACAGGCCAGCTCTGGATGTGGAACTCTTGAGACCCTTTTTCTACCAGTCCCACTGTTGGAACTTTCTCCAGATGCCAGTGCTATGACCCTTCCATCACTCTTTTTTTTTTTTAAGATTTATTTTTATTTATTTATTATAGACATGGGGGGGGGGGCAGAGACACAGGCAGAGGGAGAAGCAGGCTCCATGCCGGGAGCCCAACACGGGACTCGATCCCGGGACTCCAGGATCAGGCCCTGGGCCAAAGGCAGGCGCGAAACTGCTGAGCCACCCAGGGATCCCCTCCATCACTCTTCTGTTCTCAGTTCTCTCCCACCTTCACTTGCTTCCCTGCTGGCCTATGTGTGCATATCCCTCACCTCAAACACAATCTAGCCAGTACTCTCAGCAACCTGTCCTTTTCTTCTGCTCATCCAGTGGGCAAAACCTTCAACCCTGGATCAATCTAACATCTACCTTTTGTGCACTGACCCTGGCTACTGCAACCTACTGGAGGGAAGACAGAAAGTCATATAATGGCAGGATTTGGCTGCTGTACAATCATGGTCTCTCATTTTGGCTGGGCCCTTGATGTTGCCCTGAAAATCCCCCATTTCCACCACTGCGTTCTTCTACCCTCTGCAACAGCTATTTCAATTTTGAGCCACTTTCTTCAAGTCTGTAACTTGATAACCCTCCCCCACCTTTACTCTAAGTAGACAATCAGAAGAGAACTCCCATCCATCTTTACTTCTCCTCTCCTCCCTGACAAAAACATTTGCAACACATGCCTAATCTTTATCTTTGCCTCCTATCCTGGTGGAAGGGGTTTCGTTTCACCTATCCTCTGGATCTCTCCTTAGGCTCCTCTTCGATAAATAATTTCCCCTTTCCCCCAAATCTTCAAATTATCTCTTTCTACTGATTCTTTCCTATCAGCATTCAAATATTTCTAAGTCTTCTTGGTTGCACCTCCAAGTCATCTCCAACAGATTCTTCCTCTTGCTTCTGGTCCCAAAGGAACCCCAGAGGAAATGCAGCCTAAGGAGTTAGGTGCTGAACTTCAAAGCCAGGCAGATCTGGGTTCAAATCTTGGTTCCAACACTTTCTAGCTGTGGGACCCTGGGCAAGTTATTTTCCCTCTGTGCTGCAGTTTCCTCATCCAAAAAAAATGGGGATTGTGATTAGTCCCTACCTTACTGGGCTGTTGGGAAGATTAAATGAGTCCGTACAGGTAAAGGGCTTCGTCAGTGCCTGGCACACAAGTGCTCATGGAGTTGGCCATCCCAGTCCTCTCTTGGTAGCTACTTCTGACACCCTATCTACTCCTTAGCCCTCTATAACAACATGGCTTCCTTTTCCACCACTCCTCTGCAAATGCCTTCACCAAGGTCCTGTGGTTCTATAACTAAATTCAAGGGACCCTTTTCAATTCATTCTTCATTCATTCATTAAACAGTTATTTACTGAGTGCTTACTATGTGCCAGGATGTTCTAGGTGCTGGGGACACAGCAATGATCAAAACAGACAAAAATCCCTGCTGTGACAGAGGTAATATTCTGGTGGCCATGCACTTCTTCTGGGACCTCAGCAGCATCAGACATCCCTGATGTTCCTGAAACTAAACTCCCTTAGCTTAGGGGACATGGCTCTCTCTTGGTTTTCCTTCAAACTCTCTGAATATGCTTCCTTGTTCTCCCCTTTCTTCACCAGCCCCTACATGCAAGTATTCCCCAAGGTTTCCAGGCTTCCCCTTTTCTCTTCACTTATACTCTCCTTGGATAATGTCACCTACCCCATAGTAGGTTGATGATTCTCAAATCTACCTTTCCACACCAACTCTTCTTCTGAGACTTTAGGCTCATAGGCCTACACTCAAATGGCTTAAAAGTCCTTCAAATCTTAAATACTAAGTTGAACTAACTCTTCATTCCTCTTGCTGGCTGATCTTCTCTCTCAGTTTGGTAACTGTACCATGTATTGATTTATCTAAACCAGAAACCTCCTCCTTCTTCCATCTTTCTGAGTAGATTAAAAATTCACACACCCATAATATTTATCGATGGTCTACTCTGTGTCAAGCACTGTGCTAAGCACTGAGAGTACCACACTAAAAAAGAGACAGCCAAGTTAAGTCTCATAATTACAAAAGCCTTATTACCTCAACATCATTACCATCTTCCCACTGCCACTGAGTCAATGTCTTAATTCAGCCTCTTGTAAATTCTCACCTGAAGGACTAAAAAATCTCCCAGTTGTTCTCCCTGCCTTCACATATACCCCATTTCAATCTACCATCCTCTGTGATCTTTGAATATGAAGGTCTTTGCTCCTGTGCAGGAATTCTCACGGTAACATGATGAACTCTACAGAATCTTGAGAGTGCCACATTTTCTCCATACTTTCCTTTGCACATTTTGCTTCCCTCCAAGTGAAGCAAACTTCACATTGCCTCCACATCTCACTTAATTATGAAACAGCTGATTCTTCCTTTTATAAAACTTTTGTCATTCCCCCACCCTTTCCTAAGAGATCTTCCTATGAGATCGTGAAGCAAGGTATACATACATTTTTTGTAACACTTATCTTAATATATGCTGTTTATTTGTCTATCTCCTCACCGAGGCTGTAAGTTCCTCAACAGCAGGGGCCAATCTCAGGGCCTTTGTATTTCCAGTGCCTGACACACGGTAGTCATTCAATAAATGTTTGCTGAAAAAATGAATGATGCTAGAATTAAAAAATGCACATTTAATGCTATGTATGCATAATGATTGTGCTACATGATAATTAGGCATAAAGGGCAAGTAGTTAATGGAGAGTTTACTTTTATACCCCTAAACCTAGGATTTGTGAAGTCCTGGGATTAGGGTGGGGAATGGTAAGAAGACACCCAGGCATAGAGGAAGTGTCTCTTCAGACACTGCTATGAAGACTCTTGGCTTCATTAATCCAAAGATTTGGATCTTTCAACTACTCTGGAAGGGAGAGATCATTCCTGCATCAGGGTACCCAGAAACTGTATCTTTATTTCAGTGCACAATAGCATCTCCTTGCACACAACCTGCTCCTCCCTGAACCAAAATATTTCCATCTTATCAATGTGTTTTTAATTCACAGAACTTTAGCAGCATGAAGAAAACATTCATTTCAGGTATAGAGTGGCATTTGGTTTGGCTTCTGGGGTGCACACTAGGAAAGTCAAGGTGCCAGCCTAGGCACCTTCCTGCTCCTTCAGGTGTACCCTGCCCCTTTCTATCCTGGTGTTCTCCTAGGTTGGTGCCGTTTTGCTTCTCCATGCCCACATTGTTCCCTGCCCCGTCCCACCTTTATATCTTCACATCCAGGCTCTCTCTCCCCATAGTCAGTCCAATGAAAGTCCTAGAAATCACTCATTTACCACTGATTTCTTTATTCCAACCAGGATATACTGAGCACTTACTGTACGTCTGGAACTGTGCTAGGCGCTGGGGCAGTTCAAAATAAAAACAAGCCCTGGTCCCTGCCCTTGAGGAGCTCACAGTCTAGTAGGAGAGACAAATACAAACAATTACAAAGCAGTGTGATAAGAGCTAGGGTGGATATTATAGCTACCCCCAGAAAGGGATGCTTCCTAGGAGAGGACTTCTGAGCAGAACCTTCAACCCTGAGATGGTATTTGCCAGGCTACCAACAAGGGAAAAGGTACTCAAAGCCTGGGAAGCAACTGATGCAAAAGTACACTGTGGTGGCTAAGCAAAGAGGTGAGGCCGCCCCTGTCAAACTTCTTATCCAGGCAAAGTAGGAGTCTGAGAACCCAAATGCCCCTGAGCCTGGAGCTCTTCTACAGTGCTGCTGAATTCACTGTTCGAGAACCATTCAGTCCTCATGAGTCCCAAGATTTTTCACCCTCTAGAGACTATTAATACCACTCAGAATGCAATTGATCCAGCTCATAAACGAATGTTTTCTTGCCTATCTTCTTTGTAAATGTTCTGGTTAAAGGTCTTTTTCCCCCCCTACTTTTAAAGCTTCAACTTGTTCTCTTCCTCTCTCTCCCCACCCTCAAGAGAGCACCTCCCTATAATTCTGGATCCCCAAAAATGACTCAGGTTAACATTTTTGCAAAGTCTTCCAATTGTTTTCCTAAATACACAGATTATTTTTAAAGCAAAAATGCGATCCTAATACATAATAGTTTGTAACTTTTTCCCACTTACCAAATGATTTGCAGACCTTTTAATGTCAATATATACAGATCTACATCTTTACTTATAAATGCTGAATAAAATTCCATTTTTGAAATGTACTTTAAAAAGTGGGAAGTCCTAACTTCTCTCCTCTTTACGGACATTATAGAATGCTTCTAAGCTTTAATATTATAAACAATGCTTCAGTAAACATTCACAGCAGCATGGAGAAAACATTTGTTGGAGAGATTTCTATAGGAAAATTCCTAGAGGTAAGCTAAAGATAGGAAAATTTTTGGTTTTGACACTGCCAATTTACTCTTCCAAATTACTGTACTGATTTATATCTGAACCAACATACATGGGCCCATCCCTCCACATCCTTCCCAAACTAGACTGTCTCAATTGTTTTTCATCTGTGGCAGCCTGATAAAGAAATATACCATTGTTTTAATCTGTATTTTAAGTATAATGACTGAATTTGAGAATCACTTTGCATTTACTAGTTATATATATGTAATATATAAACACACACACACACACATATATATATGTGTGTGTGTGTTTTGTTTTTTTGTTTGTTTGTTTTTTAAGAGAGAGAGAGAAAAGGAGTGAGCAGGGTGGAGAGAGGTAGAGGGAGAGGGAAATCTTAAGCAGACTCAAAGCCCAGTACAGAGGCCAACACTGGACTCAATCTCATTGACCATGCAATCATGATTTGAGCCAAAATCAAGAATCAGATGCTTAACCAACTAAGTCACCCAGGTGCCCCTTTACTGGTCAGAGTCTTTGCACTTTTAAAAGTTTTTATTTTTATGGATTTACAGAGCTCTTTTTAGATTTTAATCTGTCTTTTAAGATTCCAAATATTCCATTTTGTCCTTAATTTTTTTAACCTTATGGTTCTCTTGCTTTGACTTTTATGTAGTCAAATTTTTTCATCTTTTCCTTTATGGTTTCTTTTGTCTGCTTGCTTAGAAAAGCCTCCTCTGCTTCTAAGACCATATGAACAGTTTCCTGTACTTCTAATAGTTTAATGGCATGGTCTTTATCTTTAGATCTTTAACTACCTGGAATTTATTTTTGTGTTTGATATGAGATACAGATTTAAGTTTTTCCCCAAATGGATAACCAATCATCCCTTTATATTTATTGACTAAACAGCTTTTCGCTTTTGATTAGAAATGTTTCCTTTACCATATATTAAATTCTTCCATGTATATGAACTCTTTGCTTGTCTCTGGAGGTTATTTTCACGGCTATCTTATAGTCAGGAGGATCTATCATGTCATACTGCAATCATCTTTTGTCATGCTGCCCAGTATATAGACACTTCTGTTCATTTCTGTTCTGGAACCACACTCTCATTCCTATAAATGTTGTTTCTTCTCCTCCACCAAGCCACCTGGTCTACAACATCACCCACACCCAAATGTTTTTTGGAATCCAGTTATTGAACTACCAACATCTTCAGTCTCTTCTATTTCCTCCTTAACCGACACCTGGCTGTCCCTAGGAATACTATTTTCCCTACAACTTGCTCTGAGAGGCAGCTTCTTCTCAGTTGCTTCCAGGACAACTATCCTTATCCTCTACCATCAAGTGAACAAAACACCTCTCTTCTGCGGCTTATGACATTCAGTTGTAAAATCTCAAACCTTTCCTTGTTACTAACACTCTGCAACAACTGGCCACCTCTTTATTTACCCAAGACTTTGGATCCTGGTCCCCAGTCTTCCTCTCCATTCCAAGGCTGGCTTTCATCCTAGGTGATTTCAACATTCAAGAGGAAGAACTAACCCACATTCTAGCTTAGCAGTTATCCAACAATACCTTATCAACCTTCCGTGGTCACCTTTTAGACCTTCCTGTCCCCTAGAGGTATTCCAACTCATTCTCTCAAGCTTCTGTACCATACAACTAACCTACTGAACCATCCTAGATCTGTGTGCTTCAAACACAGTGACACTGAGTTTCTTAAATATATGACATGAAGGCTTCTTTCCTGAAGGCTTTTTTCACATGCAGTTCTTTCTATTCGGAGTACTACCTGCATCTCCACCAATTCCTACTTTCAAATATTGGACAGCTTTTTACGGAAGCCTTCTCAAAATGTGCCATCTCCACCCCAAAACACCCTTGTGGGTCAGGTGTTCCCAGAGTACCTTGTACTTATCAGCAAAAATGACTTTACTGATACTTTACTGGATGTCTGTATTCCCACTTCCAGAGACTATAAATTCTTTAAGGACAAGGACAGTTCAGTCAATATTCTTGGACAAATGTTACTGACAAATTATAGTTGCTTAATAAATACTACTTGTACTAAGGATGGATGGAAAGAAGGAAGCTGACCAGAAATACTACTGGAATTTGATAATGATGGGTCCAGGATCAAAACTTTCATAACTTGACTGCTAATGATTAAGCAATGAGATGTTAGAAGTTACTATCTGAGGTAATTAACACTGTAGTATGATCAGGGCTTACTCCTAGCAAAGGCCAGTAGTTTTCCAAATCACTAATCTGTATAATGCTTAGTGAAAATAAGAGCAGTAGATTGCCCCAAGATTGCACACTGAAAAGAGCAAATCTTTGTAGACAAAGAGACCTGACCGGAAATTCTGCTCTACCATTAGCTGTGAAACTCTGCACATGTTACTTAGCTTCTGTGAGCCTCAGTTCTGAAAGATGGGGTAACACCAACCTCATACAGCTATAATAAAGACTAAAGGGTGTAATATACAGCAAATGCTAGACACTCAATAAATGCTAGTTTCCTTCCACCTTCTACTTTTTCTTAAAAAGTCAGTTTTGCCACTTGGCTGGAGAAGCCCAGAGTGCCTTGTGAGATAACCACACCATCAGAACAGTTTCTCTGAGGGCTTTTCATGAGCTTCTTGTAGGAGCCTGAAGGCTCCACTACTGTTTGATGGTACCCTGTATGGCAAACAGGCTGAGACTCCAATATACAAAAAGGACATAAGCTTGGTACTCTGAATCTGCCTCAAACTAGGACTATGGCTCTAGTTCAAAGACCAAAGCCACTAATGTGGGATCTTAGTACTAGTTACTAGCAGGGCAAGGTCAAATAGGACAATAGTTAAACTTTTCACCTAGGACACAGTGTACCTGGTAAGCCATCTCCCTTGCTCTCAAAGCTTTACAAAAGAAGAGGAGGCTTCTTACTGATACCCAAGGTGATAAGCACCCAAACTTCCTGCATCCAAGCATACACTTCCAAAGGAAAGAACTCTACACCATACCCAAGTCCAATCACCTTCAAGAAGTGGACATAACAATAGCACATTATATTTGCTAGAGATCAGCTGAGTGCAAGACTAAGGAAGCTTTGGCAATAACACAAGCAAAGGAAACAAAAGAGAGAAGTTGATACAGTAATGGGTCTTACTCATTATAGCCAGGAATTGAGAAGAAAAGCAAATCCATTTCTCTATTACGATGGATTATAGCTCCATAAACCTTGAAGCAGATCCCAGAAAAGCTGTCACACATTAAACTCTATCCTCTACAGATCCAACCTCCTCTCCTAAGCTGACCTGCTAGTCAGTGGTTCCACAAAGGCGGGAGAGAACTCCTAATCCAACTGGCTAACTCTCCTGTTGATGCACATTGTCTCTCCTATTATTTCCAGGGCCAGCCGGGGAAATTTAGGAAGATGCAGAAATATAAAAGTAACCTCTTTAATTTCTAAAAGTGTTGCTTGGGCAGTAAAACTCCTTTCCTTCTGTGTAATGGCAGGAAAGGGATTGAAGTTTATGCCTTTATCTTGCTAAGAAATCGACAATGTGCTCCAGCAAAAAACTGTGTAACTGTAAGAAAAAAAATAGTTCACCATTGCTATCGAAAACAAAAGTACCAACTGGCCAAAAAACAAACAAACAAACAAACAAACAAACAAACAAAAAACCTGCAATGCCTTGCTTCACTCTTCTATTTGAAGATGAGGAAGTGAGGTGGAAGGAGATGGGAGGAACAGCTCTGGGGCTCAGACTTATTGTTTTATTTTAAAATCATCAAATTTGTGGGAGTGAATGGGTGATGGGCACTGGGGGTTATTCTGTATGTTAGTAAATTGAACACCAATAAAAAATAAATTAAAAAAAAAAATAAAATTCTTCCTTCTACTGTACCTTTCTTCAAAGATTGTAAAGATATAGTCATCACTATCTCCCTGTTAACTTCAGAAATGCTTGAAATGGAGGCAGATTAAAAAAGCAGCAGCAGCTACTTGGAAATTAGGCAATTTACATGAAGGCACATTGTTAAGTGATTCTCTGGCCAACTCCAGAGTAAATCTTGTTCCAGACCCTGAGTCCTCCACGGTACAGGTTTTTCAAGCAGAGTATCCAAGGCAGAGGTAGCAATGATAGTTCAAGAAAGTAAGACTTGAATTTTTCATAAACCAGGCCCAAGGTACCCACATACACCCTCATCAACCTGACCTTCTTGGGCTCAGTACTATCCTGGGCTATTGGGAAAGTGTTATGATTTAACAAGAAAGAAAAAACAAGGCTGTGGGAATAGAGCCTGGTTGAGGATTGGAGGCTAAACTAGGCCTTGGGATTCAAAATGGAGCACAATTATTCTGGCCTTCACTAAAAACTATGCTCCTGCTACCTGTCTCCTTCCAAATTCTTGTATTTCTCCTCCTTACATATGTTCTCCACATATCCCTTCACAAGAAAAGTAACACTACTACAAAACATTCTCCCTGTATGGTTTTCTTCCTGTTTGCTTTCAAATAATAAATTTAGTGGCAATCAAGTCTTCTCTGGAATAACTTGTCCTTGTCACAGAAAAGGCTAAAGATACATAATCACTATGCAATTAGAGTGGAGCATGATTAAAAAAAAAAAAAAAAAAAGAGTGGAGCATGAATCACCACTGTTCCTTCTTCCCAGCCCAGGTGCCCAACTTTTATCCGTTTCCCTCCTACATTCCCTAGGTGCATTCCCAAGGCATCTCCAAATTTGTAATGAGATAAGAGGCATTTGAGCTGGGACTACTGCATAGTGTGATCCTCCTTTCTCTGGAATCCACATAACATCCCAAATTTGAAATTGAAAAGGCAATCATTTCTAAATGAAACCTGCAAATCATCTCCTTTTTTGATAATCTTAGACAAAAATCATAAGACTTTTTACTTTTATATGAAGTAGTCCTTTTAAGTTAATATATCCAACAAATAATTAAATATCTCTTATGTTCCAGGCATTGTAATAGAAGGAATGGCCAAAGGAGGTATTTTAGGAGATTTAGATTGTAATGAACTATGTCACTTATCAGTCACTTGATTCACACCTGAGGATGAGCAAATCAAATATTGATAAGGGCTGCAGAAGGATCCAGATACTCATAATAATCTTCCTTCCATTCTAAAATAAAAGGAGTTATTCTATTTAGGGACAATGGCATCCTAAGTTAACTCATAGGAAAATGTGTGTGAATGTCACAACTGGACGCAAACTTTATAAAAGCCATTAAACACTATGGCTTCAATCAACTAGTTTCAGAAGAGCAAAGAAGAATTCAGTCAAATGACATAATCGGATTTAGCCACTTTACTTGAAAAATATAGGCTTTATCAACTCCATCAGGTACCCAGAAAAGTATCTGGGGCAACATCAGATCAGATCTTTGATTCATAAACAAGATGTGGCTCAATAATCAAAACAGAATTAGGTTCACTGAAGTATCTAGAGCTTAAACTAATTCCATTTAACAGGTTTAACAACATGCAACACACACCCTCCGGTTGGCAGAAACACCTCTCAATGACATAGGTAGCAAATACTCAATTGACCTCCATTGACCATTCAGCAAATGGTGGTAGACCACAGCTAATCCTTGAAGGTGAATTCAGAATCAAATCAAACCTCAATAACAGATTTGTTTTTCAAGGAAGTAAGATTCCACTGAATTCTAGGTTCAGATCAAAACCAGAAGTTGTGCTATATTAAGGACACTGGCCCAGAACCTATGGAGGAGATGCAAAGCTGTTTAAAGCTAAGATTTATATTGCACATGTTTTCTTTACTAAAATCAGCCCCACAGAGAAATACAGTCTGGTTTGGGCTGTGCAGGCATTGCTTTTCCCTCCAGAGATTCATCCTCGTTTTTGCAGAAAGAAGATTACAGTTCATCTGAAAGCCTTCCAGGAAACGAATGTTCCAAAGGGAAGGCTCCATGGAAGAACAACAGAGAAGGAAGTTATTTCTGTGTCTTTGGTTATGTTGATCCAAACCACTTTTCGTTCTCTTAATGAAGAAGAACCCTTAAATACAGCAAATTGATTCATTGATTCACAGTAAGGTAACAAATTGATATAAACATCTTATTTAGTTTTTTTTTTTATGTCTCTAAATCTTTCGTTAGGGAATTTACAGGACACCATTGCCACATATCCATCCGTTTCTATTTCCTTCATTAAACTGTAGACCTACAGCAACGGAGGTAACAGCTTGATTTAGAAGTATAGGAATTATCCTAATTTATACAATAGTAGCAAACGTTCTAATTATCTTTTGAGCATTTTATAACACATTGTGTCCTTTCGTATTTCTTTAATTGGGCTGCAAAGCTTAAGCCTACTTTTTTTTTTTGTTTTAAAGATTTATTTTAGAGAGAGAAAGAGAGAGAGAAAGCACAAATGCGAGGAGTAGGGAGAGGGGGAGAGAGAAGCTCAAGCAGACTTGGCGCTGAGCAAGGGGTAAGGGGTGATCTCACCACCCTGAGATCACCACCTAGGCTGAAACCAAGAGTCAGACGCTTAGCTAACTGCACCACCTATGCTCCCTAAGTCTACTTTTGAGCAAACTTTTCTTGTAATCTCCAGAGTGCCCAGTACTGGAATAAGTATATACCAATTAGATGACAGATTTTTTTTTTTTTCCACCTGCAAGTCAAGCCCTAACTGTTCTATACCAAAATAAATACATTCTGAGTGCCAATCTTGTCTAAGGCATTACTTGTCATTAAAGATTCGGAGAAGTCGGTGATCTGCCCCACACGCAATAGCAGGCTTTTCATCCTCCCCAGCCTGATCCACCTTGCCAGAACTACCCTGATGCTGAGACTCCCTTTCTTTCCCTAAATTATCTATCACTCCCTAAGTACCATCTGTTTAATGAAATGCCGTTAAGTCTATAAATCAAACCAGAACATTTGTGAGAGTAATTTAATCACGCTTCAAACATAGTACAAGATGATGTTACCATATGGCCCAATCATGAGCGTGGCTTCCCCCGCTAAGTACCTGTGAACCATAACCGGAGAACCAGATTCCAAAATAGCGTGAAGAAAATCCTAAATTTTGAGCCCAGAAAGCAGAATGTCATTCCTTTGTGTTGCTGACTCTACTTACCAATTTGCCCTGAAGCAACCCTCAAACACAATTCCCAGCAACGGCCTTAAAGCAAACTGCCCGCCCCTGTCTTAGAGGAAACCGACGTCCAAAGCACTCCTGACTTCCTTCAACGCCGCACCCCCGCGCCCCTCCCCGACCTCTTTCTTCCCTACTCCCCCACCCTCATCACATACACCCTAAGGCACCCTGAGCTCAAGCGTGGCCTTGCTTCTCCCTGGACTACTCTCCTTGTTCAGTCCTGGACAATTACACCCACCACCCCCACTTGAAGCGGCTGCTCCAGAATCCATTCTCCTACGGCAGCCTTCTCGGATTTCTCTCTGTTTTAGGCATTTACTGGACACGCCACGTGTCAGACACGCTTGTGTAACTCTGCGTGGGTCACGTCACTTGTAATGTCTCGTCTTGCAGTGTTCGCTGTCCGCCCTGGTGTCCTCTAGCCGCCCCCGGTCGCAGCCTCAGCGGGGCCCTGCGACACCTGCGCACGGGCAGGGGGATCCCCTTCGAGGTCTCCCGGCACGGAATTCGCGGCAATTGGACATCCTGGTTGAACTACAGTCCCGCAGCAGGGATTCTTGGCGGCACAGCGCCCGGGGGCAGGATCCCGGGGAAGTCCTGGCTCCAGCAGGCGGCTCCGAGCGGCGGAGCACGGAGCTGGGGACTAAACGCCGGGGAGGCCGCGACGGCAGCTGCAGGCAGGGGAAGACCAGGGGCCACGGGGGTGGGCCACGGGGGTGGGGGGCCGAAGCCCAAGGAAGGGCGTCGCGGGAGGCTCGGGCGGGCTCCCTCGGAGCCGGGGCAGGTCCGACTCACTTGTGGGCTCAGGAGGGTACCAAGCGCGGGAGCTGAAGAGCAGGTCGCGGTAGCGCTGGAAAGCCTCGTCCAGGACGGAGCAGCCCGGCTGCGCGGCCGAACTGCTGTGGTACCGGAACTGGAAGTCGTGCGGGAAGATGGCGTAGTGCGCCTCGGAGGTCTGGATGTACTGCGGCCAGGGCCACAGGGCCGCCGCCCGGCCGGCGAGCGCTGCCGCCAGCAGCAGCGGAAGCCAGAGCCCCGAGGCCGCCATGGGCCGCCGCTCTCCCCGCTCCGGCCGGCCGGGCCACGTGAGCCCCCGGTCAGCTGACCGGCGCCCGCGTGACTACCGGCGCGGCACGTGACCGCCGAAGCCACGCCCCCTGCGGCCGCCGCGCGGGGAGGCCACGCCCCCTGGGCGGCCGCGGGGAGGGCGGGGAGGGCGGGGAGGGCGGGGAGGATGCGGAGCGCTCCGCGGACGGGGGGCGCCGCGAAACGCCGGGGGCCCGCGGAGGGGACCGGGTGGTCTGGTTCCGCCGCGGCGCATCCCAGGATGGCGCAGGTCGGATGTGCTGCCAGAGCCAGCCGGCGGCCTCCTCCTCCCGTTCCCCGCCTCCGCTGATGCTTGGTCATCTCCTGGGAATCGCCCCCAGGTCCCCTGCCCCCGAAGCAAAAGTCTGTTCGTACTGCGAGCGCTCAGCCATTGCTTGGGCTTTGGGTGCAGGGAGGAGAACGCCCAGAAATAAGACCGGCCCTTGCACCTGCTCTCGAAGCAGCGAGCCCGGGGGTCCCCGCTTTACTCCCTGGGCAGCTGAGAAGCATCCCCAGAGCTTGCATTTTAGGCAGCACACGTGGAAGGGCTGGGTGGATGAACCAGCTAAGGGGCCCTATTTTATTGGGGGTGGAAGGTAAGGAGAGGCTGAGCTACAGCAGTGGGGGAAGGAAGAGGCCTGCAGGCCCAGGAGAGAGTGGGCATCCAGAAGCCTCGGGGTAATACAATGTCAGGTATGATTTCAGGACTCTGCATGCGCCAAGGCCCCCCTGTGTGTGATATCCCGCTGCACCTAAGGGAGAGGACTCATTTACTTACAGAATGAAGGCGCTGGACCCTGGATAAAGACTGTGAAAATTACTAATGAAAATACAGAGACTTTTGTTGAGAGAATATTGCAAACATATTGTTAACAATGACCCGCTCTCTGGCCTGTGTATCAGACAATCAGAAAAGTAATGGGCAACCAATAAAAGTTTAAAAAATAAAAATAAAAAACATTATAATCCATATAAATGTTTAGGGCCTAGCGTAGAGGTAGGAGCCGAGGTTAAAATTGGACAATTATTTGACAATATGAATTCTTTAAGTTAGTACATATTCAACATTGCCATTGATTTTAACAGAGGGCTAGCAAGACTAATGGCACAGATAATATGTGGTATTTGGCTGCTTTCTCTATTTTTCTAAAAAATTTAAAAAGATTTTATTTATTTTAAGAGAGAGAGGGAGAGAGTGAACATGAATGGGGCAGTCGGGGGGTGGGGTGGGGGATCAGGAGGGCAGATGGAGAGGGAGAAGGAGACTGTTTCTCCAGGGAGGCGGATGTGAGGCTTGATCCCAGGACTGTGGGATCATGACCTGAGCCACCCAGGCACCCCTCTATTTTTCTTTTTATTGAAGAGAGCTGGTTAAATGGATAAAACATGATTTAAATTTGTACCTATGGCTTCTTTTTTAAAAAAATATTTATTGGGGATCCCTGGGTGGCTCAGCGGTTTAGCGCCTGCCTTTGGCCTAGGGCGTGATCCTGGGATCCCGGGATCGAGTCCCACATCAGGCTCCTGGCATGGAGCCTGCATCTCCCTCCTCCTGTGTCTCTGCCTCTCTCTCTAATAGATAAATAAATCTTTAAAAAAAATAAAAATAAAGATATTTATTTACTTATTTATTTACTCATGAGAGACAGAGAGAGGCAGAGACACAGGCAGAGGGAGAAGCAGGCTGCATGCAGGGAGCCCGATGTGGGACTTGATCTCCTAACCCTGGGATCATGCCCTGAGCCCAAGGCGGATGCTCAACCGCTGAGCAACCCAGGAGTCCCCATGGCTTCTTTTTAAAATTTTTTTTAAATTTTATTTTTTATCGATGGCTTCTTATAAAACTAGCTTACATATCAGAAAAAGAATTCACTATCATGGGACACCTGGGTGGCTCAGCGGTTTGGTGCCGCCTTCCGCCCAGTGCCTGATCCTGGAGTCTGGGGATTGAGTCCCACGTCGGGCTCCATGCATGGAGCCTGCTTCTCCCTCTGCCCGTGTCTCTGCCTCTCTCTGTCACTCATGAGTAAATAAAATCATTTAAAAAAAAAAAAGAATTCACTATCAGCTGTGTCCAGATTTTTAGTTCGTCCAGTCATCACTATAGAAGCAGAGAGGAGGGAATGACTAATTTTGCCCGGGGAAGTCTTTCACAAAGGAGGTGACCTTTGAGCTGGCTTCTAAAGCATGAGTTAGCCAAGCAGGGAAGGATCTGGAGGATTTTTGTTTTTACAACAACAAAAAAAGGCAAAAAACGAAAATAGTGTTCAGCATTTGTTTTGCAGCCAGCCATTATAGAGGCAGTGTGCGCCCCAAGCAGCAACAGTGGCCTCATCAAGCTCCTTCCCTGGGAACTACCCGCAGCCACCATAGCTTTGAACTGTGTCTGTGAACAGGTGTTTTATCTTAATGTATTTTGTGCATCCATTAGCAAGATGTGTCCTAAGGTTTCAGAAAATCCTAAGAGAGGTTATTTTTGGGGGCTGCAAATGCTCAAAAAAATTTCCATATAAATTAATGGTAATTGCTTCTTCTTTGCTTTACACACTAGTTTGATTTATGAAAGGTGTCAGAGAATGCTCTACTTTTAGATAGCGAGGAATCTGTATCGAGCATAGGGTTTATGGGGATAGCAAAAGGAGATGTTCCATGATTATCTTATTATTCCCTCTTCTCCCTGGAATGCCTTTCCTACCTCTCACTCCCACTTCACCTACTTGAAGGTCTTAACTTCTTTTTTACCACCCCGTCAGTGTCTGACTTCCCAGACCTGGGTGAAGTCCTATAACCCTTGATTGTATCTCCCTTAGAGCATTTAGGTCACAGTATTGTAATTCCTCATACGTTTGTCTGTCTTCCCCACTAGAGTAAGCTCCTGTTGTATTCCTAGCCCCAGGCAGTGCCTGGCACATAGTAGGTGCTCAATAAAGACTTGTTAAATGAACACACACAGGAGTCTGAATACCTCTTCACCAGTTTAGCATCTACTTCTCCTTCAGGCCTTAGCCTAGACCAGACCAACAAGTATGCTGTGAATGGGACACAAGTGGGCTGAGGTAGTGATCCTCTCAGTCCTTAGGGCCGCCAGGCAGAGCTTGGGACAGCTAGACATCCTAGCCAGTCACCTCCAGCCAAGAGCAGTCTCCTGTATGTGCTGTGAGAAACTTTGAGAAGCACTTAGCCATTACCTCTTTTTTGGGTACTTCTTTGTGGCACCCTCACTCTAGCTTCTTGTTTGTGTGCCTCACAGACCACATGCTGAGTGAATGGTATCTTTTTCACAGTTGTAGCCTTACTGCCGGAGCCAGGACTCTGCACATAGGAAGTATTCAACGAGTGTTTGTTGAAAGAATACATGAATGAGGGAGCATTTGTATTCAAATTTTATTTTTTAAAGATTTTATTTGAGAGAGAGAGAGAGCGAGAGTGCAAGCACAAGCAGGGGGAGCGGCAAAGGGAGAGGGAGAAGCAGTCTCCTCCCTGAGCAGGGAACTGCGTGGAGCTCAATCCCAGGCCCTCGGGAGCATGACCTAAGCCAAAGTCAGCTGCTTAACCAACTGAGCCACCCAGGCGCCCTGCGTATTAAAAATTTTAAAGAGGGATCCCTGGGTGGTGCAGCGGTTTGGCGCCTGCCTTTGGCCCAGGGCGCGATCCTGGGGACCCAGGATCGAATCCCACATCGGGCTCCCGGTGCATGAAGCCTGCTTCTCCCTCTGCCTGTGTCTCTGCGCCTCTCTCTCTCTCTGTGACTATCATAAATAAATAAAAATTAAAAAAAATACATTTAAAAAAATAAAAATTTTAAAGACAGTCAGAATTTCAGTGTGTAGGCAAAAAGAGCAGTCCATGGAGGACTACACATTTGAAGGAGAACTTCACCTAACTTGTTTAATTTAGGATCCAGCAGGTCCTAGAACAGCATCTGGCACACAGACATTTAATGGATATTTTTGAATGAATAGAGTGAAATGGTACTGAATCTAGGCATAGATCTTCAAAGAATCTGGAGTGATTTGGGGGAGGTGAAAATTCAGTTTGTCTAAAATCAATAGTGCATGAAGAGGAATACTGACAAAGATGTTAGCTCCCCCCTTTACCCTGGTTTGATTAAGGCTTTTGCCTACTTTAAGCTTATATCTAAGTCAGATAAATTCATGGAAAAACATCAGAAATCCTCTCCAGCGTTGGGGCAACAGCCTCTGATATTGGGATTTTTTAGACCAAAAAAAGGCAAGTTTATATAGTTAAGACCTTTATGTGGTATGTAAGGCCCTTTCAGTGGGGATCCCTTTTGCTTCAACCGCATCCTGCTCCAGGCAACCTGAGAGCTGCTCTGGACTAGGATTATTTTGGCCCCAGTCTGATCTCTTAAACCTTCTGCCTAGGGCCTCAGTGGTTATAAATGCTCGTGCTGGCCAAACCCACAGATGTAATCTGCAGCCCGCTTCAGGGAGGTGGGGCATTGATGAAACCTTAAACTGATTGTGTAAGTTCCTTACAGAAAATAATTTACTCCCTTTGCCCACTGGATTCCCCAATCAGTTCTAAAAGGTTTATCGCTTATTTCCTTGCCTTCTTACCATTCTCCTTCTGCTTGAGTCCTCCATGTCTTATTTTCCTTACTTGGTTTAGAGCCAGGCTATAGCCTCTGAGAAATCTAGAGCACAGATCACTTCAATATTTCTGTTCTTTGGCCATCTACTAACATTTGACTTCAGAAAATATTACTGGCGTATTACTATGATTCAGGTTTCAATTTCACTGATGCTACGGGTATACCTCTGTGTCATAAGCGCACAGTTCAAATGTCTTCTGTTGGGAGTGCCTTTTGAATCTTTCTCTTGGATTTCTTTTTTTTATATCAGGATTTAGTATAAATAAATAAATAAATAAATAAATAAATCCCTCTTCTTAGAATTTTTCTGCTATGTGGGTGGCACAGAAGATGCCACTTGAGAGAGAACTGGGGCTTCTTCCCACTTGAGAGAGAACTGGGGAGATGAGTCAGGAAGTGTCCAGAAGCAAGAGGGGAGCATGATGCAGATATAGGTTAGGCAGGAGTATCTGTGGCGCCAGGGTAGTAATGTCTAGCTTGCCTGTATAAAGTATTCATTCAAGATCTGTGTCAAGGCCCCAGCTACAGTGTTCCTTGGCCTGGAGTATCCTCAGCATATCTCCTCTGTAGTGACCTGGCAGGGTTATAACCACATTAGGCACTTGGTCAAAATTCAATGATTTGAATATTCTCCTCCTGGCCTCATACTATCATGAGTAAAGATCAACCATTTATGAAAATCCACAGAGATAGGTTCAACTTCTAACAAAGATTTAGGGAGAAACACTACATTAGGGAGAAACACTACACTATTGAACTCAAATCACTATATGCTATTTGAAAAAAATATATATATATAGTTTGTAATGTGTGACTGAAAAGTAATCCTTTATTGTAAATTTCTGCTTGAATTAAAACAGCACAAAAGCAACCTCTTTGCCCCTACCCCCACCCCCCCGAAGGGGTATAGAGATCTAGGGGAAATTCTGAGAGGCATAGAAGTTTAGACTTAGGTATGATCTTAGAAATTATCTAGTTTACTTCTCATTTGAGCTAAGAGAACTGGGAACCACAGAGGTGAAGTGCTGTTCCTCAAGAGCAAGAATGGGATATTGTTCATAGTGAAACTTTCAGCACCTAGTGACACGTACATGGCAAGTGCTCAGTAAAAGTTTGTCAAATGGCTAAATCCATTCCTTGCTACACATAATATAATGCTTTGCATGCAGTAGGCACACCAATACATTTTTATATTGCAATTATTCAACCAGGTGCAAATATAGCCAGAGAGTGGTAAGGCTGGAACCAGACCACAGATGTGTGGGCTTCCTGGTTGGAACTCTCTCTACCCCACCTGATTGTGCCTCTGGAAATGCCTGCAGTCATCTAGTCTCCTTGAAATTGAATGCGGTTTAATCATGGAGTCTACTAAAGCCTACATCCTGTTCTTAGCCATCATCCTTATTCTAGAAAAGAATGATCACTGGATTTGAATGTGCATGGCAAGTTTCAGTGATAAGTTTTCTTGGCATTTGTTTATCAGGAATAAATTAACTTTAGAACTACAAAGAAGCCAAAATCCCTGGGTGTGGCCAGTGCTTCTCTCCCTTGACAACAGCTGACTTCCTAAAGTTTGCTTAGGAAAATAATAAAATCTGTTAACCTTCCTTGAATCCCCATTAACCAGATAGTGAGAAGAGGCCAGTGGAAGGATAAAGAATTGTTCAGAGTCAACAAGCGAACACACAGGTAATTATGAAGTAATTAGAGCTCTATCCACGGAGATAAAGGTCAAATAAACAGTGATCCTTGCAATTACTATGAGTGATTGTATGTAATATAAGAATGCCTCAGAAATCAAAATGATGTTTTATGTTCTATGTACAAGAGGTTAAACACTTGATATTTTTGCTAGAGATATTTTAGTTACAAGGGAAGAGAACCCCCAACTAGCTCAACAGTGAGTCGTTTATTATCTTCACAAGCATCTAGACATAAAGAAGCTAGATATACCAAGGTCAAATGGGTTGTAAGATCTATCAGGAATCAAAGTCACCCTTTGGTCTCTCAAGACCCATCCAGCCTGTCATTCCCGTCCCTGCATCTGTTTCACTCTTCTTCTCTTCCTATTTTACTCCCTTAGTATTCCAGTTTTAAGTTCTCCAGAGAGAAAATGTGGTTGGTCCAGCCACAAAGAGATGTCATTCTTGATCAAAACAGCTGCAGCTGTAGGTAAGATGTGACAGAGTTATCTAATCCCTAGAAGATCAAAGCTCCATCTTTGAGCAGATGCTAGTGAGGGAATAGATTAACTTAGAAGGGACTATGTGCAGAGGTACTGACTGTCATTTCTTTATTACAAAAGCAATGTATATTTGTTTTTAAAATTCAAAAAGCACAACATTGTGGGTAGAAGGTATGACTCTCTGATCACAAACTCAGCTATACAAGAATTACAATTTTGTTTTCCAGGATAATTTTTTTGTCTTAACTTCACAACCCAAGCACCTCACCCATAAAAAAGAATGAAACGTTGTCATTTACAACAACATGGATGGAGCTAGAGAATATTATGCTAAGTGAAATAAGTCAGAGACTTATTTAAATACCATCTGACTTAACTCATAAACATATTTATTTATTTGTGGGAGAAGTTGCATGCAAGTGGAGGGAGGGGGATAGGGAGAGGGAGAGAAATCCTCAAACAGAGTCCCTACTGAGTGTGGAGTCCCATGTGGGAATTGATCCCAAGACCTTGAGATCATGACCTGAGTCAAAAGCAAGAGTCAGCCACTTAACCAACTGAGCCACCTGGGCCCCCTTATATGGGGGCTACGTGGGATTTAAGAAACAAAATGGATGAACACAGGGAGAGCGGGGGAAAAAGAGAGAAGAGGGGGGAACCAAACCATAAGAGACCCTTAACTACAGAGAACAAACTGAGGGTTGATGGAGGGAGGGGAGTGGGGCATGGGCTAAATGAGTGGTGGGTATTAAGGAGGGCACTTGTGATGAGCACTGGGTATCCTATGTAAGTGATGAATCACTAAATTCTACTCTTGAATCCAATATTACCCTATATGTTAACTACCTAGGATTTTTTTTTTAGATTTTATTTATTTATTTATTCATGAGAGACACCGAGAGAGAGAGAGAGAGAGAGAGAGAGAGAGAGGCAGAGACACAGGCAGAGGAAGAAGCAGGCTCCCTGTGGGGAGCCCCATGTGGGACTTGATCCCGGGACCCCAGGATCACACCCTGAGCCGAAGGCAGACACTCAACCACTGAGCCACCCAGGCGTCCCAACTAACTAGAGTTTAAATGAAAACTTGAAACAAACAAGAAGGTTGTCCACTATCCTTCACGAACTTTGTTTTGGAGGGTCCAATGAATTCAATAAGGCAAGTTTTGTAAAGGAAGAGACAGGATAATTACTATTTGACAATAATAATAATGTTTACTTAGAAAACCCTAGAGAAGTAGCCAAATAACTCAGTCAAGTGGCTTGATAAAAGATAAATACATAGACAAAAGTAGCTGATTTATATGTTAGCGATAATAAATTAGAAGATGAAATAGGAAAAATGTGATTCATAAGAGCAAATGGGTTAATGTATGTAAAACACTTAGCGTGGCTACTAGTAGTTAAGAGGTATTAACAAGCTATAAAAATAATATTAAAAAAAGAAAAATTAATAATATTGAGGGGATTCCTGGATGGCTCAGTGGTTTGGCGCCTGCCTTTGGCCCAGGGCGCAATCCTGAAGTCCCAGGATGGAGTCCCACGTGGGGCTCCCTGCATGGAGCCTGCTTCTCCCTCTGCCTGTGTCTCTGCCTCTCTCTCTCTCTCTATCATAAATAAATAAATAAATAAATAAATAAATAAATAAATAAATAAATAAATAAACAAACTTGATTTCAGATTCCTAGAGGCAAAAATACTGAGAAGAAATTTAAATTTAAGATTCTTGATTTTATATATGCAAATAATTATTTTAACTTTTAAATTATTAAAGTATTATACATACAGAACTCTGGTAATCAATGCCCAGATCAAGAAATAGAACAATTTCCTGCTTCTCCAAATCCTCTTGTGTGTTCCCTCCTACCCCTAGTCATCTTCCTCCCAAGGGTATTTCTGACTTCTGACAACACAGATCAGTCTGGTTTCTTTTGCTCAGTAGTGTGTTCCTGAGATTCATCCATATGGCTTGTATGCTTGTAAATTATTCAAATTATTCATATTGCTATATAGTATTTATTTTATGTATGTATGTACCACAGTTTTCCATTCTTCTGTTGATGGCCAATTGAGTAGTTTCCAATTGGACTATTATGACAAGTGCTGCTCTGAACATTGTAATACATGTCTTTTGGTGGACATGTGGACACTTTTCTGTTGCCTACCTACCTATAATAAGAAGGTCATGTGTTTATTCAGCTCCAGCAGATATTGCCATGTAGTTTTTTAGCGATTATACCGATTTACACTCCCAACAGGAACGTATGAGGGTTCTAGTTGGTCTACATACTTGGCAACACTTTTTCATTTGAGCCATTCTGGTGGGTGTGTAGTGATATTGCATTATGTCTTTTTTTAAAAAAGATTTTATTTATTCATGAGAGACACAGAGAGAGAGAGAGAGGCAGAGACACAGGCAGAGGGAGAAGCAGGCTCCATGGAGAGAGCCTGATGTGGGACTCGATCCCAGGACTTTGCTGAAAGCCATTATTTTTTTTTTTGTATATTTTTTTTATTGGAGTTCAATTTGCCAACATATCGAAAAGGATGAAATAAAATTGTGTATAAGTTAAAGTTTATTATTTTCTCTATGTATTCATGATTAGAGACTACTTTTACTTAATTTTAGGTGTTATATGACTAAGAAGTCCAAATATACTATGCACTAAACACCATTCTAATGCTTTTCAAATATTAATTCATGTAAATCTCATAACTACCCTGGGAGAAAGGTACCATTACTCCCATTTCACATATAAGGAAATTGGTATAGGGAAGGTTAGATAATGGGCTCAACATCAGAGAGCTAGCAAGTAGTACCACCAACATTTTAATCAAGGCACAATCATAACTACTACTCTATTCTTATTAAGAATCATGTATCAGGATCCCTGGGTGGTGCAGCGGTTTGGCGCCTGCCTTTGGCCCAGGGCGCGATCCTGGAGACCCGGGATTGAGTCCCACATCAGGCTCCCGGTGCATGGAGCCTGCTTCTCCCTCTGCCTGTGTCTCTGCCTCTCTCTCTCTGTGAGACTATCATAAATAAATAAAAATTAAAAAAAAAAAGAATCATGTATCTCAAAAGTCATTAATTGTTAAACCAATCCAAAATTCCCAGGTGTCCCAGTGCATTATAGTTTAAATTTGCTTTTCCCTCATGACTAATAAATTACCCTGAGCACCTTTTTGTATGTTTATTGGCCGTTGTCATATCCGGCAAAATGTCAATTAAGGACTTTGCTCCTTTTTCTATCAGGTTGTCTCCCTCATTGATTTGTAAACGTTCTTTATATATTCCTATTATGAGTTTTTTTTTTATTAGATACACATATTGAAAAGATCTTACCCCACTCTGGATTGCCTCTTTATGTTCTCAGTGGTGTCTTCTAGTGAACAGAAGTTCTGTTTAAAAAAAATTCTTGACGGTGCCTGGGTGGCTCAGTCGGTGAAGTGTCTGCCTTCAGCTCGGGTCGTGATCCTGGGGTCCTGGAATCAAGCCCTCTGGGTGGCGCAGCGGTTTGGCGCCTGCCTTTGGCCCAGGGCGCGATCCTGGAGACCCGGGATTGAATCCCACATCGGGCTCCCGGTGCATGGAGCCTGCTTCTCCCTCTGCCTGTGTCTCTGCGCCTCTCTCTCTCTCTCTGTGACTATCATAAATAATAAATAAAAACATTTTTTAAAAAAGCCCTGAATGGGGCTCCCTGCTCATTGAGGAGTCTGCTTCTCCCTCTCCCCTCGCTGCTCCCCACTGCTTATGCTCTGTCTCACTTTCTATCAAATAAATACATGAACTCTTTTAAAAAATAAAAATAAAAACAATTCTTGGCTTACTACAAAGTCACAAACATATAACTCTGTTTTCTCCTAACGACACTGCTTTTTTTCAATGTTATGAAGTTATTTTGAGTCCTTTTTCTTCATGATGAAACATACACAGATAATGGAAGTAATGGAAGCATTCTTCTGCTGTGAAGATGGGTGGAATATATAAAAATTCTTTGTTGAACTTTCTTTAAGCAGTCCTCCAGAGCAATTCAAAGAAAAGCAGGAAATGTTTTCATGAGAACACTTTTGTCGAAAGGTCTAGCATGCTTTAAGTGCCCAGCATGCTGGGCCAGCAAGGACATAAATATTTCATCTCTCAGATTTATATCTTGGTTCTTCCAGAGAAACACCATGTATTGTGTTTGTCAAACATGCAAATATCCAAGGGAAGGAACACCCTTCTTCTGCTACCATGATAGGGCGTTGTTCTCAAGCATGTGACAATGCCCTGTGCTTTTCCAGTGTGACTTGGGCATGGTCTGTATGAAGTTCCTTTTTACCCCATACTTCCAGTGTTAAATGAAGAGAGAGTTTTGTGCATTTTCAGCATAATTTTTCAGTTCTTGGATGTTATGATATGCTTTGTCATCCGAATTTTGTCTCCTCTACCAATGGTTTTCATAAGCCATATTTTGATCAGAGTATATCTTTTGATAGCAGTTTCCCAGTCACTTTTTCTTCTCAGTCCCCCGTGGTGGGGATCTGACTTTTCATTCACCCTGGGGCTCTGCGAGGTCAGTCTGGGGCCCAGGGGTGGGGCCTGCCTCTGCTGGTGCCTCCCCGAGTTCACTGGCCACTGGCTGCTGTGGTGGAATGTTACACTATACACCATCCACATGTTTTTCCAAAACTGCATTCACATCAGTCCCATTGTTTTCTGAGAGTCTGAGTCCTTAACCAGCCTGAGCCAGTTCCACATAGAAGGGCATCAGTGCAAGAGCAGAGCTCCAGGGTTCTGCAGGGAGGGTGTGGGAGCATAAATAGCCCCCATAATCTGGTTTCTGCAGCAGCTCCACATTGTGTCAAGCTGATGCTAGAGGCTCAAGTTCCACCGGTTTCAGCCATGCCCCTCCTGGACCCCGCAGGCTCCAGGACAGTGGCTGCCACACAAGTGGGGGACCCCAAACTGCTTTTTAGAGTGGGGGAAATGGTGGGACTCTTGGGTGGCTCAGTGGTTGAGCTTTGATCCCGGGATCCGGGATCCAGGATGAAGTCCTGCATTGGGCTCCCTGCAGGGAACTGGCTTCTCCCTCTTCCTATGTCTCTGCTTCTCTCTCTCTCTCTATGTCTGTGATAGAATAAATAAATAAATCTTTTAAAAAAAAAAGAAAAGAAAGAACTGTAGGAAAAAATAAAGTAGGGAAATGGCAACATACCCAGCCACCAGTTAAGGACAAATGCTTGTTTTGTCATAGGCATGCAGGCCCCAGCAAGTTCCCGGCTCGCCAGAGCATCCTACCTTTCAGTCGACCTGACAGTCTAGTGGCCGTCTGACCTGTTCCTTCAATCCCTGGAGAGTTGCATCATTTACCACTGTTCACAAAATGACCTGTTACCCCACACTGCATCAATTTCATCTCTTTGGAAGTGTTCCGGTTCAGTGCTACTGGTGAACCAGGCAGGGGTGACATGTTCTAACCATCAACATTAGTATTCCACCTGTCTCAGTGTGGCCTGTGCCAAGGTCATGCTCAAGCAAACTTGGGAAGACAGTTTAAAAAATAATAATAAGGGATGCCTAGCTGGCTCAGTCGAGAGAGCATGCGACTCTTTATCCCAGGGTCATGAGTTTGAGCCCCACATTGGGTGTAGAGATTATTATAAAAATAAATAAACTTAAAAAAAAATTAAAGGGGGCACCTGGGTGCCTCAGATGGTTAAGCATCTGCCTTTGGCTCAGGTCATGATCTCAGGGTCCTGGCGTTGAGCCACAACATCTGGCTCCTGGCTCAGTGGGGAATCTGCTTCTTCTCCTCCTCCTCATGCTCTCTCTCTCTCTCTCTCTCGGTATCCCTCTGTCTCAAATGAATAAATAAGATCTTTAAAATAATAAAATAAATTTAAAAAGTAATAGTATTTACTGAGCACATATTAAGGCACTGTGCTAAGAGTTTTATGCATGTTATCTCATTTAATGCTCACAAAATTTTATGAGACAGGAATAATTATTGACCCAGTTTTAGACATGAAGAAACTGATGTTTAGTGAGGTTAAGGAAATTGTCCCCAAGGAACCCAGCCAGTGAGTGTTGGAACTAAGTAAGTGCTAGACCGGGAATTGAAAAGCAGGCCTGTGTATTCAATGCCTGTGTCTCGCTTATTAAGCATGCAAGTGCATCTAATAGTCATGCCGTACAAGCCAGTTTGCTATAGATGGAACAGTTTTTCCTATCATCATGCCAGTAGTGCGAGTGTATTACGTTAATTGAAACTTTACAATTTATTTGCATAGCGTGGCCTAAAGGACTCTTTTTTTTTAATTTTTTATTTATTTATGATAGTCACACAGAGAGAGAGAGAGGCAGAGACATAGGCAGAGGGAGAAGCAGGTTCCATGCACCGGGAGCCCGACGTGGGATTCGATCCCGGGTCTCCAGGATCACGCCCTGGGCCAAAGGCAGACGCCAAACCGCTGTGCCACCCAGGGATCCCTAAAGGACTCTTTTGATCTAGCTCTGCCCTATATCTGCAACCCTCAACCTCCCACTTTGAGTTTTTTTTTTTTTAAGATTCTTATTTATTTATTATGAGAGACAGAGAGAGACAGAGAGGCAGAGACACAGACAGAGGGAGAAGCAGGCTCCATGCAGGGAGCCCAATGTGGGACTCAATCCCAGGTCTCCAGGATTTTGCCCTGGGCTGAAGGCGGCGCTAAACCGCTGAGCCACCCAGGCTGCCCCCCACTTTGGGTTTATACCTAGTAGAACCACACTGCTTCTAGTGCCCCGTGCTGTCCATGGCTTCCTGCCTTGAGACATACTATTATCCTCACCTCAAATGCCCTGTCACCTCTATTACCTGGAAAATTCTTTTGCAATCCAGCCAATACATCCCCTCTTCCAGTAGGCCTCCCCTAATTTTCCTCTGACAATGTCAGCTGTTCCATCCTCTGTACCAGCCTCTGTCCTTTATAGAAAAAATATATTGCCCATTCATTCACTTAACACTAAATACTATTCTTTCCAGGCACTAGGCTAAGTACTGGGAAACCGAGAGTCAAATAACTCTTTTGGAGAAAGCAGACTTCACGCTAAGGCAGGGACATAAACTCACTAACTGCCGGTTGTTCCCACCAGATGACATAAAGTATAGGTTTCGACAGGTTGGGGCAGGCCAGGAGAGGGTAGGCTAGGAGAGGAGTGTGATAGGGCATTCTGATTCAGCCCAAATTTAGGAATCAGAGTTTATCTGTTCATGGAAAACAAGAGCTGGCAACGCAGCTGGGCATTTATTGGAATAAATGTCCGTGATGTGGAACAGGATGGCATCTGTTCAGCATCTTGGACTAATTTTGAGCCCTTGTGGGAGGAGGAGTGAGGACCAACGCTGAGAGAGTTGTTTGAAAAGGAGACTTGGAGCTGGTCTGGGCACAAGCTGTGCTGGCTGTGGAACCAGGGAAAGGCCATTCTCCTCGCTTCCACACAGAACCCGACCCTGCTGCGTTATCGTGAATGGTAGCTTTCAGCACCCTGGCTGGCAGCCGCCTGCGCTGGGGTCCTGGCACCTTCGCAGTGGGCCCTGTGGGCACTGGCAGGGCCAGGGGCCTAACAGCCTGGGATGGCTTCACGAGCAGAGGGAAATGGAGCAAGAAAGGAAGCAGAGGGCGGATGCTGCATGCCGAACCGTGGCTGGCAGATTGGTTCCTCAGCCTGCGGAGACTTACCTGGAGCCTTCCACCTGGCGTTGGGGCAAGAGAGGGAATTCCATTCAGACTACTGGCAATCTTGAATTCTCACCACAAGCTATTGAGTCCTGAAGATATCCGGTTAGCTTTTTTATTTGCCGTTAGAGAGCTGTGTTTCATTCATCTTTATACCCCCGGACCTAACACAAAGCCTGACACAGCAACTGCTGACAAGGTATTTATGGATTTATTTAAATGAGAGAGTTGAAAGGAGTCAGAGAAGGGAGGGGGGGAGCATCCCACCTGATTAAATGTGATGATTTGTTCCTGATCTGATTAAACCCAAAATATGAAACAGAAATGGAATCTGGGCCATGGGATCTGGCCCCTTTTGGTCCTGCCAGCACGTGTGAGAGGGGCTGAGACAAATTCCGTGGCAGTTAGAAAGGAGCTGGCTGCCAAGATGGAGAAGAGGGAACAATTAGTCTTGACCTTCTATAATCCTAAGGTTCCCAAACTTAAGGGGAACCGGAACTACCAAAGGGTAAGGAGGTACCTAATTACAATTAGGTCAGATGGGAGGAAGAGGACTTACTTAAAGGTGGGCCTAGACAGTGTCCTAGAGATAGAGATCACCCTGGGTAGGGACAGACATCCACAGATCAAACCCACACGGGGATGCTTAAGGTAGAGATGAATAAGAGACCCTGGGGATCAAGGGTCTTTCTGGGCAGGCAATATTTCCCTCATCCTTGTAGCCTACTCTCCCCATCAACCAACATCCGAGTGACTCGATGCCACCCCAGAGGCAGCAGCAGCATGTGGATCAGATACACATCTACATCCGAATGCTCTGTGTCAGCCTGTGTGGCTTTGGTCTCCTAATGCTGACCGGCACGTCCTCACTGAACTGGGTGCAGTTCCTGGTGATCAAGAATGGCCTTGAGCTCTACGCAGGACTCTGGATCACATGCAACCATGAGCTGTGCTGGAGCCACACACCCAAGTCACCCTGTGAGTGCCACCAAACTAAACACCGCAGGCCCCACAGTTCCAGAGCTTTCTGCCATATAGGCTCTTCATCTTTCTTCCTCCAAGATCTCTTTGCCCTCACCTCTCCATGAGGAGTGATGGATCTCAGCCAAATTGTGAATATAGCCATGCTTTTCTTTGGTGTTCTCAGTGTACCTTTTCTCCCCACCCCCACCATTTCTTGGTTGTTTCATCTCCCAGATTAGTAGTTTTTTACTTTCTGGGAAGAACTGGTTGGGCCTTTATAAGCTGTCACTGTGAAGCATTGTGATTAGTATTCTAATGTGGCTTGCAGAAATAGAAGTAATTGATCAGAACTGGGAAACAAAGCAAAGTGTCTCAGCCTCTATCAGATTTAACTTTATTTTATTTTTTTTAAGATTTTATTTATTTATTCATGAGAAAGAGAGACAGAGAGAGGCAGAGACACAGGCAGAGGGAAAAGCAGGCTCCATGCAGGGAGCCCGACTTGGGACTCGATTCCGGGTCTCCAGGATCACGCCCTGGGCCAAAGGCGGTGCTAAACCGCTGAGCCACCCGGGCTGCCCCAGATTTAACTTTTAAGGTCAACTTATTCTTTGGCTAATAGTTGAAGAGAATGTAAATGCATGTCAGACAGACGTTATAACAAATGTCAGCTACTTAGAGTAAATTCTTAACGTCAAATTTTATGTGAATTTAGGTAAATTTGAAAATGCAATACAAAGCATTTACAAATAAGTTTCTGGAAAAAAAGTTTCTGGGGCTAGAAGATACCATATGCATGAGTTTTTTTCAATCAGGACCAAGACTTAGAGGAAAGACATAACTACGCTGAACAGTTTCCCCATCATCCACAAAAGATACATTTACACGGAGAAACAGGTATTGTGAAAGAAAGCATGCATGTAATAAAGCATTTATTTCTTTTTCTCAGATAAGCAAGGGCCCCAGATGCTGGAAGTGGGGTTGGGGGTTGCACTGAGGCTCGACCCTAAGCTGGAGCATCTATGGCATATGGAATTAAGGGGCAGGACCCTAACACAGATCTTGGGAAGAAACTAAAACCACAGGCAGGCCGACAATTCAACTGCATCTTCAACTTAAGAGAAAAACTAGGGAAAATATTTGCAACAAATAAGAAAAATAAAAGACTAACAGCCTTAATATTTTTTTAAAAACTTATTAATAAAAAAGGCAAATACCCTTATTTATTATAAATTCTTGATAGTTCACAGAACAGAAACTAAAAGTGTCTAATAAGTGTAAGAAAAAACTATTTTAACCTTAATCAGTCACTAAAGAAAGGCAAACCAAACGAACAGTGAGACAAGATTTTTCAAACATGACATAAGCAGAGTTTTTAAAATGATAATGCACAACGCCAGACACCCTCATATACACTGAGCACCATGTAAATGGGTATAACTAAAGCAATATGATTATGGGTATCCAGAGATTTACACTCACGAATTCCATTTCTAGGGAAATGGAATTAAAGATACAGATATAAAAATTAAACTGCAGTCATATTTATGTAATTGTCTCCAACCTAAAATTCAGGACTTGGGATTATTATTTAAATATTTAGTGAGTCAGAATCTTGGAATTTTGTCACTTAACAGTAGCAAATAGTTTATTTCTTGGGGCCTGGAATTCACCTAAGAGGCCAACTGTTAATGATTTAGAGAAGGTCAACTGAGTCCTCTAAGTATTCAATTATAAGTCAGGTGTCTACCCTATTTCCAATGTTAACTAGTCCTAATTCCAAGACTAGTAAGTAGTTTGCAGTACAGATCTAAAAATGAATTCCTCAAATGTAATGAGTATGTCCAGACCTCATCAACCTGTGACAGTATGTTATTATTGTCCAAATTCAAGAACTTTAAACTTTTTATCTATTTAGTCCCCTTTCCCATGGTACCCCTTGTCATTTCTGAGAGTTTCATGGGGACTCTCTCAGGTGGACTCAAGAATGTGTACGCTCATGTTTCTCTGTCCTGGACTCACATTAGGCCATTGAGCCTCTCTGCTTGGCCTCTGCCTTCACCTCATTCAAGATGACTGAGAGCCTCTCTGCTGTGGCTGTTGCTAACGGAATGGAGAAGGAGTGGGGAGTAGCAGACCCCATCCTTCACTTTTATTGCTAGGTCTCAAGAGTGGAACAGCCCCTTCTGTTAACTCCCCTGTAGCATGGGTGAGATCAGACCATGGTGTAAAGGAATGTGTGGCTGCACAGAGTAACTTGAACTGCCTGGAGGACTGTGGGGAAGAAAAGTAGGTCTTTTAGTCGGAGCACTGGAGCCTCCAGTGGAAGCCACTGCATGAGAAATACAGCCAAGCTGCGTAGGGATGCTTAACTCTGGCACTCTAACTGGGTTACCAGGGAACCTAAATCCTAGGCTGATTTCACAGCCTCCTCTCTAGGGTTCTAGGTCTCCATCCAGGATCTTTTCCATTCCCAAACCACCGCCTCTTTCGTGAGCCTGGAGAGGTTTGTCTCGGCCTTATGTGGCTGGAACGAAGGTGCAGTGGCAACAGCACGGAAGTTTAGATTTGGCTAAATAAGTGAGCTAATCCCTCAGCAGCACCTTCTTCATCTTCTAAATCCATATCCACACCTCACCTCAACTCACTTGGTCTAGCTCCTTCATAATTCAAAGGAGCTAGATCCTTGTGAAGCACTGCCCTCCTATCCTGGCTTTGATTTTTGCTGAAGGACCTGGGGTACAGTGAGAGGAATCCCACTCCCAAGTCTCTTTGGGACCCCTGAGTATCAGGTGCTTAGCTCTTCCTATGGCTGGCTCCTCTCCTATGCTTCTTTCTTCTCATGTCACTTGGCTTCACCCACTGCTTCCTTCCAGGGTGTCAACAGCTGTAAAAGAAAAGAATATCTATTGTTAACTAAGCTTATTTGTTCACAAGAGCAAGGTGACTTCTAGCCCTACCCGTCACTGTCCAAAACTTCCAGGACAAAGTTTTACTTTCATAACAGTAGAACGAGATCCTGCCCACCAATTACAAACTGCCAAGTGGTGAATGTTCAATCCACTGAGAATCATTACTGCTTTCTGGTAGGGTAGTATCCCTTCCAGCCTCGGTCGCTTTTATGTCCCACCTGATGGTGCTCTGAGGTATAGAATCACTGACTGGGATGACCCCAAGAACACTACTAAGGATCTTACCAAACTTTTCAAATGATTTGGACTTCTTCCTCTCCAAATTGAGTCATATCTTCTCTCTTCCAGGCCATTAGCTTCATGGCTTTCAGTAAACTGGGATGTTTGCCTTGCTATTCCTCCAACTGGAGGCCACACCAAATATTACTAAGGAGATCTTCATAAATGTTTGGATATAGGTGACCCATGTGGGCGTTCCTTGTATCTAGGGCACTTCTCTTTTCTTGGACCAAAGCTTCTTACTGACAAGCAGAGCCTCGTCAGGCCTAAGACCTAACGTAGGTCCTAGGATCTTTGAAACTTTGACAAGTAAGCTGCTGCAAAAACTGACATTTAAAAGGTGAAATAGCCTTTGATCTTACAGGAGATGGAGGCTCAAACTCAGCTTTGGGAAGCTTGTTTTGTCTTGTTCAATTATTTAGAAAAAAAAACTATGACGTTAACCAAATGCCATCATTTTATACTATGGGGCTAAGTGTTTAGTTTGGTCAGATAATAAATTGTGTATGACTATGACTAGCAGACTTGCTTCCTTTGGAGGTGAGACTATCCTATGCTGCAAACCTTTGGTTGTTCCTTTGGATTGTGAGTCCTCTTGTTTGTGTAATTTCAGGAGATGAGTCACTAAGACAGAGAAGATTGTAAGAACATGAAGGCAAATCTTCCCATCATGGTGAAAGAAAGACTGGACTGTAACATATCTTAGATAGGACTTGGATATCCATATCTTTGTACATTTTTGTGTTTTATTTCATTTGAACTAGCACAAACTAAAGAGTGAATCTATTTGTAATGATTCAGAAGAATCTCATGGATTCCCAAAGGCAAGAAGTTTGTTGTACCTTGAGAGATCTCAGTCAAAATCAAGCCTGCCACTCTACAATTGCTTTATTTTTTTATTTTAATTTTTATTTTTTTATGATAGTCACACACAGAGAGAGAGAGAGAGGCAGAGACACAGGCAGAGGGAGAAGCAGGCTCCATGCACCGGGAGCCCGATGTGGGATTCGATCCCGGGTCTCCAGGATCGCGCTCTGGGCCAAAGGCAGGCGCCAAACCGCTGCGCCACCCAGGGATCCCTCTACAATTGCTTTATAGTTCATTTTTGTTTCTATTTCATCACTTCTCCTCAGTTTTTCCTATTTATTAGTATGCAAGTACTCAAAAAGTGATATCCCAGTCTAGCTTTGTATCTTCTTGGTTCAAGCAAACAAAAGAGCATCAATAAGTCTTGAATCCAAATTTCCAAGCATAAGAATAAAATTGGTCCAACATGGGTCAGATCTTCCCTCTTCTAATTAGCTCTAATCAAGGGACTACAAGCAAAGGTCCAGGACTATAGGCAAGGGCTGCTAGGTCCTGTGGGGTATTGTGGGCTAAATACCATGAAGGATACCTATCACACTGGGCTTCATGAAGCTCAGTGAGAGCTGATGGTTCTAACTGGCTACACATCCTGCTAATTCTGAATGACCAAGGTTTCAAGAAATACGTTGCTCTTGGGTTATCATGTTTTAATGTGGCTAACTTGTTTGGATCACAGAACAACTCACCTCTGTGGGTAGGCGTGTGGTTTCTCTTCAGAGGCTTTAATATTATTGGTGATGTTAGAAAGTGGTCAGTTCTAGAGAACAAAATAAGACTTAAGAGGCAGATTTTAAACTGGGATAGGCTTTGACATAATTTCTTCTCTCTGGGTTACTTGGAAGCTGAACTGGAATCTCAGGCATGGAAGTGCTTAGAGAATTTTCAGTGGTAGAGATGAGTTGGCCCCTGCTACCTTGAAACAGGAAAAAAGCTGGACTAGGAGGCACCCTCTAAAGGCTATTTTTTTAAAAAATTTTTTATTGGAGTTCAGTTTGCCAACATATAGCATATCACCCAGTGCTCATCCCGTCAAGTGCCCCCCTCAGTGCCCATCATCCAGTCACCCCAACCCCCTGCCCACCTCCCCTTCCACTACCCCTTGTTCGTTTCCCAGAGTTAGGAGTATTTCAGGTTCTGTCTCCCTCTCTGATATTTCCCACTCATTTTCTCTCCTTTCCCCTTTATTCCCTTTCACTATTTTTTATATTCCCCCAAATGAATGAGACCATATAATGTTTGTCCTTCTCCGATTGACTTACTTCACTCAGCATAATACTCTCCAGTTCCATCCACGTCGAAGCAAATGGTATTGAAGAGATTGCAGGATCTGTGGCATCTCAGAAGAGCTATATTTACTTGCAGTTGTGTATTCTTCTTTATTTTTTTTAAGGTTTTAATTTAAATTCCAGTTAGTTAACATACAGCGTTATATTAGTTTCAGGTGTACAATATAGTGATTCAGCACTTCCATACATTACAACAATCGCACTCCTTAATTCCCATCACCTATTTCACCCATCCCCCCACCTACCTCCTCTCTAGTAACCATCAGTTTGTTCTATAGAGTTAAGAGTCCATTTCTTGGTTTGCCTCTTTCTTTCTCTTTTTCTGTTTGCTTGTTTGTCTCTTCAGTTCCACATATGAGTGAAATCATATAGTATTTCTCTTTTCCTGACTGACTTTTTTGCTTAACATGGTACTCTCTAGCTCCATCCATGCAATTGCAGATGGCAAAATTTCATTGTTTTTTATGGCTGAGTAATATTCCACTCTATTTTATATTTACATATATGTATATATAATCTTCTTTATCCATTTATCAGCTGATGGACATGGGCTGCTGCCATAATTTGGCTATTGTAGATAATGCTGCTCTGAACATTGGGGTGCTTATATGTTAAAGAATTGCTGTGGAAGTCAAGGGAAGGATATGTTTTGTAGATGGTAGCAAAAAGTAATGTTTAGCATGCCTCTTCTCTCTTACCAACATCCAATCTGCAGAGAGCAGAGATCTTGAGCCAGGAGATGAGGGAAGAAGCAGTGTTATGGTACTTGGGTAAGGGCTTTAGAGCTAAAGAACATTAAAAGACATCTCCCTGAGCAAATGTGAGGCAGAGCCTTGAGGGACTTTCAGGAAACAAACAAACAAACAAATAGAAGATGTTTTTAGGGTATTAAATTCCTGCAATCCGGTAAACTCAGGCTTGAAATCATAACAATATGGGAGTTTAAGTAGATGGGACTTGATTTTGTAGCCACAGGTTGGCAAAGCGTATGCACGCCAGATATATTTGAAAGAGAAAAAACAAATAGAAACAAACTACAAGTCCAACAACGGTTAAATCATTAAGCAAAATATGTTAATATAGTAAACTGGTAGCCATTAAAAATTGTATTTACAACAGGTAATTTGGGGAAAAAATCTCATCATATAATCTTTTTCTTTTTTAAGACTTTATTATTTATTCATGAGAGACACACAGAGAGGCAAAGACACAGGCAGAGGCAGAAGTAGGCTCCCTGAAGGGAGCCCAGTGTGGGACTCAATCCCAGGACTCCGGGATCATGCCCTGAACTGAAGGCAGTTGCTCAACCACTGAACAAGCCAAGTGCCCTCATCATACAATCTTAAGAAAAAATTCACTTGATACTCAGTATCATATTCGCTATGTACAGAGGATAGAAAAATACTGGAAAGAAATAATATAAAAGGCTAACAGTAGCTGCCTCTGGGTAGGGGAATTGTGGATGATTTTTTCCCCCTGCTTCTTGGTACTTTTCTTGCTTTTCCAATGCTTATATTGAACATGTATTACTTTTAGAATTAGAATTAGGAACAAGGAAATGTTTTAATCTGTGTTGTGATGTTAAAGTCTTATAAGCTAGTTTACAACTGAGTTAAAAGTGTTAATGCATCCAAAACTATCTGTATATTCTCTTCAGTTTTACAATGAAGGCTTTGCCTTCACAGTAAATAAATTCCAACTATCAATGAAAATCTGGGAAATAAGATATTTATATGTGCCCTGGATGCCACATGTCAAGCTCTGCTTCATCCTCCTTAGTCCTCATGCCCTTCTCTAAGACTCTGTTTGGTTTTCTTAAGAGAGGTCCCCCGCTGGACTAACCAAGCCTTCCCTTTCTCATTCTCCTTGGCAGATTACCTTCAGTTTTCCAGGGCTTTCTTCCTCATCTCTGTCTTTGCCACACTTGTTGCCCTTGTCTGGCTCATCAGTTCTTGCCTGTCTAGAAGAGGAAGCATAACCACCAACTTGGATCTGAAGGTATCCATACTCAGCTTCATCTCAGGTACAGACCTGGATTGGCAGGGTACTACCAGGGTGAAATTGTCAAGGGAACCAAGTTGTCCATGGGGCTTTCATCCTCTTTTTCTTGTTCCTTTCCTCTTTTTCACTATCACATCAGGTGGCTAGCTGCCTGCCCTACCTTACCGTATAAAATACACTTCAGCTCATTTAGCCCAGGGGAGATGTAGAGGCCACTTTCTCTTTCCCGTCTTGGTCAATCCCTAAATTTTAATCCTGCCATACATATGGCATCTGGAAGCAGAAGAAGAGTTGGGGATGATGGTCAAGGCAGAGGGAAGATACTGATGGGCTGTAACATCTTTTCTTCTGGTCCTAGCCATCTCCTTGCTCCTCTGCCTCGTCCTATTTCTGGCACAGGTTTACTGGCATGCTAAGGATGCCTTGGAGCCAGATCTCCTCTGGACCTATCATATTAATTGGTGGAGTGACTTCTTATACATGTTTTCTGGTGAGTCAGTCCCCTGCATTATGCTAAAAAGATGGAAGAGGAAGTCACTTCTTGAAAGGGAGATAGAGTCTAGGAGAAATAGAGGCACTAACTGTTCCTATTTAAGAACATTCATATATGGAGAAGTAGCATGGTATGGTGAAGAAAGCATGGATTTTGGAGTCTTGAAGCTTGTATTTAGCAATCTATTCTACCATTAACTGAGGTGTGCATAGGTTGAGAGACTTGTCTAAAGCCACATAGAAAGTCACAGAAATATCATTTGAATCCAGGAGGTTCAAGCTTTGTCCTCACCATGTGAGAAATACTATAATGAAATGGAAGCATTGGAGGGTAAAGCAACTGCTGGGAGAGTGGAGGGTTGGCTTCACTGAAAAGAGGCCTTTAGAACTGAAGAAAGCATGAGTAAAAAATTTAAAAGTCCAAAGACTGTCTACTGAAACTGACCTCAAATTCTTCTCCTCTAGGGATCATCTCCTTCCTCAACTATATGACTTTCAGCTTTCTTTCCCTTGATCGAAATGTCAGTGCAATTCCCATAGAGAAGTCAAGACTGGGGGTTGGTCCAGTGACTACAGTATTACCTGATGAAGATGGTGGAAAGTTAAGCCCTGAAAAGGAATCTCCAACTGAGGAAGTGAAAACAGACTCAAGAATGGAACTGTGATGATAATAGGAAAACCCAACTGCGCTTGTCTTAAAATGGAGGAGAGTCTGAGTTGGAAATGATGGTGCAGATTCTAGGAAACTGTCCTAATATCATGTCAATGTTGCTGAGGGGGAAAGCATTAAAGCTGCTGAAATACCTTTTGTGTGCACTATGTATTATAGTCATAAAGAAAATAATAAAAATTCACTTAAAATTTCTAAGGAAAAATCAGTGGTTAGGGTCATGAATGAAAGAAACTAGCAACAGAAGCAGTGTGTGGATCAGAGATCTCTTTGGGCATCAGAGATCTTACAGATCAGAGTGATTCATGGAGAAAGACATCAACTAATTCTGCTTGAAATTTTCTATTAATGTGTGGCCTTGGGCACACTCAAGGTGGAAGGCACTTGGCCAATATTGTTGTGTCTGAATTTCAGATCACTACTAGCAACTAGTGGAGATAGTACCTACCATCCTAAGCAGCTGAAAGGTGCGGGAGTGGGGGTGGGGTGCCCTGGGGGCATCCGTGAGGTCCCATTTCCTATGAGGATTGGTCATTTGAAACCTTTACAGTCTTATTATGTGAACCCACTGCTTCTCCCTAGGTGGGGAAATATCTTAACCAGGTCTCCAACAGCCTCTCTGAAATTCTACACAAAATCTGTGTATGCACTTTTCTGTGAAGAGGGCCACAGACTCCATCAGATTCTTGATAGGCCTCTGACTCTTTTGATTCCTTAGGCATCAATTTCATTTTCATGAGCCAAATGAGACCAAAGGACTTTCTTCAACCTAAATATATATGTGAACCAAGTTTAAAGATTTTTCTATTTCTACCATTGTAATACTAAGTAAGTGTGGCAGTGGGGGTGGTGGTGATTTCAGGCCATCACCTAAGTATTTTGATGGCTAAAGATCCCATTCAAACCCAAACCAGAGGGATCCCTGGGTGGTGCAGCGGTTTGGCGCCTGCCTTTGGCCCAGGGTGCGATCCTGGAGACCCGGGATTGAATCCTATGTAGGGCTCCTGGTGCATGGAGCCTGCTTCTCCCTCTGCCTATGTCTCTGCCTCTCTCTCTGTGTGACTATCATAAATCAATAATAAAAAAAAAACCCAAACCAGATTCCATGCAGAAAATGCCTGACATTCTTTTTGTCCTTTATTCCTTGTAAAAGCTACCACCACTATTCTATTGGTTGAGGTCCATACTTCTCCTCCGCAAACCTAGCAATGGAATGGACTAAAGTGCCCAGCTTCCGCCCTTGTTGCTCGTAAAGATAAGCTTTTTGGTACTTTGTATTTAATTTAGAGATCTACTGGTAACCTTTGTGGAAAACATCGCAAACATGGAGTAATTATGTAGTTTTTTGTTTTTGTTTTTGTTTTTTTAAGAGGCATTTGAGTGATTCTTACAATTTATGTAGTTTTTATAATCCTGCTCCCTAATTAGGAAGTCCCAAACATTTCCAGGTGGTAACTGAAAGCCTATTAGATCAATATTTTAGTTTTTATTCCTAAGGATAGGACTTTAGCAGCACATGCATGTGTGCACCCATCCATGGGGACACACATACAAACACACACATATATATGCACTTCACTTTGACCCTACCTTAGAAAACTCTTCATGTTGGCTCCTCTTTCTACCAGGGGATCTTAGTTATAGCAAAATGACTGATGCTTCCTTACTTCAAGGGGCTTTATTTCAGAGGCTCCTCAGGCTATTTCTGAGCTTTTGTCTGATTACAAGAACAGATGTGTATTGAAGTCCAGCTCCCCTTCCTCCCACACCTCTCACACACTAGGTATACCCTCACACAATGACTAATGAAGGGCTCATTGAGGTCACAAGCTTTATAATTCAGTTTGAATATTTTAGTTGTAGGACTGACAGGCAGCTAAGTACTGATGACTCTTCAGGGAGTAGAAGTTTTAAGTGGGATAAGAAGGAAGTAGGTCTGAGTGAGAGTGGAAGATGCTAGATTATAAGAAAGTAACCATAAAGGCCTGGGTTATTAGGAGAAAATGGATAGTAATTATAACAAAGTTTTCTACTTTGCTAGCAGGAATGATCTTATAAGAGACATCCTTTCATTGCTCCTTTAGAAGCTGAATGCACTCTTTTCTTCTCTTTTTGCTTGGAGAGAATTCCTTTAAAAGCCTAAGTGAATTTCCAATAAGATATGTCAGTAAATCATCCTTAGATACCTTCCCTCTGCTCCAAATACATTCATTGCATGATAGGTGAAGTAGAGGGGAGAGAGAGAGAGAAAGAGAGAGAGAGAGAGAAGCTGGAAGAGGGAGGGAGGGAGAGAGATGCAAGATTGAGAAGTATAGCCAGGTCAAAACAAATCAAGCATTTTCACAGACCAGAAAAATGACCAAAATACAAGGTTGCGATTTGAGTTCAGGCATAGATTTAATGGGCTCTAAGTCCAAAAGGAGGTGGGAGTGAATAGGAAGATAGCTCCCACAGACTGAAAAGAGTTAAAGTACTTCTTGAGACACAGACTAGAGGTGGGTTCATGGCTCAAACTGGGGACTTATGGAAAGCCATCAAGCTCTAACTGGGGTTACAGTTTACTTGGAACCACATCCTTGAAGAGGTAAGAGGACACAAATACAACCTTGCTTAACCAAGCAGCCCGTTGGTTCATTAACCAGGTCTGTGATATTCCCGACAACATAGCAGAATGGAAAATCTGAAATACCATATTATGAGACCTGACTGTGGATTGGGGCACATGGCCAAAGGAAGGAAATCCCAAAACCATTGGATGGTATGAGCATAAAGGGAAAGAAAAAAACAAAAAAGGCGACAAAAATTTTTTTGTGCCTGCAAATAAGAATTCCAAACATATAAAGAAATGTTCACAAAAAAATTCGAAGTCAACAATCAGAATATGAATTCATTTCAGACTAATCTGTAGTTTAGTATGCTAGACTTTAAATATTCTTAGGATACAGGAAGAAATATATGATAGAATGATAGATTATAAAAAAGACCCCAAACTATGAGACAAAAATAGATGTAAATAAAACAAAAAATGAATGCTCAAATAAAAATGAAATGAAAAAGAACCCATTAGAAATAATAGAAATGAAAAATATAGTAGTCATTAAAATAAAAAAATCAATAAATTAAAAATCTAGATAGTATACTCAACAAATAGAGAAAATATTTTCAGATATATCTGGAGTATTTGCAAAAATTGACCAAAATAATATGTCTGAGAGAAAATTTCAACAATTTTAAAAGTCTATCAGTCAAGTCAGTCCGTGTTTCCTGACTACAATGACATTAAATTAGAATTCAATAAGAATAATAATTTTTAAAAATTCTCTACATACTATCTAAAAAATGCTCCTTAAAAAAAATTATGAGTAAAGAAGGAATCGAAACGGAAATGACAAAATATCTAGAACTGTAAAAGAATTGCTACCATAAAAACCCACAGCTGTATTTATTTAAAACTAAATTAAGAGAATGATATGTGTTAACTATAAATATTTGAAAAAGTCATTCAATTGTCATCTAGGCTCCCATTATTTCTTTTTTTTTTTTAAGATTTTATTTATTTATTTGAGAGAAAGAGCGAGAGAGAGCATGAGCAGAGGGAAAAGCAGGCTCCTCCATGGCAGGGAGCCCGATGTGGGGCTCGATCCCAGGACCCCGGGAATCATGAGCTGAGCTGAAGTCAGATGTTTAATCAACTGAGCCATCCAGGCACCCCTAGGCTCACGTTATTTCTGATGAGAGATCAGATGTAGATCATTGTTCTCTCACATGTAGCTTTACTCCGGCTGCTTTCAAGATTTTATCTTTGGATTCAGCAATTTATGATGTGCTTTTTTTTTATTTCTTTAAGGTTTTCAGATTCATACATCAGAATCATTTGTAAAATTTGGTAAGTTTGCAGCTGCTATTTTTCTCCCCATTCTCACTTTTTCCAGGACTCCAATTTCACCTTTTTTTGTCCAGTTGGAATTTGACATTGTTCATTTTTCGTCAATTTTTTTCTCTCAGTTCTTCAAATTGGTCAATTTTCATTAACTTATATTCAAGTTCACTGACTCTTTTTAAAATTTCTTAATGATAGTCACAGAGAGAGAGAGAGACAGAGACAGAGACAGAGACATAGGCAGAGGGAGAAGCAGGCTCCATGCACCGGGAGCCCGACATGGAATTCGATCCCGGGTCTCCAGGATCGCGCCCTGGGCCAAAGGCAGGCGCCAAACCGCTGCGCCACCTGGGGATCCCTCACTGACTCTTTATCCAACTGCGTCCAATTTGCTATTAAGTCCGTTGTGAATTTTTCATTGTAGTTATTGTATTTTTCAGATCCAGAATTTCCACTTAGTTTTTAAAAATATTTTCTCTATCTTTGTTGAGATCCCATATCTGCTCATTCATTATGGATTTATCTTCTTTTCAGTCCTTATAAAATGTATAAGATTTATTAATAAATCTTTATTATTTATTATTAATTTATTTTTTAAAGATTTCATTTATTTATTCATCAGGGACACAGAGAGAGAGGCAGAGACACAGGCAGGGGAGAGGCAGGCTCCATGTGGGGAGCCCAATGTGGGACTCGATCCCAGGACTCAGGGATCATGACCTGAGCCAAAGGCAGATGCTCAACCACTGAGCCATCCAGGCATCCTTCAGCCCTTATAAAAATTTAAAAAAATATTTTATTTATTTATTCATAATAGACATAGAGAGAGAGAGAGAGAAGCAGGCTCCATGCCGGGAGCCCAACGTCGGACTCGATCCCGGGACTCCAGGGTCAAGCCCTGGGCCAAAGGCAGGCGCTAAACAGCTGAGCCACCCAGGGATCCCCTGCCCTTATAAAAATTTATAATGGCTCCTTTAAAGTCATTTTCTGATCATTATGACACCTGAATCATCTTATTTTCCTCTTTAAGTTTTAGCTATTTTTATATTTTACATTTATTTTTTAAATTCAATTAATTAACATATGATGTATTATTCGTCTCAGAGGTAGAGGTCAGCAATTCACCACTCTTATATAATACTCGGTACTCATTACATCACGTGCCTTCCTTAATATCCATCATCCAGTTACCCCATCCCTCCCACCCAGCTCCCCTCCAACAACCCTGTTTGTTTCCTATAACTAAGAGTCTTATGGTTTGTCTCCCTCTCTGATTTAATCTTGCTTTATTTTTTCCTCTCTTCCCCTATGATCCTCTGTTTTGTTTCTTAAATTCCATATATGAGTGAGATCATATGATAATTATTTCTCTGAATGATTTATTTTGCTTAGCATAATATCTTCTAGTTCTATCCACATCATTGGAAATGGCAAGATTTTACTTTTTTGATGGCTGAGTAGTAGTCCATTGTGTGTGTGTGTGTGTGTGTGTGTGTATCTCACATCTTATTGATTCATGTGTCGATGGCCATCTGGGCTCTTTCCATAGTTTGGCTATTGCGGACATTGCTGCTATAAACATCGGGGTGCAGGTACATGTTTGGATCACTGTGTTTGTATCTTTGGGGTAAATAGTGCAATTGCTGGGTCATAGGGTAGCTCTATTTTCAACTTTCAGAGCAACTTCCATACTGTTTTCCAGAGTGGCTGCACCAGCTTGCATTCCCACCAACAATGTAAGAGGATTCCCCTTTCTCTGCATTCTCGCCAACATCTGCCATTTCCTGACTAGTTAATTTTAGCCATTCTGACTGGTGTGAGGTGGTATCTTATTATGATTTTGATTTGTATTTCCCTGATGCCAAGTGATGTTGAGCATTTACTTATACATCTGTTGGCCATTGTAGGTCTTCTTTGGAGAAATATCTGTTCATGTCTTCTGCCCATTTCTTGGCTGGGTTTTTTGTTTTTTGGGTGTTGAGTTTGGTAAGCTCTTTATAGATTTTGGATACTAGCCCTTTATCTGATAAGACATTTGCAAATATTTTCTCATTCTGTCAGTTGTCTTTTGGTTTTGTTGACTGTTTCCTTTGCTGTACAAAAGCTTTTTATCTTGATGAAGTCCCAATAGTTCATTTTTGTCTTCATTTCCCTTGTCTTTGGAGGCATGTCTAGCAAGAAGTCCCTGAAGCCAAGATCAAATAGGTTGCTGCCTGTGTTCTCTAGATTTTGATGAATTCCAGTCTCACATTTAGGTCTTTCATCCATTTTGAGTCTATTTTTGTGTATGGTGAAAGGAAATGATCGAGTTTCATTCTTCGGCATGTGGCTGTCCAATTTTCCCAGCACCATTTATTGAAGAGATTGTCTTTTTTCCAGTGGATATTCTTTTCTCCTTTGTTGGAGATTAGCTGACCATAGATTTGAGGGTCCATATCTGGGTTCTCTATTCTCTTCCATTGATCTATGTGTCTGTTTTTGTGCTACTATCATACTATCAACCAGCTTTGTAGTATAGCTCAAAGTCCAGAATTGTGATGCTTCTAGCTTCAGTTTTCGTTTTCAACATTCCTCTGGCTATTCGGAGTCTTTTCTGGTTCCATATAGATTTTATGGTTATTTGTTCCAGCTCTGTAAAAAATGTCAATGGTATTTTGATAGAGATTGAATGTGTAGATTGCTTTGGGTAGCATAGACATTTTAACAATACTTGTTCTTCCAATCCATGAGCATAGAACGTTTTTCCATTTTTTTGTGTCTTCCTCGATTTCTTTCATAAGTGTCCTGTAATTTTCAGAATACAGATTCTTTACCTCTTTTGGTTAAGCCTATTCCTAGGTATCCTATGGTTTTTGGTGCCCTCGTAAATGGGATCGATTCCTTAATTTCTCTTTCCTCTCATTGTTAGTGTGTAGAAATGCAACTGTCTCTATGCATTGATTTCAAATCCTGCCACTTTGCTGAAGTCCTGTACAAGGTGTAGCAACTTTTGGGTGAAGTCTTTTGGGTTCTCCACGTAAAATATCATGTCATCTGCAAAGATGAGAGTTTGACTTCTTCTTTGCCAATTTGGATGCCTTTTATTTCTTTTTTGTTGTCTGCTAAGATTGGACTTCTGTGTTTCACAATAATGGTGATAGTGGACATCTCTGCAGTGTTCCTGACCTTAGGGGAAAAGTTGTTAGTTTTTCTCCACTGACAATTGTATTCACTGTGGGCTTTTACGGATGGCTTTCATGATATTGAGGTATGTTTCCTCTATCCCTACATTGTGGAGAGTTTTAATCAAAAAAGGATGCTGTATTTTGTCAAGTGTTTTTTCTGCATCAATTGAGATCATATGGTTCTTGTCCTTTCTGTTATTGATGACAGATCACACTGATTGACTTGCGGATGCTGAACCACTCTGTTAGCCTAAGAATAAATCCCATTTGGTTATGGCGAATAATCCTTTTAATGCACTGTTGGATCCATTGGCTAGTATCTTGGTGAGGATTTTAGCATCCATGTTCATCAGGGATTCTCCTTTTTGGTAGAGTCTTTGTCTGGTTTTGGGATCAAGGTAATGCTAGCCTCATGGAAAGAGTTTGGAAGTTTTCCTTCCATTTCTATTTTTTGGAACAGTTTAAGAAGAATAGGTATTAATTCTTTATTTTTTTATTTTTATTTTTTATTTTTTGGTATTAATTCTTTAAATGTTTGGTAGAATTCCTCTTGGAAGCCATCTGGCCCTGGACTCTTATTTGTTGGGATTTTTTTTAATTACTGCTTCAATTTCCTTGCTGGTTATGGGTCTATTCAGGTTTTCTATTCTTGTTTCAGTTTTGGAGTTTATCAATTTCTAGCAATGCATCCATTTCTTCCAGAGTGCCTAATTTGTTGGCATATAGTTGCTCATATGTTCTTATAATTATATGTATTTCTTTTATGTTGGTTGTGATTCATGATTTTATTCATTTGGGTCTTTTCTTTTCTTTTTGATAGTCTGGCTAGGGGTTTATCAATCATCTAAGCAGAAGATCAACAAGGAAACAAGGACTTTGAATGACACACTGGACCAGATGGACTTAGCAAATATATTCAGAGCATTTTGTCTTAAAGCAACAGAATACAAATTCTTCTCGAGTGCACATGGAAGTCTCCAGAATAGATCACATCTGGGTCACAAATCAGGCCTCAACCAGTACCAAAAGATTGGGATCATTCCCTGAATATTTTCAGACTACAATGTTTTGAAACTTGAACTCAATCACAAGAGGAAATTTGGAAGGAACTCAAATATTTGGAGGTTAAAGAATATTCTACTAAAGAAAGAATGGGTCAACTGGGATATTAAAGAATTTAAAAAATTCATGGAAGCAAATGAAAATGAAGACACAATAGTTCAGAACCTTTGGGATGCAGCAAAGGCGGTCTTAAGAGGGAAGTATATAGTAATACAGGCCTTTCTCAAGAAACAAAAAAAGTTTCAAATACACAAGCTAACCTTACACCTAAAGGAGGTGGAAAAGAACAAGTATAGCCAGATCTAGCAGAAGAGAAATAATAAAGATTAGAGCAGAAATTGGTGAAATAGAAACCAAAAGAACAGTAGAACAGATCAACAGAACTAGGAGCTGCTTCTTTGAAAAAAAATTTTTTTTTAAATTTTTTTTATGATAGGCACACAGTGAGAGAGAGAGAGGCAGAGACACAGGCAGAGGGAGAAGCAGGCTCCATGCACCGGGAGCCTGACGTGGGATTCGATCCCGGATCTCCAGGATCGCGCCCTGGGCCAAAGGCAGGCGCTAAACCACTGCGCCACCCAGGGATCCCTTCTTTGAAAAAATTAATAAGATCAGTAAACCCCTTGCCATTCATTGAATTCTTTGTTTTCTTTTATCAGAATTTTGTATTTTTCCTAATATAGATCTCGTACATATTTTGTTAGCTTCAAAACAAAGTATTTCATTTTGGAGGAAATGATATTATCCTTTTAACTTCGAATTCTACTTATTCATTACTGGTCTATGGGGAAATGATTGACTTTTTGAAAAAGTAATCTCTACACTCAGCATGGGGCTCGAATTCACAACCCCAAGATAAAGAGTTGCATGCTCTACTAACTGAGCTAGCCAGGCACCCCAGAAAATGACTGACTTTTGTATATTAACTTTATATCCTGCAACCTTGTTATAATCACTTCTTGTTTCCAGAATTTTTACTGTTGTCAATTCATTTGGACTTTCTACACAATCATGTAATTTGTAAACAATGACAGCTTTATTTCTTCTTTCCCAGCTTTCTTTTTTAAAGATTTTATTTATTCATGAGAGACACACAGAGATAAAAGTAGAGACATAGGCAGAAGAGAAGCAGGCTCCCTCTGGGGAGCCGGATGCAGGGCTTGATCCTGAGACCTCGTGATCACAACCTCAGGCAGAGGCAGACACTTAACTGCTGAGCCACCCAGGCATCCCTCCTTCCCAACTTTTATACCCAAATGTTTCTTGTCTTGTCTTGTCTTGTCTTGTCTTTATTGCACTCCAGTATGATGTTGAAAATGAGTGGTGAGAGGGGACATTCTCTTCTCGTTCCTAATCTTAGTAGAAAAGTTTCTGTGAAATTCACAAGTGCTACTTAGTTCCCCCTCCTTAAGTGGGACAGAATGGCAGAGTGGGCTGGAGTTGGGTGTTTCCATTCCCCACCCCCCATGAAAGGTTAGAGCAAGCTGGAGCTGAGTATTTCCTTTTCCCAGATTGGTTAAGCTCTGTTAAAACTCCAATAGATTAGGTGTTGGTAAGATAGTTTCTCTTCAGTGAAGGCCTTCCCTTCTCTTCAGGGAAGAATAGAACATGGGATGCCTGGGTGGCTCAGTGGTTGAGCATCTGGCTTCGGCTCAGGGTGTGGTCCTGGAGTTGTGGGATCAATTCCCATATCGGGTTCCCTATGGGGTGCCTGCTTCTCCCTCTACCTATGTCTCTGCCTCTCTCTCTGTATCTCTCCTGGATAAACAAATAAAATCTTTAGAAGGAGGAGGAGGAAGAGGAAGAGGAGGAAATGTTTTGACATGTTGCAAAATGGTTCCCTTTAAAAAAAAAAATGGTTCCCTTTCTCCTCCTTTGCCAGAAGTGTAAGAGGACTTTTTCCTTAATATTTACTGTGAAAACCTGGTCAAGCTGCTGGGGGTAAAATTCACTAAAGTGTATGGACCTCCCTAAGATTGGATACCTTAAGAGTTTGTAATCTCTTAGACTTATCCACACTGAACCTCCAGCAATTCATCAATTACAATTCAGATTTACCTATCCTTGTTCTGGTTCCTGCAGGGATTTGTGCTCTGTTAAGCTGTGATTCTCTGTATTTATCTTTCCATCTCTCCAATTTTGAGAGCCACATTTTGCCTTGCAATTTCATTTCCCTGATGAACCTAAGAAGAGTTGTTAATTTTTCAGTTTGTTTAGCTTTCTACTTTTTGTTATAATGGAGTGATCACCTCCAAGCCCCTTGCATGCTAAACTAGAAACTAAAAGTCCACTCTTTCTTTTTTTAAAATCTTTTAAAATTTTCACTCAATCAATAAGCATTTCCTGAATCATTATTATGTTACAAGCACTGTGCTAGGTATCAAGTATATACAACTGAATAGGATAAGTCCTTGCTGCTGAAGTTCACAGACCAAAAGGAAATAGATGACAATTATAATACTATGTATAAAGGTTATGAAAGAAGTAAGCACAGAGTGCTGCAGGAGCACAAAATCGGGACTGAGAGCTGAATTGAGAGAAGGCTTCCCCAAAAGGTTAGATTGAAATGAATCTTGACTAATGTTAAGCCAGACAAAAATAAAATGGGAAATGTGACAGATACTATGTGCAAGGTAGGTACCTTTGCACCATGTGCAAAGGAACAACCAAGGTGGGTTTTCTTACAACTGCAAGAAAGATAACGTTGTTGAGAGCACAAGGGAACGTGGAGGGAGAGAATGAGCCTAAATGTCACTAGACTTTCTACTTCATGAAAATAAGGACCATGTTCAGCAGGAAACAGATGGCTTGCTCAAACAAGTTAATCTGGGAGAGTTAAGAGACTATTTATATAAAGTCCTCTTTGAACTGAAAAGGATTTGGGGAAACCATCAGTGAAGAGTTATTACCATTCCTAAGCCTCATCACTTAAGTAGAAGGAGCAGTTAACAGAACAAAAAAAGGTGGCTTTATGGAGAAGGCTGCCTGTGAGGAACTCTACTTTAGGTAAAAGAACGCAGACAAACCTCAGTAATCTGGCAAGGAAAGAACCAATGAATAAACACACAGATCTCTGGACACCCAAACTTCTGCCCATGCCTGCCATTAGTTGAATCTAATCAGAAACTGGATGGCAAGGGAACCCATTGATGTAGTCCATATCAGTCAGCCTGTTTGAACAAGGATGTAGAGGGGGATCCAAAGGGACGTGTGAAAGATACCCAACACATCGCTGCACCCTCATACCTACTACCACACCTGGCACAGAGGAGGTGATTGAATGAAATTGGATAGCAAGCAGAAACGTGATCTTCCTGGGTTTAATCAATTCATGCTAACAAGTTAGGATCTTACCTCATAGCAGCGGGGTGCCATCAGAGCATTTTAAGGATAGGAAAGACACATCAGATGTGCATTTAAAAAAAAGATTTTATTTATTTATTCATGAGAGACACACACACACACACAGAGAGGCAGAGACACAGGCAGAGGGAGAAGGAGGCTCCATGCAGGAAGCCTGACGTGGGACTCCATCCTGGGTCTCCAGGATCACGCCCTGGGCTGAAGGCGGCGCTAAACCGCTGGGCCACCTGCACTGCCCCCAGATGTGCATTTTAGAGGCAATTTTGTCGAGAATAAAATGAAGTCTTGTAGCAGAGGTACGAGGTAAAAAGCTGTTATAGCAACCTAGAACAGAGATGACAACAAGATGTTCTAAGAAAGAAGAAACAGAAACACAAGATGGGCTTGAGAACATTAAAGAGTTGGTATTGGGAGATCCCTGGGTGGCTCAGCAGTTTAGCGCCTGCCTTTGGCCCAGGGTGTGATCCTGGAGTCCCAGGATTGAGTCCCGCATCCGGCTTCCTGCATGGAGCCTGCTTCTTCCTCTGCCTGTGTCTCTGCCTCTCTCTCCATGTCTATCATGAATAAATAAATAAAATCTTTTTAAAAAAAGAGTTGGTATTGTCAGGACATGTTGGATTAACTGGCAAGAGATAAGGGCACAAGAAGGAGGGTAGGATGAAGAGAAAAGATGCCTGCATTTCTCAATGACCTCTTGAGTGTGATGTGTCTGTGAGACACCTGGGTTTGGCGGGCAGTTTGCCATAGGTGTCTGGAGCTCGACAAGCACCTGGATAGGAGAAAGGGATTGGACCAGATTGAGCAAATGAGACAGAGACACTGTACACTTCCTGTTAGTTCTGTTTCCTACGGTGGGGGAGGGGTAGGAAGGTGTGTTAGGTTCTATGGCAGTTGAGAAAAGCAGTGAGCCAGAAACTGGGTTGGAAAGAAGGGAAAGAAATGCCATGGCCTTCCACAGTATTTACAATTCTGGCATCCTGGGTTACCCAACATACAGGGTGAGGAAGCCTTTTGTAGGCTAGGTAGTGGTGGGGTCCTTTGGCAGGAAGTAGCTCGTCTATGGCATGGGGAAATTACAAGGTAGGAGAGGCAAAGATCACTCCATCTTTTTTAATTTAACTGGGGACAGGTTAAAAAGGGATATATTTTAAGGGTTGTGGGAGACTCTAGAGCCAGAGGAGAAAAAGAATCTGAAGCATGGAGGGAGGAGGAGTTCCCACCCAGTAGAGGACCCAGGGGTTGTCTTTTCTGTGAGTGGAGATGGAGATGCCTGAGATGACATTCCTTTCATGATGTCCTCCTCCCTTCCCTATCACAGCCAATTCTCCCCTACCGTATGCACCACTTCTCTTCTCTGTCACCATACCAGCTAGAGCTTCTGGAGAAGACTCGAAACTACATTCGCATGTTCTGTGCTGGCCTCTTGGGCTTCATCTTTGTCCTGCTGATCTGCTTGTCCCCTTTGCGTTGGGTGAAGTTCATTGTAATAAAAGACAAGAAGAGGTTCTTTGCAGGGCTCTGGACCGTGTGTCACCATGATCTCTGCTGGAGCCATGTGCCAAGGGCACCCTGTGAGTGCCTTCCAATCCAAGACCCCCTCCTTTGGTAGATTTGCCCAGATCCTCCACAGCTCACCTCTCTCCCTTTCTCCTTCCCACAATTGTGCCCCTTCTTTCCTCCCCTTTTCACAAGCATGTGAGGATAACTCCTCTGAACAGAGGAGATTTACCCAGGTTTGCCTTGACTAGACTTCCCCAGTGACTTAAAAGCCACAAATCCTTAATTATTGAAAGCTAATGTCTAGTAACCTTTGCTTTTTCTTACCTTTGCCCTCAGAACCTCCTAGGAAAAAGAAATATTAGTCATCTGCACCTGAATATGAAAGTTACCTCATAATATACCTCTCAAGGCTATAGTTATAATTTCAACTTTTCACTCATTGTGGAAAAAATTTCTTTCCTTGTTAGAGGAATTCCACATGTCAATGAGGAGATGGAAAGAGGGTCTTTACTGGTGCCTGTGAAGCCACCCACTTGGCGGCTCCTTATTCTGACTCCATTACATGTAAGACATGCCCTAATACTGTCCCCCTTTGTCCCTCAATCCCTTCCCTAGACCCGGTCTACCCTTATTTAAGGGCAGGTCACCTAAGCTTCAGCCAAATTTCTCCTTTTCTGCTTTTCCTGGCAGATTACCTCCAATTCTCCAGGGCCTTCTCTCTCATCTCTGCCCTCATCATCCTCATTATTATTATATGGCTCAGCATCTCTCTCACCAAAGGGCCAGGACACAAAAACTACATAGATCTGGGCATGTCCATCTTCTCTTTCATCTCAGGTACATGATGATGTTGGAAAAGTTTGTCCCTGGAGTTCTTGTATTTCTTCTCTTTCTGTGCCGTTTTCACTTATTTTACTAAGTTGTCCCTGCCTCACGTGAATACTGCTGTCACAGGACGGTGTCTCCTCCCAAAAGGAAGAAAGCTTTTGATAAGCTTTTACTCCTTATGTGGCTCTGCCTCTTAAGGAGGGGACCTTGAAGAGATTATGCTTAGCCCAATGGAAACATCTCTAGGAGTTGTTATCTGATGGACTAGTAGAGGAGATATCATAGGCTGGAGGCCCTCTGGCACCCCCAAAATTACTGTGTAGCTAGCTAGCTACCTGTTCTATTGGTCTTTTCTATAGGCTCCCCTCTGAAAATCTTATTCCAGTCAAAGCAGAAGCCTTTTGCTCTCCCATCTTAGTTGATTGCCATTGGGGTATTCCCATGACCACTGGCGTGTAATAGGCCTCCATGACATCATTGAGATGGTTTGGGCGATAAGGAAGTGCAAAGAGAGGGAAGAAGGTGGAACGGGAGGGATGTCAGAAGGAGGGTTATAATGAGTAGTGATAGCGTACATTCTGATCCCAGGTACCTGCCTATTCCTCTGCCTCATTTTGTTCCTGATGCAAGTGAAATTGTACAGTAAGAACATCTTGGAGCCCCATTTCCTGTTAGTCTACCACCTCAATTGGTGGGGCAGTGTCTTCTACATGATAGCTGGTGAGTTAATGCTCCTGTAAACAATGAAGGCACAGAAAAGGCATTTCTACATGGTTGGTCCCAACGCTCTCTCTTTTGCTTTCTTTTTGTTTAACATATTAGAATATCATAATTTGGAAGGGCTCTACAAGAGTTATTTCCATGTCAATGAACAATTCTTAAGAGCAAGTCCTTCTAATTGATCTAAAACATCTTTTTTTTTTTTAAATTTTATTTATTCATGAGAGACACAGAGGGAGGGGTGCAGAGACACGAGCAGAGGGAGAAGCAGGCTCCATGCAGGGAGCCCCATGTGGGACTCCATCTGGGGTCTCCAGGATCACGCCCTGGGCAGAAGGCGGCACTAAACTTCTGAGCCACCCAGGCTGCCCTAAAACATCTTTTTTATGATACCTGTTCCTACATAGATTGGAGCAAGATTCAGGAAGTAGAGCAAGAAGGCGAAGACATTAACTGAGCTATTCCTTTCAGAACAGTTCTTAAATTCCCCTCTCCTTTAATCATATCAATAGTCTCTCCATCTTTATGGATCTCTAAAATAAAGCTTCAACATGCGACATATGTTCCTCTGTCATATTACCAATATAAAGCAGAGTGGTAACACAGGATTTTGGCCTTTATAACACTTCTCCTTTCATTCTTCTAAGTCATACAATTATTTTTATTCACTAATTAACAGTGGTCTCCAATTCATTGCATCACACACCCTGTTAGTAAAACACTTCTCAGCAAGCATTCCCAAAAAGACATATGTTTATTTATAAAATATGTATACATATTGTCATTAATATATTCATTACATTTAAAATATACTCAAAAATAGAACTGAAAATAAGATTTGCTAAAAATATCAGAAAAAAATCCCTACTATTTTCTTCCTGTGCCCCAATGAATTGGCTTACATACCCCTTGGGAAACACTGTACTGCAGAAAAGCTGGGATCAATGCTTTGAATCCCAGGTTCCTAAAGATAATGAACAGGGTATTCAGAAATGTATTGTATATCAAATTCTATTATAATTAGGTTCAGTGCATCAGGGGTGTTTAATGTCTTAAGATTTTATCTATTACTAATCCACAATGCTGACCCTGATCTTTTCTTTTTTTCTCTAGGGTTCCTCTCTGGACTCAATCACATAAGTTCTCGGGTTACCCCTCCTGATCAAAATCTCCTTGTGATCCCTTTAACAAGAACAAGGATAGGAAATATAGGCTCAGTACAACTGGGGCTAACTGAAACAAATGAAGGTGTTTCTACATGGATGAATCAGGAACCAAAAAGGCAGTCAGGTTCAGTGGTACAACCAAGGGTCCATATAACAGGGACTCAAGCAGAGGTAGGGACTCAGACAGAGCCAGTGACTCAGACGTCAGTAACCCAAAAAGTGCTACAAACTCAGACTGAACCAGAGGTCCAGGCTGAGTCAACGACCCAGATGGAGCCAGAGATAGGAAATGAATCAGTAATAAGAGATGGTTTAACAACTCCAAGGTTCAATACTGAGATAGAATCAATTGATACAGTAGAGCTAAGGCTGGAGGCGGAGATAATTGGGAGTGTGACTGGTGATAAGTTAAGCAATAGCCTCGAGGTTAATGAAAACAGAATGACTGAAGTCAGGGATTATGAAGACAAAGAGTGAGCCGAGAAAAATGGGGATGACAAGACAAAAAAATTAATCTTAGATATAAGGTAGTCAGAGCAGAGATATTAGAAAAAAAAAAAAAAAGCCTAGCAGAAAGGTTTCCCTTTGGGCCTAAAGATGTTTTGTTGGGTCTGTAAGAAGTATGGTAGGAGTATCAGAAGTAATTCTGAGGTAGTAGTAGAATGACTCTGTGGAACCCCCCTGGGTCACACCTCCTTCCCTGAGCAAGTTGATATTATGGGTGAACCATACAAGTCACTTGTATGGTTTACGGCAAAGGCATCAATAATTTAAGGATCATAAGGAAAGCAATGCAAAGCTCATTAAAGGAAGTTTCCATGTTAGTGTTGTGTGCTGTGACTGGGAGAGGCTGGCAAGAGATGACATGCCCAGGCCACCAAGACTTTTCTTGATTTCCATGACCCCACCATGGAACTTCTCAGCAGGTTTGAAAGAGCTTCCAGTTTGGAAATTCAAACTCTCATTTTTGTTCCTTAGTTCCCTAACTCATTAGGCTGACTTTTGGCAAACATTTACCTTTTGGGGGCCCAACATCCCTCATTGACCAAGTAGGCTCTGAGATTTCCTCTAGTGCTTTCTATGGCCACAAATGATAAACAATGGAGAAATTGCTCCTGTTGGCTCAGATAACACTAGATTATTTTAGCAGGTAACTTAGTGTAGTCAGAGGAACCAAATTCAGTTATCTACCTTCAAGCTACTTTTGGCAACTCAATTTTTATTTAGACATCTCATTTTAAAATGTAGGTGAATTCACTGTTCTCAACTCTTAAGAAGAGGTGGAAAGGAAGGGGGAAAAAATCAAAGCAAAAGGACCCAGACAGTGTACCATAGAGACTGAGGGAATTTCATTGAGTCCTTAAATAGTTTCACAGAAGGGACTGTGGTCTTTGAAACCAGAAGCTAGTTTTTTTTTATTAGAAATATTAGTAATTCACCATGAGAAGCCATTCTTAACTCCTTAAACAGTTGAGTACTGTACTACCGCTGGCTGCCTGTGCCTCTAGCTAGTTAATCAAATTTTATGACCCTTAATGTTGTCATCTTTAAAAGTAATTTCAATAAATGATATCATCTCCATCCCACATATTTGACTTTCTGGAACATTAGATAAGGAACCAGGAGAGAGAAGAAGATGGACAGGGTAGAAAGCATTAAAAAATATTTCTCCCAGCAAATATGAATTAATAGATGTTGCCTCAAAGTACAAATTCTCTGGGGATAGTTAAGATTTTGGTCATACCTTTAATATGTATTATTTATGTCAATCAGATAATTACATAACCAAATACAACTAAGCAGATACTTTGACAGGTGAGAGAGGAGAAAGAAGAGTCTTTGCAAAGTGAAAGTCTACGACGGTAAGGAGAATCTTGAGAGCTTTTGTTTAGGACAAAGGCGGTGATTACTGGGGAGGGCAGGGGGAGGCATACTAAAAGAGTAAGAAGTTGATAAGACAAACTAACTTTGCCTCTATTAAAATTTTGTCTAAAACCATGAAAGTATCCAAAGACTGGCTGCTTTGGAAACCTGTATCCTCCATTTTCTTGTATTTATATTCATATTCCCATCATCCATTCATCACAAACTTGTGAAAGATTTATTGAACATTAACAAGTAGTTCACTTTTAGAGGGGGATAGAGACAATAAGAATAAAGGGTAAAAAAAAAATAGGTTTCAGGAATTCTAATGGCACACAAAAGACACAGCCCAGTTTAGTCTAGGGGCTTAATGGAAGGCTACCTGAATTGGTAAAACATGAATGAGCTCAGTCTTAGAAAAATGGTAATAAAGGATTTCATCTAGGAGAAGAATCACTGAACAAGTCTTCAGTGTAAAGCTGACTTTCCCAAAGGTTCTGGAAACAGAGTAACATTACAGCAACACAACAACTTAAAATTGTAGTTCAGTAAACTTGTCCTTAAAAGGTAAAAAGCAAAAACAAAATTTACTCAGCAATTTTTGCTCCTTGGACTCTAGCTTTTTGTCATAAATCCTTGGCTTTTATTTCTCCTTTCTTTCCTTTGTCCTCTCCTTTTGCTGCCCTGCTCTTTTTTAGAGCAATATCCATTTCTTTTCACCTTTTCTTACACAGGAATTTCATCTTTCTTCATACCTTATTCCCAGTATCCCCTCTGGATAACTCTTATGGAGACCCAAGGGCTCAGCTAATTATCTGAAAACATTGTGTTTAAAACTCTTAGGTTTTAGAAAAGGTCGATCCTCCTAGTATTAGAGGAAGGATTTATTTCATTCTCTCAGTTACATTTGCTCTTTGCAGTATTTTGAAAAGCTGTTTTAGGAGTTCCCCTTCTGAGAGTAGATGAAAAGATAAAACAGTATTAAATTGTGATGCTTTTTTTTTTTTTTTCATCCTTCTGTTGTGGGCAATCGCTATAGCTCTTCCACCTGTAGAAGATGTATTTGTTCTACCGTTCTCCTCTTCAAGGAGCCCAGGCCTTCCTGGGTGGCTAAGCTAGCTCAAAGGGCCTGCCTTTGCAGTAGGGTCTAAGGAAGATGCAGTCCTGATGCCTCATTCCAGAGTGTCAGAGTTCCATTATCCTCTTCTGCTTCATTATCCCAACTATCAGAACTAATAAGCAAATTTTAGTTTTACGAATGAATAAAAAAGTAATATAACCAGCATTCAAAAATCAACAGGTAAGTTAAAAATTAGCAATACAGCCAGTAGAAAATGTAACAAGCTTATAACAGAAAATAAGAAAATACGTAAGAATAAACATAAATAAGAAATCTATATGAAGAAAACTAGAACTTTATTGTAAGACAGAACAGAAAATCTACTTAAATAGTAATATACCAGCTAATTAGTCACATTCCAGTTTCCTTTATAGCTAGATGATCGTATTACATATTAGTGGCTGGTGAGACACCAGAGGAAGTATGTTGTGGAGTTATAGAGAGTACGTATTTGCTTTACAGACACTCATGATGCTGCTCCTAGCTTTTTCATTTTGCCTTAGATGCTAGTGTGATGGTTAGAGCTGCAGCAGTCATCTCAGAAACACAAAGCGACAAGCATGAAGTCAAGAGCCAACATTTGAGGATGGCATAGCAGAAATGTAGAAAAAGAGCTTAAGTCCTTAATGACATTGTTGAGCAGGTGAAACAATGCCAAGAATGACCTCCTTCTAGAATTTTTGTTATGTGAGAAATATAAAGCTTTATTTTAAAAGACAATGTTATTTGAGTTTTCTATTACAGGCCACTATATACTTTTCTAGCAAATACGAAGTGTAAGTACTACAAAACAAATATAAAATCAGATGATGGAAGAGAAGGAAAATAAGAAATACTCTACTACTGAGGTATTCATTCTCATAATAGGAAGTCATTAGTCCCATCTACAGAAAATGAGAATTAAAAGTTCTATAAAGTAAAAATAAAATAAAATAAAATAAAAGTTCTATAAAGTAATTATAATTGCATTCAATAGAAAAAATGCAAATTTTCCAACTTACCAGAAGAAATACAAACAGAGCAAGTGAAAGTATACGCCACATTTTGAAAAAAAAGCTGTAACAACATATCTGAAAATAATATGCTCAAAAACCAAATATAACTCATTACTGAATATACATACTTGATATTTAATAAAATAAATGTTTCATATTGGACCACAAAACAAAATCTGAGTGTTATATACAAAATGTATGCCCCAAGCAAAGGGATTCAGAGGATTTTAAAATAGAAATATGAACAATGAACATATAGAAACCAAAATTCAGAAAATAACACTACTTACAATTGCTCAAAGAAAAACTAAATACTTAGGTATAGACCTAACAAAACAGGATCTGTATGCTGAAAATTGTAAGACACTGATGAAAGAAATCAGTGAAAGTCTAAATTGTATAAAGAAATAAATAATAAAATTACCACATTTGTAGATTAGAAAAAAATATAGTAATGATATTCATTCTCCCCAGACTATCTATAGGTTTAAGGTAATTCCTATCAAAACCCCAGCAAGGAGTTTTGGTGACATAGGTAAGCTTGTTCTAAAATTTATGTGGAAAGTCACAGGACCCAGAAAACCTAAAACTGTAAAAGAAAAAGTAGGAGGAATAACTGTACTAAGGCTTGCTTATAGGCAGTGTAGCACAGTGTAGCATTGGTAGAGGAATAGATACCGGAATAGGTCAATGAAACAGAATAGAGATCACACAAAAATACCCGACTAAAGCACAAAGACAGTTTAGTGGAGGAAGGATAGGCTTTTCAACAAATGGTGCGTCCCATAGCTAAAAATATGAACATCAACCTAAATTACATACCTTATTCCAAAAATGAATTCAAAGTAGATCATAGACTGAAATGTAAGCTATAGAGTTCTTAGATAAGACCTCAAAAGCATCAATAAAAGGGATAAATTGGATCCCATGAAAATGAAAAACTTTGTCTCTGTGAAAGACCCTAGAAGAAAAGGAAAAAGAAGAAAAACCTGCTACAGATGACTGGGAGAACATAGTTGCAGGCCATATATCTGACAAAGGACCAGAATCTAGAATATAGAGCTCCCAAAACAATTAAAAAAGAAACACACAAATAGAATAATGCAGTTAACAAATATGCAAGATATATGAACAGGCATTTTACCATACAGGATATACAGGTAGCAAATTAGCACATGAAAAGATATTCAGCATCATTAGACATCAGAAAAAGGTATGTTAAAAATCATGGTGACATATCACTGCCCAGCCATGTAGAATGGCTAAAATAAAACATAATAATACTCCCAAATGCTACTGAGAATGCAGAGAAACCAGGCTACACATTTATTGCTGGTGAGACGGCAAAGTGGTACCACCATTCTGAAAATAGTTTGATAGTTTCTTATAAAGCTAAACATACAGTTATCATATGACCTAGCAATTGTGTTCTAGGGCATTTATCCTAAAGAAATGAAAATTTATATTCACATAAAAACATGCATGTAAGTGGTTGTAGCAGCTTTTTTCATAATAGTCCCAAACTGGAAGAAATGTAAATGTGAATAGTTAAGCTGTGGTCTATAAATACCATGAAATAGGGATCCCTGGGTGGCGCAGCGGTTTGGCGCCTGCCTTTGGCCCAGGGCGCGATCCTGGAGACCCGGGATCGAATCCCACATCGGGCTCCCGGTGCATGGAGCCTGCTTCTCCCTCTGCCTGTGTCTCTGCCTCTCTCTCTCTCTGTGACTATCATAAATTAAAAAAAAAAAAAACCCATGAAATATTATTTGGCAAAAAAAAAAAAAAAAACAAAACAAAACTATTGATATAATAACTTGGATGGATTTCAAGGGAATTCCAGGGGAAAAAAACAAACCCTCAGCTGTAACATACTGAATGATTCCATTTATATAACATTCTTAAACATTTTGGAGGTGGAAAAAAACAGGTGGTTGCCACAGGTGGGAGCAAGGTGAAAGGCTGTTGTGGTTGTTAAAAGACACTGAAGGGATCCTTGTGTCGATGGAACTAATTTGTATCTTGACTGTGGTAGTGAATACATGAACCTAACCTCATGATGAAATTGAATAGAACTAAAAATGATAAAGCTTCTAGAAGAAAATATAAAAGAATATCTCCACGAACTCAGAATATGCAAAGAGATCTTAAACAGGAAACACACACACATAAATAACACTAATTGTAAAAGAAAAATGGATACACTGGATTTCATTAAAATTAAGAACTCCTGTTCATCAAAAGATATCACTATGAAAGTAAAAAGCCAAGGCAGTTCAGGAATCATTTGGATTTCATTTTCTGTGAGCCATCTGTAATTATATGGATTGTTTTTTCACGTTCTTGATGGTACTGTTTACAGCACAAAAGTTGTTAATCTTACTCTAGTTCATTTTTCTTTTTTTCAAGATTTTATTCATTCATGAGAGGCACAGAGAGAGAGGCAGAGACAGAGGCAGAGGGGAGAGGCAGACTACTCACAGGAGCCCAATGCAGAACTCGATCCGGGACTCTAGGATCATGCCCTGAGCCAAAGGCAGACATTCAACCACTGAACCACCCAGGTGTCCCTTTTTTTTTTTTTAAGATTTATTTATTTGAGAGGGAGAGAGTGCATGAGTGGGTGGAAGGGGCAGCCGGAGAGAGAGAATCCCAAGCAGACTCCACATCGAGCTCAGAGCCCAACAGGGGGCTCAATCTCCCAGTCCATGAGCAGAAACCAAGAGTGTGACACCCAACTGACTGAGCCACCCAGGCATCCCTCAAATATTGAACTTCTTTTGTTAAATTTATACCTAAGGATTTTATTCTTTTAGATACTGTTGTAAATGGAATGTGTTCATTAATTTCGTCTTGGAGCCCAAGAGATGCATTGCTCAGAAGAACTAGTGACAATTTTTGGCAGCCAATCTAGCACCAGTTCCTGGATGCATATTTAGTTATCTTGGGATCAGATTTTGTTTTTTATTTTTATTTATTTTTTATTTATTAATTAATGAGAGACACACACAGAGAGAGAGGCAGAGACACAGGCAGAGAGAGAAGCAGGCCCCATTCCGGGAGCCTGACATGGGACTCGATCCCAGGTCTCCAGGATCAGGCCCTGGGCTGAAGGCGGCGCTAAACCGCTGGGCCACCCGGGCTGCACAGATTTTTGTTTTTATAGATCAGTTTAAAAACACAAGTTAATAATCCATTACGGGGAAAGAGCATTGCCCTAGAAGTTAGGCAATTGTAATTCTAGTGCCAACTCTCTTGTTGGTCACTTAGGGAACACGCAAGTCCATTTTCTCTGTGGAGCTGCAGTTTCTCCTTTTGTAAAATAAGGGACTGGGGCACCTGGGTGGGCCCTGTTGGTCATGATCCAAGGGTCCTGGGATCCAGGGGAGCCCTGTGCATGTCTGGCTCCCTGCTCAGTGAGGAGTCTGCTTCTCCCTTCCCCTCTGCCCCTCCCTCTGCTCATGAGCACTCAAATAAATAATATCCTTTAAAAAATTTTTAAAAATAGGGGATCCCTGGGTGGCTCAGCAGTTTAGCGCCTGCCTTCGGCGCAGGTGTGATCCTGGATACCTGGGATCGAGTCCCATGTTGGTCCCCCTGCATGGAGCCTGCTTCTCCCTCTGCCTGTGTCTGCCTCTGTCTCTCATGAATAAATAAGTAAAAATTTTTTTTTTAGTTTTTTATTTATTTATGATAGTCACACAGAGAGAGAGAGAGGCAGAGACACAGGCAGAGGGAGAAGCAGGCTCCATGCACTGGGAGCCCGACGTGGGATTCGATCCCGGGTCTCCAGGATTGCGCCCTGGGCCAAAGGCAGGCGCTAAACCGCTGCGCCACCCAGGGATCCCCAATAAATAAAATCTCTTAAAAAACTTTTTAAAAATAACTGAAATGAGGGGACTTCTTAAGTCCCTGCCAGCTCTAAACCTAGTCAGTTCTACTTGTTTGAACATTCAGGGGATCCAAAGGCATATTATGAAGATTCTAATTTCCAATTCTCTCCACTGTTTAAGAGAGATTATGCATGTGGAGCTCTATTATCTCAGAAGAAAAGTTCTAGGTGCGTCCATAGAACTCGTGGGAGCGGTATCACTCTGATGGTCACTTGGAACAAATCTCTCTAGAAAAAGTGGTGACAAAAGCCATAAACATATGGACAAAAGCCTCTTTGTTTACCAAAGTTAAATGGTTGTGCCAGCAGCTACCCCCAAGATGGTTTTGGCTCTGACTCTAGGTTTGGTAGGATATTGCAAACTCCCCGCACTCAAGCCAGCTTTCTAAGAGTATAAAGAATTTTATAACTTTTTATAACTATCGGTTGTGGACGATTTGTCTTAGAGTGATTCTTAGTTCAGTGCATTTACTGTCCAATGTCTTGACCTCCTTCCTTCCATGCAACTGTCAATTTCTCCTGTGCCTCAGTTTCCCATAAGAAGCCTAATTCATCTTCCTAATCCCTTGCTATTTCTACCCACTTCCGCTTTCAGCTCCTTGCTTCAGTTGCCCTGGGCAGACAAGCATCCAACACTGGCTTTTTCTCTTGCTTGGCTCAGGAAACGTGGTCTTGGAAGCCTTATTCCTATTAAGACTCAAAGGTTCACAATTCCACCACAGCCCAGATTTCGACAGAGATCTTGATCCATAATTTCTTTAAAATTCCTGTATGATCCCATTTTCTTCTGGTTATCTTTCTCTAACTCAAGCCTAGTATATTCCCTAATCCATAGTTTCTCTCTCCACCCCATTCCCTCTTCCCTCTCCATTTCCACACACAAATTCAACTACTTTGACTCCCTTCTACAATGTTTCAGTCACATTCTTGCCTAGCAGTGTTACCATTTAAAAACTTCACTTGCACTGAATAATAAATAGCTACTGTTTATCTAGAGCTGACTCCATGCCGTTTTATAATAATAGATGTTATTCAGTGTTTTGCATATAATATCTCAATTTTTACACACTCCTGCGAAGTAATTTCTATCAATTTCTCCACTTTCCAGATGAGAATCAGAAAGATTAAGTGACCTACCAAAGATTACATAACTAGTTAGGTGGTGACCCAGGACCTGAAATCGCTTAAAAAAAATTTTTTTTTAAAATTTTTATTTATTTATGATAGTCACAGAGGGAGAAAGAGAGAGAGGCAGAGACGTAGGCAGAGGGAGAGGGAGAAGCAGGCTCCATGCACCGGAAGCCCGGTGTGAGATTCGATCCCAGGTCTCCAGGATCGTGCCCTGGGCCAAAGGCAGGCGCCAAACCGCTGCGCCACCCAGGGATCCCCACTTAAAAGAATTTTTAAATTCCATATAACTAACATACAGTGTTATATAAGTTTCAGGTGTCCAATATCGTGATTCAACACTTCCATACAATACCTGGTGCTCATCACAAGTGCCTGCCTTACTCCTCATCACCTATTTCCCACTCCCCCACCTCCTGGTAATCATCAGTTTGTTCTCTAGAGTCAAGAGTCCGCAGGGGCTCCTGGGTGGCTCAGTCAGTTAAGTGTCTGCCTTTTGCTCAGGTCATGATTCCAGAGTCCTGAGGTCTAAGCCCTGCATTGGGGCTCCCTGCTCAGTGGGGAGCCTGCTTCTCCTTTTCCACTTGCTGTTCTCCCTGCTTTTACTCTCTTGCTCTCTCTCAAGTAAATAAATACAATCTTTTAAAAAAGAGTCTGTTTTTGTCTTTTTTTCTTTGTTAAACCAAACACTTTGATTCCAGAGCCTCCACTATATTGCTTCCCATAAAAATATGGCTTAAAATGAGGGGTGGTGGCTCAGCGGTTGAGCGTCTGCCTTTGGCTCAGGGCGTGATCCCGCTCCCTGGATCAAGTCCCACGTCGGGCTCCCTGCGAGGAGCCTGCTTCTCTCTCTGCCTGTGTGTCTCTTGAGAATAAATAAAATATTTTTTAAAAAATATGGCTTAAAATAAAAAGCAGTAGATTAAGAAGAGATGAGGGTTTTATCACTGTAGACCGATCATGATCTTTCTGATTCCTCATTCTAAAATAAAGGGATTGAAGTAGAGATAACTAGTATCTCATTTCATATTATTCAATGATCCTGTTGTATGAAAAATGTATTTTTGGATTTTATTTTTTTTTGACATTGCATGGAAAAGTTTAAGAATTTCACTCTGCTCTCCCGTATCTTCATATTTATTCCCAAACTAACTTACATGCTAACAGTGAAATACAGCCATGTGTTCTAGTTCTATTTCTATAAAACAAAATGGGTAGGATAAAACTTTAGAAAATTTCAAATCTCATCCCTATTTATTTTAAGACCTGATCTCTCCATAGTGAAAAGGGATGTCTAAAGGTGGAAAATTATTGTGGTTTTGCCCATGAAATCAGTGTTTCTTTGGTACATATCATATAGTTTCCACAGCTATAACAGTCAGTTATTACATGTTGATCCTTGAAACATCGATCTATTTTATCATTTTTTTTTCTGATTCCATGTTCCTATTTATTTCTTGAATTCATTTTCTCTAATGTTTATCAAGTCTAAGTCCAAATCACTTTTAACAATTAAGATTGAATTAGGGGCGCCTGGCTGGCTCAGTCAGCAGAGCATGTGACTCTTGATGTGCAGGTCGTGAGTTTAAGCCCCATAGGGTATATAGCTTACTTAAAAAAAAAAATCAGAAGAATTGAAATTAAATTAGAAAATGTTTCTTTTCTTTTTTTTTTTTTTTAGAAAATGTTTCTTAAGATTGTATTTATTTATTTATTTATGGGAGACACACAGAGAGAGGTAGAGACACAGGCAGAGGGAGAGGGAGAAGCAGGCTCCCTACTGGGGAGCCCAATGAGAGACTTGATCCCAGGACCCAAGCCAGGATTATGACCTGAGCCAAAGGCAGACACTCAACCACTGAGCCACTCAGATGTCCCTGAATTAGAAATTTTAATGACTCCAGAACTAAAATTCTTTATTCCTTTAAGCTGAAATATGTTGAGATCATCAAGTCAAGAAGAGAGAGCAAATGGGGATAAAAGAGTAACGCCCTTTCACAAATAGGCACACTTCCACAAACTGAAAACAGGTCTTTCAATGTCTGCGTGTCTTCAGTCCCTTTATAAGAATTTAAGGGTGGGGGCGCCTGGTGGCTCAGTCAGTTAAGTGTCTGCCTTTGGCTCAGGTCATGCATGATCTCAGGGTCCTGGGATTGAGGTACCCCCCCACTCTGCCCTGCATCCATCCAGCTCTCTGCTAGGCGGGAAGTCTGCTTCTTTCCCCTGACTCCCATGGTACTCTCTCTCTCTTTCTCTCAAGTAAATAAACAAAATCTTTTTTTTTTAAGACCACTTATTGCAGGAGTATTAAAACAGGTAAATAAAAATTCCTTTAACTGAAATATGATGGTTGCATAACTTGGTAAACCTATTAAAAATAATTGAGTCATACACTTAAAATGGGTGAATTTTATGATAGGTAAATAAAATGTTATAGCATGCACATTAAAAATCCTCTTATCTTGCTTTCTTTCTGCCCATACAAATGTAAATACACCATATGATCATCCTCTAATACTGATTTTAACTTTTTTACACCTCACATATCCAGATATCAAGACCATCTTTACAGATCAAATATTTTCATACAGTATCATTTTAAAGGTTTAAATTGTTTTTAATTTTATATTATAATTTGTTTAGCCAATGTTCATTCCCTGAACATTTTTGTAGCTACATTTTGATACAGATTTCCCTGGGTTAAGTTACTAGAAAAAATGTTACTGGATCAAAGGATATGATCATTTTAAGATTTTTCTTGCTTATAAACTGCCCTCTAGAAAAGCTGTACTAACTTGTACTCTTCCAAGTCATCCTTCTGTTTCTATTTCTCTCCCGTCACAACTCAGTTTTAGAATTTTATAAAATCTCTACCATTTTGACAGGTGAAAATTGTATATTGTAATTAATTTCCATTTCATTTACTAATAAAATTGCTTTTTTGGTTATTTATTGGATATTTGTATTTGCATTTATATCTCTGTCATCTCCCCAAACACACTAGATATGTGTTATATGTCTTAGTAATTCATGAGATTTTCATACATTAAATAACACTTTGTCATACATGTTGTGAAGATTTCCCCCATTTTGTCTTTTTTTTTTTGTCTGTCTTTTATTCATGATTTTGCTTTTACAGAAGGAAGCATTAAATTATGTAGTCATATGTATTAGTCTGTTGCTTTGCCATTGGTACTATCCTTGATAAAGTTTTTCCTACTTCCAGATTAAATATTCACAGCATTTCTTTTTTTTTTTAAAGATTTTATTTATTTATTCATGATAGTCACAGAGAGAGAGAGAGAGAGAGAGAGAGAGAGAGAGAGGCAGAGACACAGGCAGAGGGAGAAGCAGGCTCCATGTAGGGAGCCCGACGCGGGATTCGATCCTGGGTCTCCAGGATCGCACCCTGGGCCAAAGGCAGGCGCCAAACCACTGCGCCACCCAGGGATCCCATTCACAGCATTTCTTGTACTAATTTTATATTTTCTTTCCTTATATTTAAATATTTATCTGGATTTTATTTTGATATATGACATAAGATTAGGATCTAACTTAGTAGAAAGAACATTTTAACGGGGAAACTAGTTAGATCTTTACCATATTTGTTGTATATCTTCTAAGTACAGAAAACTGTGTTGTATATGTATTCTATAGTCATAAATATGACAGGAATAGTCTCTGCTCTTATGTAACTAAACTCAGAAAGGGCAGACATACAAGTTTGGTGAGTGAGTGCTTCAAAGAAGTGCTAAATTCTACGGTCGTGTATAGTAGGTGGAATCTAATCAGTTATGCTGGCACCTATTGAACTATTGAAAGGAGATCTTTTGAAGTTGAAGGAGAATTAAAAAAAAAAAACAGTAACAACAAACACATATTATCCCAGAGTATCTGTGGGTCAGAATCTGGGTGTGGTTGGGCACCTGGGTGGCTCAGAGGTTGAGTGTCTGCCTTTGGATCCCTGGATTCTGGGATCGAATCCTGCATCAGGCCCCTCACAGGGAGCCTACTTCTCCCTCTGCCTATGTCTCTGCCTCTCTCTGTGTGTCTCTCATAAGATAAAATCTTTTAAAAAGCCCCAAATTAAAAAAGAAAAATCTGGGTGTGGTTTAGCTGGGTCCTCTGTCTCAGGATCTCTCACAAGGATGGAACAAGGTGTTGACCAGGGCTCCAGCTTCACTGGAATGCTTGACTGCATGCAGGAAGATTCACGTTCAAGTGTGCTTACATGGTTGTTGGCAGGATTTAGCTCCTTGTGGTACTTTTGAACCAAGGTTTTCAGTTCCTTGCTGAGGATTCAGTTCCTCAGCTGGCTGGAGGCCTCCTTCAGTTCCCTGACATATAAGGCTAGGAGGGTTCAGTTTTGTCCTGGGGTGAGCACTTCAGCTTTGATAACCTGGTTTGTAAAGAGGTGTCTGTGTGGTGTAAAAATTAGCATGGCATTTGTATTCCTAACTTGTAACTGAGGACTAAAATGAATGTGAGCACATTGTGAATTTTCAGGTTGGTATACATTGAGTCTGTATATAAATTAATAGGTGAGTGAATTAAGCATTCACAAAGAATGAATTACATATTGAAGAGAACAAACATGTAATTCTGAAAAGTTTATGATGACTAGAGTGAGTAGAAGTTGAAATGATTTATGAACTTGAGTTTCTCTTTCAACCACATCCTGGGTATAGCTTCAAATTATTTTTCATTCTCTCCCTCCATTCCCATCACATAGACTGTACTGTGAATATACTCCCCTGGAGTTGTACAGTGTGGCAGCCCTGAACTCAGCCACACAGGCATGGATATATCCAGTTATTGGATTTTTAAAATCTACTGCTGTGCATTTTATTTTTAGCTCAGGAAATGTAATTTTAAAATTATATTTAATCTTTGGCAGATATTTACAAAAATTCTGAAAATAGAATTTGACTGCCAATCTTAGTCTTTGAAAGTGATAGTGTTAGCCTCGTGCATACATCCTCAACAAGGCCAATACTGACCCTAAGGGGGCAAAAATTGGTTCTGGGTGTGTGTGTGTGAAAAAAGGAATATTTTTACATATAAAGCACAGATACACAGTCTATCTGTGGTAGTAAAATTTCATAGGGGGTAAGTGACTAAGATGGAAAGGTTTAAAAACATTCCTTAGGAGCTGATAATGAAAAAAAGGTTGAGAAATACTACTCTTGTGTTAAGTTAAAAGACAGCTGGTAGATGAGCTGTCTTGCAATAGATTATTTCCTGTATCACTTCCTGTATTAGAATGTAAGTTTCTTAAGCGTAGGATGTATAACCTGTTTTGTATTTTCAATAACACCTACTACAACAGTTTATTTTCAGTTGCATTCAGTAAATGTATACTTAATTAATATGGAACACATCTTACCCTCCTTGTACCCAATCTTGTGCCCCATAAAACCTAAATGCAATGATCAAAATTAGTTCATTTTTAAAAAATTTTTATTTATTTATGATAGTCACACAGAGAGAGAGAGAGGCAGAGACACAGGCAGAGGGAGAAGCAGGCTCCATGCACCAGGAGCCCGACGTGGAATTCGATCCTGGTTCTCCAGGATCGCGCCCTGGGCCAAAGGCAGGCGCTAGACCGCTGCACCACCCAGGGATCCCCAAAATTAGTTTAGTAAAAGCAAGCAACATAATATAGTCTCCCTCACAAAAATCCTAGGAAAATAATGACAAACTATTAAAAGAGTGAAAAATCTTAGCATAGCAGGAGAAGCACAGACTCTGGAAACAGAAAGACAAATCAGGACTTGATTTCTAGCTCTACCATTTGAAAGTTGTGGAGTCTTTAGTGAAGTTACCTGAGGAGGAAGGAGAAAGAGGACCAAAAAGAATGGGAGAAGGGAAATAAATATAGAAAGAGTACAGAGATGGGACGCCTGGGTGGCTCAGCAGTTGAGCGTGCCTTTGGCCCAGGGCATGATCCAAGATCCAGGATCGAGTCCCACATAAGGCTCCTGGCAGGGAGCCTGCTTCTCCCTCGGCCTGTGTCTCTGCCTCTCTCTCTCTTTCTTTCTCTCTCTGTCTCTCATGGATAAATAAAATCTTTAAAGAAAGAAAGAGTACAGAGAAGAGACAAGGGCATTGCTGAAAGTCTTATATACACCCCAAATTGTAGGTATATTGACCTGCTGGCAGTTCCCCAAACAGGTCATGGCTCCAATATGCCATATTCTTTCACACTGATATATACATACATACTTCTTATTTCCAGAACATTATTTTTCCACCAATATTCAGCTCAAGCCACACCCTCCTTAGAAGGCCCTCCATGACACCCTTGTCTGCCTCCTACACTGAGATGCCTATCTTCTTGCTCCCCTAACATTCAGAACATACCTTATTATGATGTTTATCATATTGTAATGTAATTAATGTTTTACATGTCTGTTTCCCTCACTAGTCTGTGAACATCTCGGGAAATGGTTTTATCTTCTTATTCTCAAATCTAGCACAGTGCCTAACATATTTGGCGAATGAACAATGGGCTTGTTGAATTAACTAGTAAAATACAGGCATGCAAGAGGAGCACAGCAACATTTTCAGCAATTTGATATATAAGGGCCTGTACTCTTCAAAGCCATTGCTTTACAATTGAATAAATTCTACTTCAGAAACCAATATTGCATTGTATGCTCACTAACTAAAATTTAAATAAAAAAAATACAATTGACTGGATAATTATCTTTGTATACATTCTCAGGTCTAAAAGAAAACATTTTCTCTGTCCAGTAATCATAAATGCAACAAGTATTTCACATTGTCAGTTGATACAATCCAAAGAGGAAAATCTTACTGTTACTCCTTTTTTTTTTTAGATGGGGAAACAGGCTCTTAAGTGGTTATGTAACTTGCCTAAGATCATATACTTAATAAGTGAGGATCTTGTTCTGGAGCCTCTCTATAATCAATCACACTATAGTGTCTCTCAAAGTTAGCCAGGTGAGACTATTCACTTCAGTACAACATTGTTCTGTCCGATCCTTTCCACCTGCAACCTCCTACACACACTCACCTATAAGAAAACAAAGGCTCATGATCATACATGTACTTTGTTATTGTTCAGCCAAAAAATGTGTCTGCATATACCTGGCTTTGCTTAATGTAAAAAAATACCAGCTAATAACCATGAAATAACCCTTTGGGACTATTCTCTTTTAACATTTAGACAGAATGTAATGATTTTAATTATTTTATTGACCTTTGACATTCTTTAAGATGGGAATTCTGTTCATTGCTTCAGCAGCTGAGTGTGTTAAACCACACATGCAACAATTTTCGTGAAAGCAAAATGTGAAGCAGCGTATAAAGACTTCTGGATGAGAAGTCATGTACCACAAGCCCTCCATTACTTCCTTATTGGTGATGTCTGTGAGGGTATAGTTGGGAAGAAAGAATTGACAAACCGGTTCCTGCCACATTGTGAAATAACCATAAGGAGTGGCATCTGGTTCCTGGAGCTAGAAGAGGTGACTATGCCTTTTAAATCATGGTTACTGTCTCAACACAACAGATGAAAAAAAAAAACAAAAGCAAAAACAAAAAAAACAAACCAAGAGGGGAAACCCCCACACACGAAAAAGTTTTAAAACTGAAAAGCTTTTTCATTTCTGAAAGCTTTGGGGTCAGGTGGGCCTCTCAGGTGCCACTGTTCTGGGGTACCCTCGGTCACTCCAATCTTCAGGTCCTTGAGGCATTTCCATTTCCCTTTTGCTCCCTGCTGCAGTCCTTTACCGATTCATAACCTGGCTGCATTGTATTAGTTGCATCCAATCTGCTGACTGCCAACAGCAATCCTCTTTTGCCATGAAGTGTGAGAAGCTAAGCTAGTTCTGGGGATGTGAGAGGTGATGTGGGCATTTGCCCTGGAGAAACTCTAGATCAGGAGAGCTGTGGAAGACATGTACGTGGGCCCCCTCCTCCTCTTCCAAACAACTTTCATGTTTTTTTTTTTTAATTTTATTATTATTTTTTTAACTTTCATGTTTTCATGGAGACCTGGAAGAATGAACAGATAAGAACATGAACATCAACGTTGACATAACATCGACAAGATTCAACACATTTGCGGTAAGAAGACAGTAAATGTCTATTGGTCTACAGCTTTGGTTTATATTAATTCATTCCAACATTATAAAAAACCTGGAAGTTTATTAGGAATGGGAGCTAAATAGACTACTCGTGTTCTAGGCATCAAGTGCCTAGTTTGGAATGACTTGGAAAAAAAGCAGTCTCTCAGCATGTGGATTAGGTGCTGGTAAAGACCGGCTAGGAAGGATGTCAGGCAGAGGGAACAGCAGATGCAAAGGCATTAAGGTATGAGAAAGTCTGGCATACAGTGCTTTCTTAGAACACCCCAGTCTAGGACGTTTGTCTCCTTTAACCAAACCCCTTTAGCTTTTACCACCTGTACCATTCTTCTTGGCTTGTGATTTCTTGTTGATGCAGTTACCATTTTTTATGGCTAACATTTTCATTTAAATCTCTTCTCCCTAAGTAATTTGATTTCTTAGGTGGCAGCCTTTCTTTCTTTCTTTCTTTCTTTCCTTCCTTCCTTCCTTCCTTCTTTCCTTTCTTTCTTTCTTTCTTTTTCTTCTTTCTTTCTTTCTTTCTTTCTTTCTTTCTTTCTTTCTTTCTTTCTTTCTTTCTTTCTTTCTTTCTTTCTTTCTTTCTTCTTCTTTTTTTATCTCTCCTGAATGCCATTGAAAGGTGCTTTGCACTTGGTAAACACTACTAAATATTGATTCGTTGACCAAAAAAAAGTCATGACTTAGATATTTTAAGTTTTCATTAAAAACGCTAAGATTGTATCTACAAGAATAAAGCAGGACTATGTAAACGGAGGATAACACATTTACTTATTCGCTATTCTATTTTTATGACCTATTTCCAAGTAGGAACAAACATTGCATACAGTCAACATTTATGCTGCCAATCTGGATAACTGTAGGCTTAATAGCAGTTATTCCATTATAACAAATACAGAGGTGTGTTTTAGAACAGGAATAAGATCTGATTACAATTACAGAATTGCATGGTAAAAATAGTGGACTTCAACTCTGAAAATCTGGATGAATCAAAACTCTGCATCCATTGTGAACTTTATTTTTATGATTTTTCATCTTTGAGCCTTTTCCCTTATTAAACAAAGTTAAGAATTCCAACTTCACAAGATCTTAAGGAGTAAATGAAAAACATACACACATCTACTCTGGCATAGAGATGCAATAATATGTTTGTTCACTTTCTGCCCATTATTTGTCCATTTATTCAAATACATCCATAAGCCAACACAACAAACTACAAATAGTACAAACCACAGAGCATTTCTTTTGAAAACTTATGTTATAAACCTACTTTTTTTTTTCAAGTGGCTAAGTCATCAGGACAAACATGCTTCCTTTTGGGGGGATGATCATTTGCTATTTTTTGCTGGAGTATAGGTACACATTTAGGCCAAATTAACATGTTTTGCAATTACAGGGAACACAGACACCATGGTACATTTTGTACATTTGTCTAATTGCATGAGGGCATGTATTCTGCTTCTAGTTCCAGCATTTTCTTACCACCTGTTGTAGATAATTACTTAAAAAAAATCTTAAGTTTAATAATAAGTCCTTAGACCCTGTATTCTGGAAGAAAGATAAGGTAGAGAAAGGGTTGCAGTCAGGAATCTCAGGTTCTGTTTCGGTCATTAATATCTCTACCAGACTTCTAATGAAGCATATAACCTCAGTTTCTCTAAGCCTTGTTTCTATCAAAAAGAAATGGTATGATATGGGGCACCTGAGTGGGTCAGTTGTTTAAGCATCTGCCTTCAGCTCAGGTCACGATCCCAGCATCCTGGGATTGAGTCCCATGTCCGGCTTTCCTGTTCAACGAGGAGCCTGCTTCTCCCTCTGCTCCTCTCTCTGCTTGTGTGCTTTCTCTCTCTCTCTCTCAAATAAATAAATAAAATCTTAAAAAAAAACAAAAAAAGAAATGGTGGGTTGCCTGGGTGGCTCAGTTGGTTGGGTGTCTGCCTTTGGCTGGGGCCATGGTCCTGGAGTCCTGGGATTGAGCCCTGCATTGGGCTCCCTGCTCAGCAAGGAATCTGTTTCTCCATCTGCCCTTCACCTCGCTTTTGGTGGCTCTCTCTCTCAGATAAATAAATAAATTTAAAAATCATTTATTTATATATATATTTTTAAGATTTTATTTATTTATTCATGAGAGGTACACACAGAGAGAGGCAGAGACATAGGCAGAGGGAGAAGCAGGCTCCTTGCAGGGAGCCCAATTTGGGATTCGATCCCAGGATCACGCCCTGAGCCAAAGGCAGAGACGCTCAACCGCTGAGCCACCCAGGTGTCCCATAAATAAGATCTTAATAAAAAAACTGGTATAAGATCTACCTCTCAACAATGATGTAATGCTTAGCTGTGACTTATTAATAAGTACACAGACAAGATGTTTTTAAAGAAATCTAAAGTACTCAATTAGTTTATTAGTATCTCTCTGCACTTTTGCTAAAATTTAATCTTGAATTTATATTAAAATTAAAACTTAATTTTTTTTAACCTCCTGCCTGGTAAAACACAAGGAAAACAAACATTTTTTTAAATGCAAAAAATGCTGCATTAAAACAAATTTTATAAACAACATGACAAAAAGTAATTTCTTTCCATTTAGTTTTGGAAATAGTGTTTTAATTATATTATGGAAAAATTTTTGGTGAGGTGCCAAGTAAGGTGACCAATCATCCCAGTTTGCTTTAGATTTCCCAGTTTTAGCACTGAAAATTCCACATCCCAGGAAACCCCTGTTCTGTACCAGCTGGGATTGGTTCACCCTAGTTCTCTGTCATTAGTAGAGGCCATAGCTTATAGCTCTGTATATCTGCCCTTAGAAAAATTCCAGGACTATTTTAATTTCTATGTATCTGAAAAGCATTTTCATATTCTATTTGAATTTCATTCAATACCATTTGGTGAGCATATTTATGGAGTTTTGCTCTGTCAGTGGATATTTAATAAATGTATACTAATATCTTTTTTTTTATATACTAATATCTTTTGACCTTATCCGGACAAGGGGGTAATGGGAATACTTAATTAACAATAGCAATTCTTTTGGCATCAAGAAAATACTAACTTGTCTGTTCTTTTTTCAAGGACCTTTTCCTGCTATTTACAGATTACTGTACTTCTACTTGGTAAACACCATAGCTGAGAAAGCAGTACCCCAGCAAATACCTTTTTTTTTTTTTTTCAAATACCTTTAAGATCAAGTCACTTAAAAAAAACATTGTATGTGGGTCATCTCTTGGACAATTTGGGGCCAGAGAGAAGTTGTTACACTGGTTTCCTTAAATAGCACTACAACCTAACCTGATTCCAAGATAATTTCCAAAATATCAATGGAATGAGTGTTGCTGATAATCTGGTTATGAAGGTTTAGCCATGAATAAGAGGCCCCAAGATTCAGAAGCCCTATGATGTTGCCCATGATATTGACCAAAAAAGAAGTTATGCGGCTATGGAAAAGATTTCTGAGAAAAAAGCCGACCAATATTCTTTCTTAGAAAATCAGGATGATTGAGGACATGTGCATATTTACATAATTCAAAAAAACCAATTAAAAGGTTATAAATCCAACTTGGCTATAGTTTTCCCGCAAGGTGCAAGGTGATTATGACACTTTTTTAAAGTTCTAATTTTAAAGTTCTAATTTCGTGACACTTAATATTTGTCAAGTGCTTTAAATGCATTATTCATTTGATACTCACAAATAATCTTATGAGAATAGGAATCATAATCCTCCACAGTCAAGCTCAGAGAGGTTCAGTAATTTGGTTAAGGTTATAGACAGCAAGGGAGGGGCACAAGCACATTTAGGTCTGTTTCCTCCAAAGCCTAAACTCTTAACCTTTAGCCTATGCTGCTTGTCAACATTGTTGACATAAACTCTGAAAATTCTATCTTCAGCCCTACCTCCCCTGACCTTCTGTCTTGTACACTAGTAGATATAACTGCTTATTCAATGTCTCTATGTGCCTAACAAGCACTTCAAATTTAACATGTTTCAGTAAATGGCACCTCCATTCACCCAGTTACTCAAGCCCCAGACCTAATAGGCATCCTTGATTCCTCTATCAACCCCACAGTCAAGCCATCAACAAATCTATTTGCTTTACTTTCAAATTATACCTGAAACTACTTCTCATCATCTCTACTGTCACAACTCTGGTCCAAGCCATTATTATTATTCACCTGGACTACTGAGATAGCCTCAGAATTGGTCTCTGCTTTCATAGTCCATTCTCCACAAGGCAGCCATGGTTCTTATTTTCTTCTGGCCATAGTTATTTTTTAAAACGTGTATTATATTGTGTCGTTCTTCTGTTTAAAACCTGTTAAAGTTAAAACCCATTAATAATGCCTCCCTTTAGGCAGCCCAGGTGGCTCAGAGGTTTGGCGCCTGCCTTCAGCCCAGGGCCTGATCCTGGAGAACGGGGATAAGTCCCACGTCGGGCTCCCTGCATGGAGCCTGCTTCTCCCTCTGTGTCTCTGCCTCTCTCTCTGTGTGTCTCTCATGAATAAATAAATAAAATCTTAAAAAAATAATGCCTCCCTTTGCAATAATGTAAACTTCTCTTTTACCCCCTGCCTTCACAGGCCTTCTCTGACTTTATCATTTAACTCTTTTTTTGCTCAGCATGTTTGTCACATTGATCCTTATGATTTGTCTGTGATGTAAAGTTATCTACTTCGAGAGGATTTGGAAAGACAGCAGTGAGGGTTTGAGAAAACTGGTGAAGGTTTGCAAGTTGTCTAGAGAGGGAGGACAATTCAAAAAAAAATAACAGGATTGCTAAATGGTGTTGATGGTTCAGTTGTGCTGGATGATTGGAATTTAATGATAAAATATGTAATTATGCAAATTTATCCAGTAGTGGTCAGCTGCTCCAGTACCAAAGGGAACTATAAGGATGGTAGGATTCATCCAAGGTAGGGTAAGATGAAAAGAAAAATGAGGCAGAGGAGTTGAGGGTACTGACAAGTGTTACTAAACTTCCCCCCCTACACATGTAACAATGGGGATGGGGTAGAGAGAAGGGTTGCTAGTGTCCTCAGCTTACTCCAGCTGTGGCAACAACCTGGATTTGCTAAGTAGAAACAGAATCAAAGGACCAAGACCTACCAGCACTGATGTTAAAAGCTTTAAATTACAAATCCTGATTATTTTAGTAAATCTGATTAAACATTTACAAAATGGACAAATTAGTAGACACTTATTTACATTTTAAAGGAATTTTTCGACTTAAAAAATCAATTTCCAATGGGTATCTTTCGTTTTAACAATAAGATTTATCAGTGAGTTAGGGACTCAGGTTTTGTTTTGTTTTTCTTTTTTTTAAAGATTTTATTTTTTTATTCGTGAGAGACACACAGAGACCGGGGTGTGTCTCTGTGGGACACACCGGGGATCCGGGGACCCCGGGGTCACGCCCTGAGCTGAAGGCAGGCGCCAAACCTCTGAGCCACCCAGGTGTCCAGGGATTTAGATTTTTAAAAATGTCCAGTCTGCCCAATCCTTGAGAGTATCGCAAGAGAGTGCTTTCTCAGGCCTGCCTCTTCCTCCTTCAGGACACTTCTCTGGTTCTCCTGTCTTTCTTACAAAGATTTAAGTCCACTCTTAGAATTGCATAAAACACTCTTACTGGGATCCCTGGGTGGCTCAGCGTTTTAGCACCTGCCTTCGGCCCAGGGCTTGACCCTGGAGACCCAGGATCGAGTCCCACGTCGGGCTCCCTGCATGGAGCCTGCTCCTTCCTCTGCCTGTGTCTCTGCCTCTCTCTCTGTGTGTGTCTCTCATCAATCAATAAATAAAATCTTTTTATTTTTATTTTTTATTTTTTTAATAAATAAAATCTTAAAAAACAAACAAACAAACCACTCTTACTGTGCTGGTCCCTAACTTGCCTGTTGTTTTCCCCTTTACCCCCCTCCCTGCACTATAAGCTGCTGCAACGAAACTACTTTACCCCTGCTGTGCTTTTGCTTCTGTTATTCTCTCAGGCCAGATCCTCCTCCTACCTCCCCGGTTAAACTCCTGGCCGCCAATCGACACGCAGAAGACACAACAACACCTTTCTAGATAAGAGGCCAGCACTGCCTCGCTGCTGCATTCGGTCCGTGCAGTTACTTCCATTCCTGCTTGTCTTGGGTTACATTGCGATGCATTTTATACACTGTGTAGCACCTGGTCTGTGTCATGCATTATAAAGCGTTTCCACGATTGACGTTCTAGGTCACCCCGCCGCTGAAGCAGGGCGCGTTCCGTGGCCTCGGTCAAGCCCCTTTCCCTCTGGAGCCTCAGACACGCGAGGGCCGCGTCCTGTGGCTCCGCGAAGAAGGCAGAGGGAATGGCTGAGCCCTCGCACGGCGCTCGGTTAAGGAAAGCCCCGACTGTTTACATCGCTTAGGGTCCTGGATAGGCAGGTGCCTACTGCGATGAGGTCAGGAAACCCTCCTCTGAGATGACGTCACTGTCAGCGACTTCAGAGCCCCCGCTCGCTCATCCGTACGGGTGCACGGAAGCAGAACTACTCAGAAAGGGGGGGGGGGAGTGGGGTGGGGGTTCACCTGTCCCAGGTCACAGGTTGCGCATGAAACCGATTTCCATTTAGCAGCTCGGGCAACGGCAATTTTAGCTCAACAGCCGCGGACTTCCCCGAAGGACTCCGGGGCGGGCGGGCGGGCGGGCAGCGTCTGTGGCGCGGCTGGATTCAGCGAGCCGGGCTGGACCCCTCCCGCCTGCGGCAAAACCCGCCACCCGGCCCGGGGGCCTTCTCAGGAGCACGCCCCGCCCCCCGCCCCGCCCTCGGGGGCGGCCGCGGCCGGAACCGGGCCGGCGATTCCCGCGGCGCCGCGCTCCCGGGGCCAGGCCGGGCCGTGGGGTCTCCCCGCTCGCCACGCAGGGGCGGCGGGGCGGGGCGCGGTGACGCCAAGAGGAGTGACGCGACGACGCAGCGCGACGCGGTGACGCACGCCCCTTTGTTGGCTCAGTAGCGGTAGCAGCGGCCGTGGAGGTGGCGCTGGGGACTGTTTTCTCTCGGAGGCCGGAGCGGAGCCGCGTCTGACTGAGGCGGGCGGCGAGCAGCCCCCTCGCTCCGTCCCTCCCGCCTCCGCGCCCTCCCCGCCGCCGCCGCCGCCGCCGCCCGCCGCCCGCCGCCCGCCGCCCGCCGCCGCGCCCGGGGAGGAGCCGCGGCCCGCGGGGCCGGAGCCAGGCCTGCGTCCGGACCTCAGCCGGAGCCGGAGCGAGAGCCGGGGCCTCGGCGTCCCCGCCCTCTCCCCGCCTCAGGGCCGCGTCCGCCGGGCCCTCGCGCGTCGCGCCATGGACTCGGACGAGGGCTACAACTACGAGTTCGACGAGGACGAGGAGTGCAGCGAGGAGGACAGCGGCGCCGAGGAGGAGGAGGACGAGGACGACGATGAGCCGGACGACGACAACCTGGACCTGGGCGAGGTGGAGCTGGTGGAGCCCGGGCTGGGCGTCGGCGGGGAGCGGGACGGACTGCTGTGCGGGGAGACGGGCGGCGGCGGCGGCAGCGCGCTGGGGCCCGGCGGCGGCGGCGGCGGCGGCGGCGGCGGCGGGCCGGGGCACGAGCAGGAGGAGGACTACCGCTACGAGGTGCTCACGGCCGAGCAGATTCTGCAGCACATGGTGGAATGTATCCGGGAGGTCAACGAGGTCATCCAGGTGAGGGTGCCCGCCGCGCTGGCTTGACCCGACCGGGGAGCGGACCCGGCGGCCCGCGGGGCAGGCCCGGGCCTGGTGCGCAGCCCAGCCCGCCGCCTCCCGGGCCTGTCTCCCCCGCCGCCTCTGCTGGGCACGGAGGGTGTCGAAAGCAGACATTCGCCGGTTCGCCGGGCGTGGGGAGGTGCGCTGGGGGCGGCGCTTTCCGGGTCCTGCGATGGCGGAGGCCTCGGGCCGCCCAGCGCTCGTCCTGCGGGCTGGAGGGCGATCCCTGCGGGTCCCCGGGCCCGGTGTCCTTCCCCCGGCCGGAGGAGCGCCCACAGGGGCGGGGCGGGCCGGGCCGGGCCGGGCCGGGCCGGGCCGGAGGGCGGGGGTGGAGGAGAGCAGGAAAACGCGGCCCCTACGGGGGTTACCCCGGCCTTCCAAGTCTCGCTTGAGCACTTTTGGAAGGGGTTGGAGTAGGCCTAAGAGCCGCTTGGTGTACGGTTGCCCCAAGTGGGCACCAGTTAATAAAGAAATGGATCTGCTTGGCAGTCTTAAGTGCCTACTTAAAGGTGGGGGAAGGGAACTGTTTCTCGGAAGAGGTGCTGATGGGCCTTCTTTTACGATGGTGAGGCTTCTGCTCTTCTCTCTCTCTCTCTCTCTCTTTTTTTAAATGCCTTCGCTGTTTGTTTGGGACCTAATGCTACTTTTTCCAGGGGTAGCGTGTCACTTACTCGAAGCCGTCGGGAGAGTCCCTGCAGATTGCATACCCAGCCTTGCGGCTAAAACAAAACGCAGCGTACTGTCTGATATTAGGCTCTATTGTGAGTTAGAAAGTAGGGGCTTTCTGCTTCTGAACTCCTTTCTTGATAATTTTTTTTTTTTTTTCGAATTTCTTGGAGAGTTAGGCTTGGTCCAAGTTGATGACCACAACTCACGTAACATCGTGAGTCCGGTTTTGCATTTCTCAGCTTGAGGAAGTCCAAAGTTTACATTTGGTTGGGGGGATTGGGGGAGGAATCCAGTTATGATGAGGGATACAACTGTAGAATGAAAATGACGTCTTGATTCAGTGCAACTTTTAGAAAACACTAGTTACATGTGAGGAAACTATATACAGAAGCTAGTTACTATTAGCTTCTTGTATGTCAGTCATTCCTTTTTTTTTTTTTTTCTTAAAAATCAGTTGACTAATATTCACTGGCAAATTGGCAGTAGTATGTCACTGCCTACTTGTTCAGTTGGGATGATTAACAGATTTTTACAGTATTGTCTAGTAAGCAGCACTTCCAATTGTGCCATCTATTTAGGCTCCTCTGAATAATAGTAAAAAAAAAAAAAAGTAAATGGTAAATAATAGTAAAAAAAAAAAAAAACCTGTGATATATAGTGGTACTAGTAGACCGTGGACGTCTCAAACTTTCATATGGATACTGCAGTCTGAGGAGGAAATTGAAGGGACATAGAAGGAAGATTAAGTTTATTGTTCTTTTTTTTTGGATTCTAAAAGTATGACAGTTCTTAAGCCACTAAGTTGAGACTTTTTTTTGAGGAAACTTTATTAAAAGAATTGAGAGTAAACCTTGAATTCTCTTTCCGTTTATTTACCACTACAGTATGTAAAATCTGATCTTTTCACACTTACCTAGTTTTTTGACGTTAATTAGGTTTTAAAAATTCGTGGATAATGAATTTATTTGACTTACTGTTTGTTTTCATGTAGTAAATCTCATCCAACTTTCTCAGCTCTTAGGTGTATCTTAAGCACTGAGGCTAAACCTTAAAATTCCTTATGTCACTTCTGGAACGGAGATGTAGCTAATGCATATGACATCATTCTTTCTTTGTTAGTTTAGAGGAGAGAGAATAAATGCAGATGAACTGAACTATTTAAGAAACACAAAATACCAGGGGTTTATTTAGGTGTCCATGCCTGATTTTTGAAAACTGTCTTTTTTTCTAGCTGACTTCTTGTTAAGGATGCTCTTAAATGGAATTCCTGAATATATAAATATTTATTCCTTGTTAAGTTTCCTATTTCGAAGTATCAGTAAATCCAAGAATAGGATCTATCCCAGGTCACTTTTTTCCAAATGGTGTGCTTACTAGATCTAAACTAGGCCTTGGTTATGGTGTGGTTTTTTTATGTGCGTAGATTTAAGCTTCAAAAGTGACACTGAAAAAAAAAGTGGCACTGGTAATACATGCATACTGTAAGAAAAAACTGACTAGGCAAGAAAAAAAAAAAAACGAGATCGACACCAAGAGAGATACACAAAATTTGAGCTGTAGTTTTCTTTCTAGACCTCTGGGTGAGCTATACATATATTTTAATAACGACAGGATCATACTATATATATTCTCTTTTATGTTTTCAGTAGAAAAAAGCAGATTACAAAAACAGAAGGAATCTCAACTTTTCTTGTTAATAACTCTTTCCATTTCCAGTGTTTACAGGATTATAAATCTAAACTATTTAATCCATTATTATTACCCCCCCCCCCCCCATTTTTTTTTCTAGTTTCTGGCTTTTATAAACTTCATTGGGAATATCCTCATAGATCTTTGAATGTTTTATTATGTTTTTTAGGATAAATTGAGTTGCTGAGTGAAATGATGTGCTTTTTTCGAGGCATTTGATATATATGACCTACGACATTGCTTTCAGAAAGGTTATATTTTCCCTCACCCATCAGTGCTTGATTGGGATAATACAATCATTTCAAAAATTGATTCTTAAAAGATGAGGTAGAACTTTTAACGTGTTTCTTGGATGTTGGTATTTCTTTTATAAATTGCCCTTTGATTTTGCTCATTTTGCGACCTTTTCGGGATTTTTATCTATTAAAAGACCCCCTTAGTATTGAGGTTTTAAATATCAGTTGTCTAGGTTTTTCAATGAAAAAAACTTAATATTTGTTTAATGTGGCAGTAAGTTTTAAGTTTATCACATTAAAAACCCTTGCTTTACTTCACATTAGAGAGCTGTTTGTTAATTCTAAAAAAACTTAAATCCCCTGCTCCCCAGTGCTGCCATTCTATATGAAATCAAGTGTGTTATTAGTGAATTTGAAAATAAATATGCGGGAGAAAAAAGATCGAAATGTGAAAAGATTGCCAGATTAGTTTTTCTTTGGGAAGTTGATTACTACTTTGGGGAGAGTGGATCTGGGCAACACTAGATTGATACTGTTATCTGTAGTTGTCTGCAGGTTAGTTTTAGCCTTCAAATGAGTTAACACTTTTTCTTTTAGAAGACTCTTGGTTTTCTAGCTTTCTATAACTCTCTTTTTATAGTTTGTTTAATTTGGTCTTGTTATATTTAAATCCTTGTGGCTACCTAGATTATCTTGTGAATTTTCAAGAAAAGGTCAGGGATTTTCTTTAACCTACACCAATGTTAGAGACGTACTTAAAGCCCTTACTGTACCACCACTATTTACTTAACTCGTATTATTAAACAGTGGCTTTCTAATGTAATTGCCTTAGTAGCTCAGGAATTTATTAAACACTACCCAATTCTGCAATTGAGGGGCATCTAAACTTGCTATTTTGTGTTTCCACAACATTATTCAACAAATGCTGGTTGTGCTCTTGTATGTATGCCAGTCACCATGTTAAGTAGATAGAGGGCGTGGTTCTTGCCTAAGGAGCATATAGAGGTGGGGAACATAGAGGTCCTTGGGCTTCGTTCCCAGAGATTGTTGTTCATTAGTTAAGTCTGTGTTGGAGCCTGAGCATTTATATATTTTTAGCCATTGCAATGATAGTTCTCAACCACTGGAATAATCCTAGTTCACCTACTGTCATGATTTTTGACTCAGGGAGAATGAATAGAGTGAGAAGGGCAGTAGTAAGCCTTAGGAATAGCACTCTTAAAGGATGTGCTGCAGAAGAGGAGCATGGGCTGGATGTGAGTGGTCACAGAGGAGTTCTAAAGAAGCGGGTGGGTGTCTAGCATAAGATTTATTATGCTAAATAACCTTTTAAAGAACAGATATCTCATCCTTACAGGGGAAATTTTCTGTTTGCTGTTGATTTGTAATCTTTAATTTTATTTCATCTATTTATTTAAATAAAAGACTTTAGGAACTTCTAAGGTGAGGTTTCAAGCATAAATTGAGAGGCAGTAAAATATCAGCTCAGGAGTCCGTTCTAGCTCTGGCTTTTCCTCCAAATGGCAAGTTTTGTTTACATCCCTGAACCTTCAATTTCTGTTTTGCTTTTTTTTTTTTTTTCCCAGTCTGGGAAGTAGTTAAGACAGTTGAACTACTAGATTGGCCTTTTTCTTACATCGATGTTTTGTTTATCTAACATCCTTTTAAAAACTTAGTTAATTGGAGATGCTCATTGTTTCCAAGAAATGAGTTGAAGTGTGCAAATCAGAATGAACTTAAATTGATTAATTTATTTGGGTAGGGAGTAGCAGAGGGAAAGGAAGGGGAGAGAGTATGTATCTTGAAGTTGTTAAAGGTGTTTGGTATGGTTTATTCCTTTTGAACTTCTATTTTTTTCCCCACCGGCTCTCCTTGAACTTATTTGAGCCACAAGTTTTATATTAATTCTTCTTAAATTGCTTATGGCACTAGTCCTGTGAATCAAACTCTGTGGATGGGGTCCAGCAGTCTGTTTGAATGAGCATTCCAGGTGATGCTGATGTCAGCTAAAGTTTGAGAACCACTGATCTAGGGGACCCTACCCTGGGTGGCTCAGCGGTTTAGTGCCTGCCTTCGACCCAGGGCGTGATCCTGGAGACCTAGGATCGAGTCCTACATCAGACTCCCTGCATGGAACCTGCTTCTCCCTGTGTCTCTGCCTCTCTCTCTTTCTCTGTCTCTCATGAATAAATAAATAAAATCTTTAAAAAAAAAAAAGAGAGAGAACCACTGATCTAGTTGAAATTTAACAGTATTTCTGTGTTATCACTAGTGATAAATTATGACAGAAGTGGGTTAATGGTGGAAGGTAAGTTGTTTAAGAAACCAATAAAAGGAAAATTTCAAGAGCTTGGACAACACTTGCTGGGCTAATGAGTTGGAGGAGATTTGTCATTGTTACTGTGATCCTTCAGATAAAGTGGTCTTTACTCAGTTAACTATTTCAAACATGCAAACCAAACTAGGCATCTTACATTCTAGGTTGGAGCACTTGGTTTTCCTTCCACCCTTCCTCACCCCCTGGGTTTCATTTTTTTTTTTTTTTTGACAAAAATATTTGAGTTTATTTAATATGTTGGAAAAAATATAAGGCTTTGGGTACTGTAAGTGCTCCTCAATACTGTACCAAATGTTGAAGAGAATATGAGAAGACATTCTCAAGGAGTCGGTGATCTCTTTGAATTTAGACACTCAAAACTATTAGGTTAGTAAGTAGTTTAATCAAGTGCTAAGTGAATAGTAATAGGTATTCATGGAAGAGAAATCTGTGGGTCTTATCTGAAAGATGGCTAGGATTTGGATAGATAGGAAAGAAGAGAAAGCCATTTTAAGAAATTGAATGAAATGAGAACAAGGAAGGTGTCCAGATGACAGGGAGGTCCACTAAAGTTAGAACAATTTGTAAATTGTGGATGATAACGTTGCAGACGCGGGGAGGTTTAATACTCTGAAAAAAGGTAGGCAGAAGCCATCAGGTTATATTCCTCTATTGTGGGTTTGACCTGTGGTATCTGTATGTGTTAATTATCTTTAACCCTGAATTTCCCCCAAACTTAGTGACTTAAAAACAACATTTATGATTCTGGGTGCAGCTGAGTTGGGTGCTTCTGGCTCAGTATCTCTTATTTCTGTTAAGGCTGCAACCAAGATATCAGCTGAATTGAAGTTTTCAAGGCTTGACAAGGATAACTCCTGTGGCTATTGTCAGGCCTCAGATTTTCACTGGCTGGTTGTTGGCAGACACACAAGTTCCTTGCCAGAAAGTGGCTTATAGCAGTTTCTTTCCCTTGGAATAAGGAGTCTGAGAGCCCCTAAGACAGAAGCCAGTCTTTTTATAATTTCATCTCAGTTGACATCCCATCACTTTGTGTCCTGCTTGTTATAAGTGATTAACTGTATCCACACACTCAAGAGGAGGAGATTACACGAAAGTGTGAAGACTAAGAGGTGGGATCCTGGGGGCCATTGTAAAGGCTCTACTGTCATATAGATATTTGGCTTAGTCAAGAGGTGAATGACAACCATTGTATAATGCTTATTTCTTCAGTTAACTTATATACAAATGAGAGGCATAGTAGTTTGGGTTTTTTATTTTGGATTAGCTATAATTATTTGTGTTTGATTTTGCAGAGTATTATTGTAACCTTAAATGATAAGCCTTCCTAATTACTTTTCAAAGGCTAAGATTAAAAGAATAGTGTGCAGTCTCATAGAATTGGCAGGAATTTGAGATTCTTCAAATTTAACTTTAGCTACGTAGTGGAATCACCTGGGGATTTTTTCACAATTTTAGTTGCAGTTGCAAGAAATAATGCAATAGCGATCCTGTATACCCTTTGCTGATTTTTCTACAATGATACCATCTTGCAAAACTATAGCATAATGTCACAACCAGTATATTGACATTGATGCGGTCTTACCTTTCTTTTCTTGAGTTTTTTTTTTTTTTTTAATGCAGGCACTCAGGCCCCACATCAGACTTAAAATGGGTCTCTGAATGTTTGGACCAGGCATTGTCATTAAAGAAAAATTCTCCCTGGGGGCACCTGGGTGGCTTAGTGGTCAAGTGTCTGTCTTCCTTTGGCTTGGGTCATGGTCCTGGGGCCTTGGGATTGGGATTGAGATTGGGATTGGGATGAGTCCCACATCAGGCACTCTGCCTGCCTAGTCTCTGCCTTTCTCTCTGTATCTCTCATAAATAAATAAGTAAAATCATAAAAAATAAACTAAAAAAAAGTTTTCCCTGGATTATTTTAATGCACACTCAGGGTTGAGAGCCCCTATTTTTGTCCATTGTCTCTAAGAATCCTCTCTGTTACATTCTAATCTCTGCTCAACTACAAATAAGTGACTGAACAATTTTGTGATGTAGCTCATTTCAAATTTAACTAGATTTAAAAAATATATTTTATTTGAGAAAGAGCGAGTGAGCACATGCAGAGGGAGCAGCAGAGGGAGAGGGAGAAGAAGCCCGTTCCCTGCGTAGCAGGGAGCCAGATGTGGAGCTCCAGGAGCCCTCTTGATTTTTTTTTTTTTTAATGGAATCAAAATCTGCTATTATAACTTTCACCCATTGTTCATAGGGTTGCTCTTTGGATAAATTTTTTGTGTTTGTGTTTTTATTTTATTTTTTTTATTTTTTGTGTTTGTGTTTTTAAACATAATTATTGTCTTGGAAGCATTTCTTCTTGAAGTTGATCAGACCCACTTCTTTGTTCAAACAACGACCCTCTTCTTTGTTCATACAACAGTGAATCTATATTTTTGATAATGTACGTTGCCTGCTTTTCTATTTTCTATTAGACGCTTTCTTTTAATAGGGATAGTATCACAGGCCATAACTTTGCCAAGACCTCAACAATAGGTAGGTCATCTTTTGTATGTTATACTATAATTATGTAACTTTGTTGAATATCTTAATTACTCCTATTAGATGATGGGATAAATATAAGAATGAGAATTTATTTAGGCTGAAATTTTATGATCACTTGAGAAAATGATCTATAATCAGAGGCTTCTAACCTGGGATGGCTGTATCCTTTGGGGCTTGTGGAGATAGTAGTGGCAGTTTTTGCTCTTTTCTCCTCTCAGTGTTTAAAAAAACCTAACATTTTAAAATAGAGCAAGACAATACTGCTCAAGTGAATTAAAATGTGGGCCATTTTTGAGTCTTCAATTCTAAAAGAATAGCAAGTGTTAACAGAGTCAGTAGATTTCTACAGTTGTGTAAGAATCTGAATTTTTGCTTTATTCCTAAGTTTTCATTTAATCAGTGATTGGGGGTCATTTGGCTTTACCTTGAATAATGTCTTATTTCTTTCATTCTTTTTAAAAATTTTATTTATTTATTCATGAGAGAGAGAGAGGGACAGAGATCTAGGCAGAGGGAGAAGCAGGCTCCCTGCGGGGAGTCCGATGTAGGACTCCATCCTGGATCCTGGGATCATGCCCTGAGCTGAAGGCAGACGCTCAACCACTGAGCCACCCAGACGTCCCTCCCTAATGTCTCGTTTCTTTTTTTTTTTTTTTTTTTTTTTTTTTTTCTAATGTCTCGTTTCTTGATGTATCTTGGTGCATAGTAGATACCCGGTTGGTATTTGAATTAAACTGATGGGTAGTTTGTATCTCAGAAGGCAGTTTAAGAAGTTCTTACTGAAATAGCAGCTGCTCTGGCAGATTAACTTTTCAGAGTTCTACTTTTTTTCATTAAAAAAAAAATGAGAATGCTGATATAATGGTCAAAAGGTTGTGAGGATTTGAATGAGAAATACCAAATAGTGTACTGGAAGTTTTTCCATGTAATTTTTTTTCTTAATGTAAACATCATTCAATAGCATTTTTCATTTTTGTTATGTTCCATTTAAAGGAAGTGTCAGAAGTGACCTGACACTTAATACATTTTGGCAAAAAGTACAGCAGATAATGAAGTATTAGGTAACATTTCCTTATTACTAAGACATTTGTTTAGACAAAGCTAAGAATAGCTATAATCCCAGACACTTCTCCCCAGGCTTATTTTGCGATCTCCTTTGAAACTGTCATACTTCTGATTCAAATATTAACAGGCTCCAATTACTTGGTAGTATATTCTTTCTCTTAATCACAATTGTACATTTTTAAAGGGATTAAGTATAAGCTAGAGACTGAGAAAGAAGTATTTTCTGATTCTTAGCAAGTATTTACAGTAGAAACCTGTGGCCAGCTAACCTTGACATTTGTAACATTTTGGACAGGTATTTCTGAAAGCCATTTGAAACCCAAATTTACTGCATTCTCTTCTCAAGGCTCTTCTTTCTTTGACTAACTTAACTGTTAACTGTTCTTGGAATTTGACAGTCACCCTTAGTTTTTTTTTTTTCCCCCTGCATTTCCCATATCCAGTGCTTAGCCCTGATCAAGTTATATCTGAAATTTACATTCTTTCTTTCTTTCTTTTTTTTTTTTTTCCATTAACTAATCCTAATCTGGGGCCTCTTTTTATTTCGCCTCATTGTCTCCAGGCTTCCAGTCTATGTCATACTACCAAATACAAATATAATAGTCATTTTCCTGCTAAAAAAAACCTTCATTGTCCACCCCTCACCCCACCCTCTACTATTATTAAGTCTAGTCCAGATTCCTTAATATGGCATTCATGGCTTCCTCATCTTGGTGTCAGCTGATTTTTTCAGTGTCAGCTGCTGCTGTTCCTGATTCTCCAATCACCCCTAAGTGCACCACTCAAAATTTCTTTCTGTTCATTGCTCTGTGTTGGGGTTATAATTTCTTAATACGAAATACACAGTTGTGTTTTCTTAAATTTGGTCATGCTCCTCCCTCTTGTGGAGATCTTTCTCCTCTCAACTGCCTGATAAACTCCTATTCACATGCTGCCCAGCTATTACCATATCTCTTACCAGGTCCCTCTTCTCTACCTTTCTAGTGCTTCCTTATCTTTGTTTGCATAGCACTTCATATGGATGTTGGCATAGCCTACATGAGGTTGTAATATAGCCATCCCAATACCTAAGTCTCTCCAGCTAGCTAGTAGATAGGAGGGTTTTGATTATAAGAGCTGCATCTTCTGCCATCCATAGTGTATGGCACCCTAACAATCTTGGCCATAATAGAAACTCAGTAAATAATTGAAGTTTTTGTCCTTGCCTAGTAAATGCTTGCTTCCTCAGTTTCCTTATCATAAACCAAAGGGAGCCAGATTTTCTTCTGGTGCTAATAAGTTAGTTTATGATTGGTAGGTAATGCCACAGTGATAATGTAAGAAGCAAGAAAAAGTGTTTAAATTCTAAGACGACAAGCTTTTTAAGTCCTCTGAATATAGTGACACTTTTAAGGTTTATTATTTGCAGATAGTTCCTGGCACTTTATAAAACTGACAGTGATGTAAAAACAATTTTGAGTCACTGTAATGGTGTAATTCTCCAAGTGTGGTCCTTGAGAGCAAAACTATTATGATAATATTAAGACGTTTGCCCTATGTAATGTGCTGACCTTTGTACTGATGATGCAGAAAGCAGTGAGTAGGTAAAACCATGGGAATCCTAGCACAGATCAAATCGGGCACTGATGATGAGTAATCATTGTATTCTTCGCCTCTACACACAGTAAGAAGTACCATTTTCACTTGTTCTGGAGGAAGTAGTATTAAGTTACTAGTTTTATTATATATCTTATCCCTTTAAGTACACATCTTTTTCATAGCTTAGGTGGTAAATTAGGCTTAGGTGGAGATATGCATGAAGCACTTGGGCATACTAAAAGTTAGGTTGTCTTGATGATAAACATTTATGCAGCTTGATTTGTGAGTGGAATAAGCTGCTTGTTTGATGGAACCATTTTTTTCTTGAGGAATGACTTACTGGTTGTCATTTAGACAAAATGGCAAACATGGTGACTGTTTCTCCAAATGAATGAAATATACCTGTTATTTCAAGGAAACCTGCTTACAGTGTATTGCCAGTGATAACATTTTTAAGTGAAAATTAGAATTTTGGAAAACTTCTATTTGCCACTGTGAGACTGACTGCTTCCTAATACTTAAAAACTTCTGATGAAATATTATGTAATAAAATCTATCAGTATTTGGAAGATTTGTGTAACTTAACCAATATTTTCCAAATGTCCAGTTTTCCATTGACCAATTATAATAATTCTTTATCATATATTGGTAAATGATCCATTCAAAGTACAAGGTAGAATACCAGATTTTATTTTTTAAAAGATTTTATTTATACAGAGAGAGAGAGAGAGACGCAGAGACACAGGCAGAGGGAGAAGCAGGCTCCACGCAGGTAGCCCGATGTGTGGGACTTGATCCTGGGTCTCCAGGATGATGCCCTGGGCCAAAGGCAGGCGCTAAACCTCTGAGCCAGCTGGGCTGCCCTGAATACCAGATTTTAATATAAGAATATGAAAAGTTCTTTGACATGGTTTCCGATTTTACCAACAACCTTTAAGAAACAACCACTTTTTGGGGCACCTGGGTGGCTCAGCTGGTTGAGTGTCTGACTTCAGCTCAGGTCATGATCCCAGGATCCTGGGATGGAGCCCCGAGTTGGGTTCCCTGCTCAGCAGAGAGCCTGCTGCTCCCTCTCCATCTGCCACTTCCCTGCTTGTGCATGTGTGTGCTTTTGAATTTTGGTGTAATATCAAAAAGAATATCCATAATTAACTGAAAAGCCTATGAAAGTGCTCCTTTTTAAATTTTTTTAAAAGATTTTATTTTATTTTTAAAGATTTATTTATTTATTTATGATAGAGAGAGGCAGAGACACAGGAGGAGGGAGAAGCAGGCTCCATACTGGGAGCCCGAGGTAGGACTCGATCCCGGGACTCCAGGATCTCGCCCTGGGCCAAAGGCAGGTGCCAAACCGCCGAGCCACCCAGGGATCCCCTAAAGATTTTATTTTTTTGAAGTAATCTCTACACCCAGTGTGGGGCTTGAACTTAAAACCCCAAACCTAAGAATTGTAGGTCCTATCTACAGAGCTAGCCAGGAGCCCCAAGTGCTCCTCTTTTTTTACTTATTTTTATGGAGCCACATTTCCTTTATTCTTCAAATAAAACAATGTATCAAAGAGTAGTGCCTAGGTGCTGCAATCAGTTGAGTGTCTCTGACTCTTGGTTTCGGCTCAGGTCATAAACTCAGGGTTGTGAGATCCAGCCCTGCTTTGGGCTCCGTGCTCAGGGCAGAATTTGCTTGGGATTCTCTCTCCCTCTGCCCCTCCTGCTTCTGCTCTCTTTCTAAAATAATAAAATAAATCTTAAAAAACAAAAACAAAAACAAAACAAAAACCGACACATCCAAGAGACTGAAAGCAGAAGTAGATAGGAGAATCCAGCTGTTTTCTATTTAGCCAGTTATTAAAGAGGCTTTGAAATGTGAAATAGTGTACTCTTCCCACCATCTTTTTTGTGTTAGAACATATAATTTATTTTCATATGTGTTTTTTGTGTTAATCTCTAATGGGATCTGTTACTGTTAATGAGTTAAATATTTTAAAAATTCTGTTTCAGTAGCTAACATGATAAATATTGATAGTTATAACTCCCATAAATAAAGCTCTTTGGTGTCAATAATTTTTAAGGTGAAAAGGAATTGTGAGGTCAAACAGGTTGAGAATTACTGCTTTGATATTCTGAAATATTTCTGAATCATTAAGAAAATGTCATGTAGGGGCAGCCCTGGTGGCTCAGTGGTTTAGCGCTGCCTTCAGCCCAGGGCCTGATCCTGGAGACCCGGGATAGAGTCCCACGTCAGGGGACTCCTGACGTGGAGTCAGGACATGGGAGTCCCTGCATGGAGCCTACTCCCTCTGCCTGGGTCTCTGCCTCGGTATCTGCCTCTCTCTCTCTGTCTCTCATGAATAAATAAATAAAATGTTAAAAAAAAAAAAAAAAGGAAAAAAAATGTCATGTAGGCTTGCAAATAGGTAAATATGACTAACCACATTATTTGAATTCATTTTGAATTAGCAGTAGTTTATAAATTAAAAATTAAATACTGATTAATCAGAAACTTATTTATTATTAGCTATGTTAGATTAGATACCCTGGGAGGTATTAACAGAAGTCGTCACCTCTGTTCTTAAATAAAATCTAGGAAATCGGAATCTTAAGATATGACTAGTAGGGGCAAGATGTTGGAAATGGCAGGCTTAATTTTTTCAAGGAGGAGCTAGCAGAGATACCACTCAACATATTCTACTTGTTAACTTGTCTATGCCTTGATTTTTTACATTAGAATAAAAGCTGTGTGAGAGTAGGACTTTGTTTTATTCATCGCTGCAGTCCAAGTGCCCAGAATGGTAGCTGGCACATATTGGGTCCTTAGTAAATATTTCTTACGTACTTTATTTCCAAGCCATTTTTGAAGAATATTTTGCTATGTGTATACTAGGTTGTAGTAGTTTTCTTTCAGTACCTTACAGATTCTGCTGTTTTCTGGCTTCCATTGTTTGCGGTGGGAGGAAGCTTAATGAAGTCTTTAATATGAGTATTTGTGATTTTTTTTTTTTTTTTTTACTTTGTGTCTAGTGATTTTCTTTGCGTTTATCTCTTTGGGTTTTCAGATCCTTTTGACTCTGTAGGGGTGATGTCTTTGTCAATTCTGGAAATTCTCAGCTCTGCCTTCATCTCATTTCCTTCTGATACTCCATTTACACATATATTAGAGCTTTTTGTTACGTGCCATATGTGTTCCGTGCTCTTTTGTGTATCTTCTCTTTTCTTTGCTTCAAATTGGATGATTTCTACTGATTTATCTTCTGGGTCTCTAAATCTGTCTTTTCCTTTGTCTGATCTGCTATTAAACACCTAATTAGTTCTTAATTTCCAATATTGTATTTTTTAATTCTGGAGTTTCCATTTGATTCCTTTTTATAGGTGCTGATTTTCTGGTGACTTCTTTTTCATCTGTTTTCTCCAGCAAAATAATCATTTATTCTTACAAGTTTTGTCAGCTAACTGCAGTAACTGTTAGTCTCTTCATAAGCTTTTTTCTTTCCCTCTCGGCTTTCAGTCATGTGTTCCTGTCATTTGACATACCTTTGCTTGCATGCCATATGTTGGGTATAATGTATTTTAGAGATTCTGGATGATGATGGATTTCTCCAGAGGATTTTCATTCTTCCTTCTGCTTGGTGGCTAGAGTGGTGAATAATGACTTTAATCCAGGCAGGCTAAGTTCTAGCTCCAAACTGTTCAGTTTCAGTCTCTCTCATCTACCTGTGGCCCTTAGGAGGCTTCAACTAAGAACCTGCTGTCTTCTCAGCAGTTACTTCCCTAGGGATTTCAGACTTTAATCACTGACTCCCAAGACTGCTGGAAGCACCACTCTGGTTTCAGAGACTTTACCTTTAGATTTTTAGTCTTGGCCCCTTATTTAGTCCAGGGATTCAGCAGATGTCCTGAGGGAAATACCAACCATGCCTCCATTTCTTGAGACACTCCCTTAAGTCTCACTGTTAGTTCCTTTTTTTGCTGTAGTAAGTTCCCCCAAACTTAATGACTTAAAACACAAATTCATTATTCTGAATGTCAGAAGCCCAAAGTGGGCTTCACGGGGCTATCTCACCCACTTTTTCACTTCTGAAGGCTACCTGCAGTCCTTAAGTTTGGGGCCTCTTACTTGATCTTCAAAGCCAGTAGCATAGCATCTTCAGATCTCTCTGATTCTTCTATTTTGCCCCCTTATCTTCCACTTAAAAAAAATCTCACAGCGTTTCTTTCACTTTTTTTTAATTTAATTTTTTATTTTTAAATAACACGGGGCTTCAACTCATGATCCTGAGATCAAGAATCACATGCTCTACTGACTGAGCCAATCAGGCACCCTGTACTTCTTTCACTTTGAATGTGACTCTTTGATTATACTTGGTTGACCTGGATAACCTAGGATAATCTATTTTAGGATCAGCTGGCTACCAGTTTAGTTCTATCTGCAACATTAATTACTTTACCCTTACTATGTAATTTAACACTCAGAGATTGCAAGTATTAGGATGTGAACATCTTGGGGAGGGGGGGGACCACTATTCTGTTTCCCATTAGCAGACCTCTGTCATAGATTATCAATCCTCTGCTTGCTTCCAGAGTTTTTAAGTGCTCCCAGGTAAAAGCCACCACATTTGTAAAATCACTAGTTCCTTTAGACAAATGATATCTGGGCATTATCTGGCTTTTGCAGTTCTGGATGGGAATGCTGGTTTACTTCTTAGCTGTTCTACTTGAAAAGGGAACAGTAAATATTTAAAAACTCAATATATTCTTTAGTCTATGGGATTTGTCTTAGTGGTTTTTGAAGCCTGCATACCATGGAAGCAAGCAACTACTTTGTGGACTGTAGAATGCACTTTTGAACTTGGATTGCAGCCAGAAAGTATGACACTTAAATTTTTTTCTTTATTTTTCATATATTTTTTTTTCAGAAAGTATGACATTTTAAAGAGTGGAGTAAGGAATCTGTGATTGAGAAAATAACAGTATGCAGGGGGAAAAAGATCTAATTTACTAATTTTTATGTAAGGAGACTCACATAGACAAAAGTGGTAATAGCTGACGTTTGTGGAAAGTGTTAGGTATTTTCACATGTGTTAATTTGTTATAAATCCAAGGGAAATAGTATTATTTCCATTATACAGATGAATTATTTGAAGTAAGAGAAGCTGAGAAATGGATTTCTGGTGGAGGTCCTTGAAACTGGGTCTTCTTGACTTTAAAGCTTGCTTTCTTTCTTTTTTAGGTTTTTATTATTGGAGAGAGAGAGAGAGAGAGAGAATGTGAGCAAGTATGAGTGGGAGGGTCAGAGGGAGAGAGAATCCCAAGTAGACTCTCAGTGCAGGGCTCAATGCAGCACTCAGTCTCACCACTTTGAGATCACGACATGAGTGGAAACCAAGGGTCAAGTTAACCGACTGTACCACTCAGGTGCTCTGACTTTAAAGCTTTTTCTGCTGTACTAAACTTTTTAAAGATTTTAGTTGGACTGTTTGAGCCAAATTCTTGTACTGTTTTCTTCATATTTGCATACAGAAACTTTACAATACTAGAATGACTTTTCATTGTAGCTAATTGACTCTGATTTTAGATGAGTCACTTATATTAGTTATCTATTGCTACATAACAAATTATCCCAATGTCTAGTGGCTTAAAACAACAAACATTTATTATCTCTTAGTTTTGAGTGGTTGTGGCTCAGGATCTCTAATGAGGTTGTAATCATTACAAGCTGCAGGCTTGGTTTATGCTGAAGAAGAGCTTTCAAGATGGCTAACTCACTGGCTATTGGTGAATAAGCCATCTCCAACACATGGGGCTCTTCATAGGGCTTTTTTAGTGTCTTCCCTCCTCCAGAAGAAGTTATCAAAGAAAGCGTGAGGTATGTTCTTATGTCTTTTTTTTTTTTTAAATATTTTTATTCATTTATTCATGAGAGAGAGAGACAGGCAGAGGGAGAAGCAGGCTCTATGCAGGGAGCCCGATGTGGGACTTGATCCTGGACCCCGGGATCACGCCCTGAGCCAAAGGCAGATGCTCAACTGCTGAGCCACCCCTTGTCCCTTGTTCTTATGTCTTCTATGATCTAGCCTTGGAACCCACTGTGAAAGGGGGTCTAAACAAATACCAGAAGGGAAGGATCATTTGGGGCATCTCGAAGGCTAGTTACCACAGATAACACGTGGAAAGGGAAGGGTAAGATATAGGGATATGGCTATGAGGCTAGATTTTAGTTATCGTATTAGGAGATTTTAAAAAATTGATGCAATTTTTTTTTTTTTTTTTTTTGGATGCTACATTTGTGAACTTGAAAGCCCTCCAAAGTGGGTTCAGGGCAGCCAGCCTCCTTTTGGGTAATACAGTAGATTTACCAAAATCAGGGATGCCTGGGTGACTCAGTGGTTGAGTGTCTGCTTTCGGCCCAGGGTGTGATCCTGGAGTCCCGGGATCTAGTCCCACATCGGGTTCCCTGCATGGAGCCTGCTTCTCCCTCTGCCTGTGTCTCTCATGAATAAATAAATAAAATATATTTAAAAAATTTACTAAAATCAGTATCTAAAAATTTCATATGTAGGGCAGCATGTATTCTAAAACTTTTTTAAGTACATAACAATCATTTTGTCTATTTAATTCACATTTTGCAAAACTCTTGTATGCTATAGTCTAGGACTAGAGTCTAGTCCTGTGTATATTGCTGTGTGACCTTAGACTAAATCAGGCTATAGTCTGAATTTGCCCTCACAAAAGAAAACATTTGTATTTGATGATTTCTGAAGTTTTTATCCAGTTATGAAATTCAAGTACAAGTGGCAAAAAGATAATTAGTGTAAGTACTTTAAGATAGGAAGCTAAAAGACCAAAGCCGCCTTTCTATCTGCTCTAATGCCACTGTCGATCTTGAACTTGTTCCTCTTAGATCTTACTGTTCCTGAGACCCTTACATCTCCCTCCCACCATGTTCTGCCAAATCAGTACCTAACTTTTACATCTATATACTCCCCTCAGTACGTGTGCTTGGCGCAGTAGGGGTATAGAGAGGAGTGGAGAACATTCCAGGGCTCCTGATGTAGGAAGTGCAGATATGTAAATAAGTACTTGATTATAAAGGCAGTAACTCAGGACCCTTCATGCTCATTTTTATCCATCTGTGACCTAATCTCAGTTATTTTCTTGTTCTGGACTTGGCCCTTGCCTGGCTTTCAAAGTGAGGATCTTAGTGTATTGCCATTACCCTGAAATCCCACAACTTACCAGTTTGTCTTTTTTTTTTTTTTTTTTAATTTTCATTCATTTATGATAGTCACAGAGAGAGAGAGAGGCAGAGACACAGGCAGAGGGAGAAGCAGGCTCCATGCACCGGGAGCCCGACGTGGGATTCGATCCCGGGTTTCCAGGATCGCGCCCTGGGCCAAAGGCAGGCGCCAAACCACTGCGCCACCCAGGGATCCCTTTTTTTTTTTTTTTTTTTTTTTTTAATTTTCATTCATTTATAATAGTCACAGAGAGAGAGAGCCAGTTTGTCTTTTGAAGAATTATTTTTATACCGGTGAGCCCTACTGTGTTTCATTGTGTTGTGTGTTGACCCACCTTCACTGCTTGGTTAAGTAAAGCCCTAACTTCCAAAGAGATTTGTTGGTTTTTAGGAAAGAAGCGAAATAATTGACTTTTGTGTGGACGAGTAGAGTCTTGTTATAACTATTAGAAGTTATTAGGGGATCCCTGGGTGGTTCAGCGGTTTAGCACCTGACTTTGACCCAGGGTGTGATCCTGGAGACCTGGGATCGGGTCCCGCGTCGGGTTCCCGGCATGGAGCCTGCTGCTTCCTCTGCCTGTGTCTCTGCCTCTCTCTCTCTCTCTCTCTCTCTCTCTCCCCCCTCATGAATAAATAAATAAATAAATCTTAAAAAAAAAAAAGAGGTTATTAGAGGCCTCTCTCATTGGCAAAATTAGAAAAATCCAAAGAACATGAAAAGGGTGATAACTGATGGAAAGTGGGGCCTTGTGACAATATTATGGTCACCACAGATTTCTCAGGAAACGCTGCATGTTTCCTCTTTTTTTAACAGGGTGGTCATCCTTTTCAGCTTATGACAGTGCCAAAAATATTCATACTTGGACTTAGTTTATATCTGAGAAAGTATACCAAGTCTTTATCATTCATGATAAGCAGTGGAGTGGAAATGGGATAGGAAAACATGCTTATGTGGAGCCTTCTTTAGCCGAGGGGTAGCCAATGACTAGGTTACAAGAGTATGCATATTATGATGCATGGTAGATCAGGCTTTTCCTAATTTGACCCCTATGTGCCTTATCTGCTATTTCTTCATACCCATCCTGGCATAGCAAAGTAACAATGTGAAGTTTTTCTTTTTGCCTTTGTAAGTCTTTTTCCTTTGCTTTTAATGCTTTCCCCTGGGATCCCTGGGTGGCTCAGCGGTTTAGCGCCGGCCTTCAACCCAGGGCGTGATCCTGGAGACCAGGGATCAACTCCCACATTGGGCTCCTTGCATGAAGCCTGCCTCTCCCTCTGCCTGTGTCCCTGCTTCTCTTTCTCTCTGTGTCTCTCATGAATAAATAAATAAAATCTTAAAAAAAAAAATCTTTCCCCTGATAAACTTTCATACTTAGACCCACCTTAAACATAATTTCTTCTTTGAATCCTTACACAAATCCTTTGTGAATGGGTCTCAAAATTTTGTACATACTTTTATTTAAAAACTCTTATCTCTATTATTTATTCTTCCACTACATAGATTTTTGCAATCCTTAAGGGTAGGATCAGCATATTAATTTTGGCATTCTCATTGACCAGCACAGTCTGGAATATAGCTGTTAAACAAACATTGATTGAATAGTCATATATGAATGAATTTTCTTATTGATTTTATTATTGATAACAATTAGTCTTGTTAGTATTCCTTTTTTTTTTGTCAATTGTTTATATTCCTCTTCACATTACTGAATTAACTCTTCATTCTCTAATATGCTTTCCGTTTTTTGTTCTTGACTGGTCATTTAAGGTCATGTTAGTCATCACAACTGTTCTCTGAAGTAGATGGCATTTTTGCTGTTTTATGGATAAGGAAATTGCGACTTCAGAGGATTTGAATAACCTGCCAAGGTTTTCATAGCTGGGGTTGGAACTCAGTATTTTATATGATTAAATAATAAAATATGTATAAATGTAAAACATGTGAATGTGATTGTCTTGTGTGCTAGGTATTTTCTGTTTGTCTCTTTAGGTCCACTATATACTTTTCTCCATCTAGCCCTGTGCTCCAGGACACTGATGTTTACAGGCTGAGTCCAGTGGGCTCTGACTTGTGACTTCATTGCTATGGCCTATGAATCCAAATAAATCATAAACAAGAATGGAATAGAGTCAGAAGGCTAGCTACTACATGCCGCATTTAACCTTTACAACCTACATGTGTACCATCCTCAGAATTTCAAGGTAGAATTGCTATTACAACATTTACTATTTTGTAGTCCAATGTAAGTAAAAACACAAAGTGAAAAAAAAAAAAACACAAAGTGTTTTAATGTTAAATAATTCCACTACTTGACCTACATTACAGAATGCATTTATACTATGCAAAGTCTATTCATGATTTATGTATAAAATTACGAACTGAGACCAGTGGTCTGCAAAGCCAAACAACATTCTTGTTGTGATAGAAGCACCAAAAGAGTTTGAAAGAATAACATTATGAAAGTCTTCCAGATGCACGAGGTAACAAGTGTTTGATATGTTTAAAGGGAGAATAGCTGACTTGACTCATTTTGCTCAGTAAGATAGTTCTTTTGTGAAGTTCTCAGAGGAGCTTATTCCTGATACCATTTAAACTAATGTAAGGAAATGTCTTTTAACCTACTGTTCATCACTAGTTTTTTTGAAGTGAAAACTTGAATGCATCTCAGATTGTTATTTAATGTGGAAAGGAAAATATGTATATAATTTTATTTACTAGTTTCACTGACTTTTTTTTTTTTTTAAGTTTATTTATTTAGTAATCTCTGCATCCAATGTGGAGCTCAGTCGCACAACCCCAAGATCAAGAGTTGTATGCTCTTCCAGCTGAGCCAGCCAGGTGTCCTTTAACTGACTTTTTAAATGTAATAATTTCAATTCATTGACCCTAAATATATTATCTTTTTTTTTTTTTAATCATCTAAATTTGTATTACATTACTACAGTTAATAGCTGGGTCCTTGGAATATGGCAGTGTCTGAAGATTGGTTTATAATGTTGCATTCCATCCTACTATAAAGTCTAAAGGGTGAAAATAGGACTTCAATATTTACAAAGATTTTTCTAGTCATCCTTAGGAATGGAATTATAAAATGTAGGAACACCTGAGTGGCTCAGTGGTTGCTGAGAGTCTGCTTTTGGCTCAGGTCGTGGTCCCAGGTCCTGGGATCAAATTCTGCATCGGGCTTCCCTCAGGGAGCCTACTACTACCTCTGCCTACGTCTCTGCCTCTCTGTGTGTCTCTCATGAATAAATAAATAAAATCTAAAAAAAAAAAAAAGTATGACGTGTAAACAATAGCTAAAGGATTAAGGTGGGGGCACTTGGGTGGCTCAGTTAGTGAAGCGTCCCAACTCTTCTCATTTCAGGTCTTGTTCTCAGGGTCATGAGTTCAAGCCCTGCCTTGGGTTCCATGCATGGAGCCTACTTAAAACAAACAACAACAAAATAATTAAGAATGGCAGTACATTTACTTTATTTCACACCAGAGTCAACACTGTTTTTGATCCATACAGTCAGATGAAAAGGGATCTTTTTTTTTTTTTTTTAATATTTTATTTATTTATTCATGAGAGACACACAGAGGGAGAGGCAGGCTCCAGGCTGGGAGCCTGACGTGGGACCTGGGTCTCCAGGATTACGCCCTGGGCTGAAGGTGGCGCTAAATCACTGAACCACCCGGGCTGCCCATGAAAAGAGATCTTAAAGGTTGTTCTGACCAACCACCTACCAAGCACTGGCTTCCTGTTAAGTGGTCCCTGAGTTGATATCTTACAGTGACTTAAACCCTCACAGCCACTTCTAGAAGTGAGTACATTTCATATTTGAACAGCTGTGATTTTGATTTTCTCCATATGTTAATAGTCTGTAGCTTTTATTTATTTATTTATTTATTTATTTATTTTTTGAACCTACCTTGTTCTAACCTTTTCTCCTGATAGCTTTTCTATGACTTTGAAGACTTGCTGAACATACTGGAGACTACCAATGCATTAAACTATATCTGGACTAACGTTTTTTTTTTTGAGGTAGAATCTAGAATAAAGCTTCTACTTTACTTATGGATTTTTGATTAGGAAAATTACTGGTCATTGGTATTTTGAATTCAGACTTGTGCTGTCTGCTCAACAAAGTTACATAAGGTGGAACACTACAGAAGCACATGTACCCGGTCAGTTAAATAAATGCAGAGAAGGCAAAGGCAGATCTACTTACTCATACCTTCATTGTAGACTTTGGACGGTTTTGTAGTAATGAGTGAATAGGTAACTCATCTTAGTGTTATTATTAATCATGTTCTATATATTTATTCTTTATTTATAAAAATAAAGGCAGTTGCTAGATAATGTTAACTAGTTAACTCTGAATAAAATGTTTTATGCTCCTTTTTTAAAGCTTTGGGGTCAGTTTAAGTGAAGAATATCCTGGAATTGAAATGCAAATTTATCTTTATGAATCAGGATTTTCTTCATTTTATGTAACCAACACAAAATTTATAAATAAGTTGCAACTTAAGGTCAATATGACTGAACTCTCCACCATAACCTTTGATTTAAAAAATAAAATTAACCCCAGTATTCTAAGACTGTTGATAAGACTTTCTTTAGGATTTAAAAAAATTGTTTGTGCATGTATTTTCATGGGTCAAAATTCAAAAGTACAAAAGATAAAGTAAAAAATCCCCTCCCTTAATGTCTTCATTACTTGGTTTATTTTCTCAGAGGCAATCACTATTATTAATATCTTCATTCTTAATATTTTTCTCTTAAAAGTAGGACCTCCACCCTTCTTTTAACTTGATTTTTATCCGTTTTTTGAGACCCTAAACATCATATTAAGATTATTTAATGAATTTCTGAGAGTGATGGGTTTTTTTCTGTCTATAAAGTTGTTTTATTAATTTAGGAACATAAAAATGCACTTTGTATTCTATGACATCTCTTGTAATCACTTTGGAATACTTAGATCTGCAAAAGTCTGAGAAAACTGAAACAGTGGTCAGGGTAAAAGCTCATCTCCTACTCATCTTTTTCTGATAGTAAAATGAGCTAGAGAGGATACGTTTTCTCTCTGAATATTCACTTTCTCCATCCCCAGCTATTGGATGTGTCAAAGTTTAGACACTTTTCCCTAGCTCACTTGTTTGCATGTGAAAGCTTGACAATTCCAGTGTATAGTAACAAATCTTTGAAGAGAGATTAAAAAAGTAGTCTCTCTCTATCTGACTGACTTCCTGGGGAGACCTCTAGTGCTCTAGCTACCCCGTGCTTCCTGATTGGGTGATGGCTGCCTACAGTTGTTTTAAGAAGGGATTAGTACTGGGATACCTGGGTGGCTCAGTTAGTTAAGTGTCATACTCTTGATACTCAGCTCAGGTGGCAATCTCAGGGTGGTGAGATGGAGCCCGGTGCTAGGCGTGAAGCCTGCTTAGGATTCTCTCTGTCCTCCCTCTGCCCCTGCCTCCCCCTCTTAAAAAAAAAAAAAAAAAAAAAGATTAGCACCACTAGACCTAATCATTTCTATAACTAAACCATATATATGAAACTTTTTTTCCAAATTACCGTAGTATGATAAAAGTTGAATCACAGTTAGGGTTATGGTAAGGATGTGGACACAGCCATAAGCTAAGGAAAAAATTCATCCAATCTGGGAATGGATCTTCAGATTCTTGCTGCTGTGTCTTTTAAGGTCATTACTCAATTAAAATGCCTTCAGAACCCTAGGATATTTGGAGTGGGGGCAGTTGTTTTTCTAAATTATGGTATTATAGTGGGTGGGAAGGAATGCTGGATGCTGAGAATGAATTTTTCAGGAATGCCTAGGTGTTTCTTGACTGCTAAAGGTCTCACATTACTTTGTAAAAATCTTGTTTATTTTAATTTCAGTATAGTTATCATACAATGTTATATTAGTTTTGGTACAGTATGTAATATAGTGATTCACCAGTTCTATACATTACTCATTGCTCATCATGATAAGTGTACTCTAATCTTCTTCACCTATTTCACCCAGTCTTCTACCCGCCTCCTCTCTAGTACCTTCAGTTTGCTCTCTGTAGTTAAGAGTTATTTCTTGGTTTATCTTCTTTCTCCCTTATTTTTCTTCGCTTTTCTGTTTTTGTTTTGTTTCTTAAATTCCACACATGAGTGAAATCATATGGTATGTCTCTAACTGGCTTATTTCACTGAGCATTAGACACTCTCACTCTCACTCGTTGCAAATGGCAAGATACCATTCTTTTTTTTTTTTTTTTAACGGCTGAATAATATTCCCTTCTTTATTTTTTCACTTATCAGTAGACACTTGGGCTGCTTTCATAACTTAGCTATTGTAAATAATGCTGCAATAAACAGAGGGGTGCATGTATCCTTTTGAATGAGTGTTTTTGTATTTTTTGGGGTATATATCCAGTAGTGTGACTACTGGATCATAAAAGGTAGTTCTATTTTTAACTTTTTGAGGAAATTCCATACTGTCCAGAGTAGCTGCCCTAGTTTGCACTCCAGCAACAGTGCAGTATGGTTCCTATTTCTCCACATCCCCTCGACCATCTGTTTGTTTCTTTTATTTTGATTTTAGCTGTTCTGGTAGGTGTGAGGTGATATTTCATTGTATTTTGCTTTGCATTTCCCTGATGATTACTGATGTTGAGCATCTTTTTGTGTGTCTGTTGGCCATCTGTATTTCTTCTTTGGAAAAATGTCTGTTCATGTTTTCTGCTCATTTTTAATAGGATTATTTGGTTTTTGGGTGTTGAGTTATATAAGTTATATAAATTCTTTATAAAATATTTTGGATACTAACCCTTTTTATAGGAAATGTCATTGCAGATATCTTTTCCCATTCTGTAGGTTATCTTTTGTTGATTGTTTCCTTTGCTGTGTAGAAGCTTTCTATTTTTATGTAGTCCCAATAGCTTAGTTTTGCTTTTGTTTCTCTTGCTTCTAGAAAAAAGTTGCTATGTGGGATGTTGGAGAAATTACTGCCTGTGTTTCTCCTCTATGATTTTTATGGTTTCAGGTCTCACATTTAGGTCTTTAATTCATTTTGTGAGTATATCTTTGTTTTGTATGGTTTAAGTCAGTTGTCATTATTTTGCATGTAGCTGTCCAGTCTCCCAACACCGTTTGTTGAATAGGCTTTTTCCCATTGCATATTCTCTGAGACTAATGGGATCTTAGATACAATGCATCAGTTTAATTGGGAACATTATGTAAGTTGAGTACTTGATTTTTTACCAACTAATACTTTAGCTGCTATGCTAGGGGAATACAAATACTGGACAACTCTTTTTTTTTTTTTAAGATTTTATTTATTCATGAGAGACAGAGACAGGCAGAGACATGGGCAGAGGGAGAAGTCTGCTCCCCATGGGGAGCCTGATGAGGGACTTGATTCTAGGACCCTGGGATCACGACCTGAGCCAAATGCAGACTTAGCCACCCACCTATAAAAAGGCATGTATAAATAAGTTAAAGTATAGTGTCACTAAAGTATAGTGACATATGTATCAATCACATATCTTACATACAGGGTTAGAGAAGGAATGCTTAATGCGGTTTTCTGGGAAGGACTGACAGTTCATGGTAGAAATAGGTCTGAAGCTGGGTTTTAAAAAATGAATAGTTAGAGCTCAATAGGCAGATGGGATAGGAGAAGCCAGCGGTCCAGTCAGAGGAATGTATAAAGGCAGAAGCTGTTAATAGTCTGGTATGGGAAGTAGTGTGGTAGGAGCTGGGGCTAGACAGGTGGGCAGTTTATGTATGAAAGGCTTTAGCCTAGTACTAAATGAGATGCATTTATCCCCTAGGACCTAGTGAAACAAATTAATGTAGAGTTAGTATTTAGAAAGACCACTTTGATGGAAGTATAGGGAATATATAAGAATAGGATGAAATGAGGAAGCAAGGAGAATAGTGAGAAGTCTGTTACAATAATTTAATCAAGAAATATTTGATGAGGTTAGCAAGGCTGAAATAGAAGGGATAGGCACTCAAGTAAATTAGGAGGTAAAATCAGTGAGAATTGGTGAATTTTATTAAGAGACAAAACAACTTAGTGGTTAAGTCTTTGACATCATATACAGAACTAAATTCAGGGGCAGCTTTGTTTTTTTTAAATCAATTTTATGACTTTGTGTCAATTTTAATAAGTTCTCTTTCCTCATCTGTAAAATGAGTAGTTAAAAAATAGTTTAGCTGAAGCTTTAAGCAGCCTTCGTTTTGTTTTCAAAGATTTTATTTATTTATTCATGAGAGAGACAGAGGCAGAGGGAGAAGCAGGCTCCCCGTGGGGAGGCTGATGCAGGACTGAGCCAAAGGCAGATGCTCAACCACTGAGCCACCCAGGTGCACCTAAGCAGCTTTCATTTAACGGATTTCCAGACTAATTGTTCCTCTCCATTCCCTCAGTAGTCAGATTTATTTGATGTCCGTGGCAGGCCCTCAGGTAGTTGACCTTCCTAGATAAGCAAAAGTAAATAACAAAAGCCTCATACCTTATGGTGCCACTTAAAAAAAAATATTTTAGGGGTAGCCCGGGTGGTTCAGCGGTTTACGCCACCTTCAGCCCCCGGGTGTGATACTGGAGACCCGGGATCGAGTCCCACGTTGGGCTCCCTGCATGGAGCCTGCTTCTCCCTCTGCCTGTGTCTCTGCCCCCACCCCCCCCGTCTCTCGTGAATAAATAAATGGAATCTTAAAAATATATATTTTAAAGATTAAAACATTTAATTTTTTTAATCTTTTAAGATTAAAGATTGTACTTTATTTATTTAGAGAGAGTGTGCTGTGCTTGCACCAGTGGAGGGAGGAGGGGCAGAAGGAGAGGGTGAGAGGGAATCTCTAGCCAACTCCTCACTGAGCACAGAGCCTGACTCAGGGCTTGACTCCACAACCCTAGATAACGTACTGAACTGAAATCAAGAGTTGGGCCCTTAACTGACTGAGCCACCCATGCATCCTGATGCTACTTTTATGAAATGTCCAAAATAGGTAAATCCACAGAGACAAAAAGATGATTGTTTGTCAGCAGCTGGGTGGGGAAAGGGAGAATGGGGAATGGCCGCTAATGGGTATGAGGTTTCTTTTTGGGCTGATGAAATGTTCTGAAATTAACGGTTGACAGATCTGTGTGTCACAGCTTTGAATATAATCAAAACTACTAAATTATACACTTTTAAAGTGAATTTTATGGTATGTGAATTTTGTCTGAATAATGTTATTGTAAATACTAATACACATGCCACGTTCACATTTCTGCATTGTTCAGAATGTCATTTTATAATTTTTCTTCTTCTAGTTTAGGGTTCCATCCAGGATCATGCATTACATTTGATTACCATGTCTAATTACCTGCTGAAGTTTTTGAGAGGATACAGTAAGAAATGTATAAGTGGTTAGATCCCTTGGAAATGAAAGGGGAAATGTTTTTCCTCAGTCTTCCTTAAACATGGGGAATGAATCTACATTATTTTATATGCACGCAAAAATAAAATGTTTGATTAGATTAAAAATGGCTTTTTTTTTACAGCTTAAGCAAGGTAGCATTTTGAGATATTAAGGTTATGTTTTAAAACTAACTTTTAGAAATTCCTTGAAGTGTTAATTGTTTGAATGGATTTGAAGTAACAGGAGGGGCTCTATATAAATTTTAAAGATACTGTTGCTAATTTTGTGTATGTTTTACTATATCTTGGTAATTGACCTAAATGACACAATTATACATTCCTTTAAGCCTCGAAAGTTATCTAGATGTGGTGCTAGCAACCATTTTTACATAGAAAGGGAAATGTAGAATGGTAAAATGCTGATAGATACTTTACTTTGTGATCCCAAGTTTACTTGAATCACGTAGGCCTTGGTATTACAGAAGCTTTCTGTGTGTAATGATTGCCTTAATAATTTTGGCATAGAGTCTTTGGATGTGAAAAATAATTTTGAATTTTTTTTTTAAGGATTTTATTTACTCATGAGGACAGAGAGAGAGAGAAAGAGAGACAGAAACACAGGTAGAGGGAGAAGCAGGCCCCGTGCAGGGAGCCTGATGTGGGACTCCATCCCAGGACTCCAGGATTGTGCCCTGGGCCAAAGGCAGGTGCCAAACCGTTGAGCCACCCAGGGATCCTCATAATTTTGTATTAAAGAATAACGACTTCTAAAGAAATTGTGTGGCATGGTTACAGAAATGTCTGCTCTGTAACTGTTGATGGTATTAAAAATACTGATTATTTTGCCTATTGCAGTGTTACTATTTCTACTTGAAATAAAGGAATAATAGGGAAATCAAAAATAGTTTGAGTATGTGTATGGGAAGATTGTAGACCTGAAGTTCAGCTATTTTGCTTAGAGAATATAGGTAGATATGTTCTCTTCTGGTTTTCCCCTTCCCTTTATATACCTTGATTTTAATTTTTATCAAGTCTGTCTATCTGGCCTTTGCCGCTGTGGCCCATTCATCTGTCCATCTGTCTGTTACAGTGCATATTGGGTACTTCCAGAAGTATGAATTCAGTGATGCAAAGGACAGGCGGGCTGCAGCAGCAAAGGTAGGACAGAATCATTCCAAAGACAAGTCATTAAAGGACCATTAAACACATATATGTGCAAGCACATTTTGGCAGCAAGTACCTCATTATTTAAGGGCACACCGATTATCCTGTAAATCTTGATGACAAGCCAATTCTGACATGACAAACAATTCTGATATATCCATTTATAAAGGGCACAGTTTTATTATTATTTTTAAACCAGAAGCTGATTTGGCACTTAGGCAAACAGAATAAATTAGTGTTTGCTACTATCTTTAAAAAAAAAAAAAAAAAAAAGGCTGAATAATAGAGGAAATAGTTAAATGGAGGATAGTATTGTTATTTGCTTGATTCAAGGACCTGGTTGATTTTCAGAAACTATGACAAAGGACCTATTTGTAAAACTGGAAGGAAAAGGAGGAGGAAAGTAAATTGATCTGGCTATGCATGTATATTTTATATATTAATATTTATTTGTATGTCCGAGTCTTGAATATTCTGATGGAAATAATCTAAATTTTCCAGGTTGTTTAACTTCTTTAAGGAAGTTTAAGGATTTCTATTTAAATATTTGTACCATTTGCTTAGATATTTGTATCCATTTGCCTGCAAAATGATAGCAATTATGACACCAATACCTAGCTGCTCTTTTTTTTAAATGCTATATTACAATGAGAGAGCAACAGCATTTTTTATATCGAATTCTAACACTAAATCAGAGGCAAGTGTTAAGAACTCAGGCAACACAATGCAAATGTTTGAAGAAAAAGAAATGGAAAGCTTACATATAAGGTAAAGTATGAGGTTGCTTACTTTTATTATTCTAGTGTTGGGTGACGGAGTGAGATTCTAGGGATAGCTGAATGATACAGATATTTGCATCATTTTATTTATTAATATGCTTCTAAAAGGAAGGGGCTGTGTTTTTCTACATAGGTTAATATGGTGCTTTTCAGGTATTCCCAAATGAAAAGACAGATACAAGTTTGTATTTGATTTTCAGTGAAGACTGCTGGGTTTTCAAAATGACTATAAAACCTAAGATCTTAAGTAGCTACTGCCCAAATTCTGGCCCAAAAGACTGAGGTTAGTAGTTAATACTATAATAAACTGTATACTATATGGAGAAGAACTAGTCTGTATTCTCTTAAATGTGGAAATGTATTTTGTTTTTGTTTTTTTCTTTGTTTTTTGGAAATGTATTTTGAAGTTTCATAGTATACCATAGTAGAAGTTTTTTAAATCAGTTGTGTTTGAAACAAGATGTTTTGGTGTTTGAGATGGCCCTTTTTTTGGTCTTTTGAAAACCTTTTTATTTTTTTGGAAACCTTTTTGATTAACTTTTTTACCTTCCTATTTTCATGTTTAGCTCCTTTTTCCAAATATATTTTATTTATTTCATGTTCTTAATAGATCTTAAATAATTAACCTATTGTAGTATGGCATATTAAAATGAATATTTGTTACTAATTCTGAATTTTAGGGACCTGGATTCCTTCTAATTCTGCCACTTTTGACATTTCAAAAGTAACTTCTACTTTTCAGGTTTTTTTCCCTTTTAAAATGCATTTGGTGGTGGTACCTTTACAAAATTTGGTTAATGTCTTTTTGAAAAGGGATTCTTAGTAATGGTGTGAAAATGGGAACTATTTAACTGGATCTAGATCATTGCTAAGATTAGTTTTTTTTTTTTAAAGATTTTTTTTTTTTTTTAATTTACTCATGAGAGATACAGAGTGAGAGAGAGAGGTAGACACACAGGCAGAGGGAGAAGCAGGCTCCATGCAGGGAGCCTGACATGGGACTCGATTCCGGGTCTCCAGAATCATGCCGTGGGCTGCAGGCGGCGCTAAACCGCTGCACCACCCGGGCTGCCCCTAAGATTAGTTTTTTAAAAAATAGTGTTCTTAGGTCAACATATGTCAATCTACAGTTGAAATGTTTTATTTTAGAAGAAAAATGAGTTGTATTGGTGCTTTTTTCCTGTTTCCTATTAAGATGGAATGTTTTTTCTTTTGTTTTCTCTTTTATGATTTTTTTTGTATTTTTTTATTGGCGTTCGATTTGCCAACATATACACCCAGTGCTCATCCTGTCAAGTGCCCCCCTCAGTGGCAAGGTGGAGTGTTTTCAAATGTTGTTGAGTTTATAACAATAGTATGTGAACTGTCTTTTTTTTTTTTTTTTTTTTTGCGCACCTCTGCTGGCAGTATTAAGAATCTTGAAATTTTTATTACACTGATAAAATATTACTTGGTTTAATTTATCATTTCTCTAAACTATCTTTTCATATCCTTTGCACCTTTTCTTAAGGAGTTCTTAATGTATGATTGTTACTGTAGCTCTTTTCTCCAACTTGTTACTTGTTCTAAAAAAATAGTGTACACGCGTGTGGTAACAAATGAAAAAGTTATTATCATCTCTGAATGATTACATTTATAATTTTAATATACCTCTGTCTTTTCCATTACCTTTTGATATTTTCTTTCCTCTTTCTTCTCTCATCTTTGACAATCCCCTCTATGCCACCTATATTTTTATGTTATTAAAGTCCTTTTGATTTGTGATCATAGCCAAGTCTTAATTTGCTCATAGCTTGATTTTTTTTTAAGTGACACTATTGAACAATGTTCGTGTTTATGACAGTTCAACGAGTATATTAGGGTTATTACTTTGTTTTTTAAAGATTTTATTTATTCATGAGAGACACAGAGAGAGACAGAGACATAAGGTAGAGGGAGAAGCAGGCTCCTCGCAGGGACCGCCATGCGGGACTTGATCCTGGATCCCGGGATCATGCACTGAGCCTAAGGCAGACACTCAACCCTGAGCCACCCAGGCATCCTACTTTATGTGTATATATATGTATGTATGTATTTACTTACTTACTTTACTTACTTGGTATCAAGGTCATTTAGATTGTATTTACTCTTCTCTTGGAGCCCTCCATCCGATTCTTCTCATTAGGATGCCCTTCCCACTAAGTTTCTTATTGTCCTCTTGAGTTGGAGCCTTTGCTTCTTAGATCTGTGTCTTTTTCTTGCTTTAATCTCACTTGGCGGGCTACATCCTTAATTTAACTCCCATGTAACTTTTCTTAAGATATTACTGGATGTGGCACTGAGTCTTTAACTTTCTAATTTGGTTGCTAGATAGGCTAGCTGAGAAAGTCTAGATTGTACTTTTTTTGAAAGATAATTGCCATCTGCACTTGCTGTTGCTAGTAAGTCCATTACTAGGACTTGATGGTTCTCATTTCTTGATGACTTTTTAATGTTTTAGCCTTATCTCTTTATCCTTGGTTGTCTGAAAAGATGGGTTAAGTGTGCATTTTCTCATTGTGTTGGGCCTTGGTAGACACTTTCAACTGGAAAATTTGTGTCCTTTTAAAGCTTTGGGAAATGAATGTATAATACTGCTTTGGTAATTTTCCTCTCTCTTCTCTTTCTGGAATTCCTGTTAGATGATTGTTAAAAAACAATGGATAGTGGCTTAAATAAAAATGATGATAAAATTATATTAGAAAGATTGGAGAGAAGGTGAATGTAAGAGTGTTGAATCTTCATCATTTTCAAGGATGGTGATAATAACATCTAAAATAGAAATATAACAACTATCTGACAAAAGTATATTATTTAGGATAAAAGTAAATACCAGAAGAAACAGTGAAAAGAATTTATTTTTTATTTTATTATTATTATTTTTAAAGATTTTATTTATTCATGACAGACACGGTGTGGGGGGGAGTACACAGGCAGAGGGAGAAGCAGGCTCCATGCAGGAAACCCGACCTGTGACTCAATCCCGGGCCTCCAGGATCACACCCCGGGCCGAAGGCGGCACTAAACTGCGATCCACCGGGGCTGCCGGTGAAAAGAATTTAAAATGCTTGTGTCAGAGGACTAGAAATCAGTAGTGACTGAGATGTGGAAGAGAGGATTGTTAAACCTTGAGGTTATAACTAACTTCTAAAACTATGAATATACCCTAAATTTAAAAAATGTGTAAACGGGCGCTTGGGTGGCTCACTTGGTTTAAGTGGCTGCCTTCAGCTCAGGTCATGATCTTAGGGTCCTGGGATCGATTCCTATGTCTGGCTCCCTGCTCAGTGGAAAGTCTGCTTCTCCCTCCCCCTCTGCCCTTCCCCCTGCTCCTATTCTCTTCTCTCTCAAATAAATAAATAAAATCTTAAATGTTTTTTATTTTTTATTTTTAAAAAAGATTTTATTTATTTATTCATGAGAGTCACAGAGAGAGAGAGAGAGACAAAGACAGAGGGAGAAGCAGGCCCCATGCAGGGAGCCCGTGGGAATTGATTCCGGGACTCCAGGATCATGCCCTGGGCCAAAAGGCAGCATGCCCTGGTCTGACCACCGAGCCACCCAGGGATCCCAATCTTAAATGTTTAAATGGTGATTCAGTGCAACCCCATTATCAAAGGTTCACATTTAGTGATATCATCCTTCTTCCTTTTTATTCCTTTACTTTTTTGTTTTTATTATGCACTATGTAATATACTGAGTAAACTTCTAGCAGGGATAGATGAGCATTACCAAGTCATTTTTTATCAGTCAGGAATACTCTTCCTTAATTGATGTTCTGCATACTCTTTGACACAAAAATATGGAACACTTCCTGAATTTGCATGTCATCCTTGCAACAGAGGCCATGCAAATCTTTTCTGTATTGTTTAGGTTTTTGTATATGTGCTGCTGAAGTGAGCATTGCTATCTTCATTCTTTAAAATCCTCTCAGCAAATATATGTAGAAGTGTTCTTAGTCCCAGTATTCATTATAGACTTTCTGAAGGGAGGAAGGTTCCAATTATACATGCCATGTGTTCCTTTTTCATGATTCTTAGTCATCGAGCCTGTATATTTTGAGAATAATTGGCAGGAGAACATACTGCAGACATACATGGCCTATTACAGCTTGGTTATGAAACTTTATTTAAATGATACAGGAGTATATTTGTATCTATTTCAAGATCATTTAGATTTATGGCTACTTTTTGACCTTTAAAGAAATTTACAGTGGCTTTTTTTGATAGGATCTGAGATACAAATTAAAACCTCTACTCCTGGGATCCCTGGGTGGCGCAGCGGTTTGGCGCCTGCCTTTGGCCCAGGGCGCGATCCTGGAGACCCGGGATCGAATCCCACGTCGGGCTCCTGGTGCATGGAGCCTGCTTCTCCCTCTGCCTGTGTCTCTGCCTCTCTCTCTCTCTCTGTGACTATCATAAATAAAAAAAAAACAAAAAAACAAAACAAAAAAAAACACCTCTACTCCTTTAAATAAGCACTGTGATTTTTTGAAGAATCTCACTTAGGTTTATATTGTACACATTTTTGTGTACCATACACATAGAAGTAGTGAATGCTAACCAGAATGTCTATCAATAAGTGTTTTGATTTGCTAGGATGAAAAAGGAAGAAGTACTAGTTCAAATACGATGCTGTGTTAAAATTTATTATTAAAAAGTAGCTGGGAATGTGTATTTATCTTTTTTTTTAAAGTGCTTCCAGAGGAAGAGATAACTATATATACAACACTTAACAATATTCATTTCACTTTGCAGAACTAATTCAATTTGGTATGCCATTTTTAGGTAGTTTAGGGATGGCTAGTGGTTGTGTTAAGTGAAGTGTGGTACTGTGAGGTCACTCAGATGTTTTGGTTGTATTTGTGGAACATTTTAGTATGTGCCACAATAGCTATGTATAGAACATTAATACTTTGGGCTTGACAATTGGAACCTAGAGGTGAGCTTGTAAAAAGATTATTAAATAATTCTCCAACAGTTCTGAATTACTGCAAAAATAGTAAAGTAACATAAGATGGTCTATATGGAATCTTCATTTATAGTTTGAATTAGCTCCTTTATGCCAAGGTAATTTGGAATTTGTAGTTACCTGGTTCTTGGTCTTTCCTTTTGGTTCTTACCCTTTTAACCGTAGGATTTTTTTTTCCCCTCAGAAGAGTATGGGGGATTTTCTTTCCCCCTCAAGAGACTGAAACCCAAGAAAATTGCCTTGAATGGGGTCTCATGTAGTAGTAAATGTTTAAAACTATAGGGCTGTGTTTGTTGGAGGTGACTTGGCTCTTGATCAACTAGATGCTGAAGTATATAATGCTATGTTAAGACGACATTTTTTTCCCCTGGTGTAAAAACAGAAGTTTTACCTGACATTTTGTTTTCACCATTTGTATAAATATATCCCTTCCATCACACACTCCTGTTTGGTTTGCAGTTGAATTTTTACAGAATAAATCAAATGATTACACACAGTGATAGTATCTTTTCTTTTTCTTTTTTTCTTTTTCTTTTTTTTTCTTTTTTAATAGAAACATTTTACTTAAATTATTAAATTCTGATTAAACTCTTGACATTCTTCTAGAGGTGAAATCTTAACTCCAAATTTGAGATGACGTAGAAGAAAATAATTGCCCTCATAAAATGTATTTACAAGGGCAAGGAAAGAATAGCAGAGCCAAATTTGAGATATTACTGGAGGTAGTTCGCTAAATCCATTCATTAACGAGTTTTGGTACATCAGAATTATATTTGTAGTTCAAACACATGCTTCAGCACAATTTCAAGTTAAGTATCATGGATCTCCAGAATTTTATTTGGTCAAAGCTTGTCAGTGTTAAATTTTTACTAATCTCCAAGAGATAGAGAGTTAAACTGTGAAATAATTTGCTACAGTAATCTTCCAAGAAGCATCTCTAGGGGGAAAGTCTCTGAACAACATAAGCTTCAACAATTCCCCTTCTCTTCTACCTTCCTTCTCAAAGGAAGGGTAGCTTAGAAGTTCTTATTTGAAACTCGAAACTTTGAGTATTTATGTTGTTTAGTTGTAAATTTGTTTTAAATGCATATAGTTTTTAAGCTGTTTGGCAATTCTGTGATTATCTTCCTCAGTACCTCAGTACCTCCAAGTACCTTTCTGTGCTGTGTTGGTTTAGAAAGCTGAAAACTTTCTCCATCTTTCTGCATTATCAAGAGGTATTTGTGGCAAAGGCAGCAGCTAGACTTGTGTATATCACCTGGCTTTCTGGGTATCTAGAGGGGCAGTTGTGGCAGTGGTTGAATCATCATCAGTGATGACTTCCTGATTCCTGCTTTCTATTCTTTGGATCACAATTGTCTGCCATTCTTGAATTTAGTGCTTCCATTGCTGGCTTAAGTAGGGAGATCTCCTTGTTATTCAGTCTGTTGTGTTCTGGTGTCATTCTTTTTTTTTTTTTTTCCTGGTGTCATTCTTGTAGAAATAACCTTACAGCCCCACTCCTCCAGTCCTTCTACCAATTAATCATGGTCCTTCTACCAATTAAGCACGAATTCCTTTTATTAACTCCTCCTTTGCTCAAGATATCTTAAGAGTTTTTATACCCTTCACCAAGCCTTGAATGATCAAAGTCAAGAGCAATCTTTTAGTGACAAATACTACTCTTTCATTTTGTATATGGTATTGTATGAACTTTGGATACATAAAGAATTTATTTTTGTATGTCATTGACTAAGTATTGATAGTGACTCTTAATATAAAGCTGTCAACATACTTATACACCTTTTACGAGAAGAAAAATTATGCTTGAATTATACATGATAATTTCTTAAAAGGAAATCAAGTATTTAATTAAATCTAAGAATTTGGAAATGAAATCTTTTATGGTTAATATAACCAACTCTCAGAACTTTCTGTAGCTTTTATCACTGTACTACACATCACCTTAACTTTGAGAATCTGGTTGAAATGATTCAGTAGATGTGGATTGGGATTCTGTATTTCTAACATAGTCCGGTGATTGTAATTTTGTGAACCACAGTTTAAGAAGCATAGCCTTTACTGTTTATAGTTGATTATTATGAAAGTAATACTCTAAATTTCTCTTCATATCATTATACAGAAAAAAATTCACTTCTTTTCACCCCATTCCCAGACTAGCCCCCAGGGATGGTAACTCTCCAGAATAGCTTTAATATAAATCCTCTAAACATTTTATTACATATTGAGTAATCATAGATCTTTACAAGGGGCCACTGGGTGGCTTAGTCTGTTAAGTGCCTGCCTTTGGCATGGGTTACGATCTCAGGGTTCCTGCACAGCAGTGAGTCTGCTTCTCCCTCACCTTCTTCCTCTGCCCCTCCTGTCCTCTCATGTTCTCTCTTTCTCTCTCTCAGATAAATAAATCTTTAAAAAAAGAACTTTACTTTCTTTTTTTAACTAAAATATTGTACGTTGCTCAGTAACTTGCTTTTTTTTTCACTCATTGATGTTTAATAGATAACCTTCCATGTCAGTGCATGCAGATATTTTTTTTCCTGTTTTTTTATTGTTGCATAATATTCTAAGTATGGATATGGCATAGTTTATAGGCAGTCACCCATTGGAAAAATGTGTTTATCTTTACTTTATTGCTTTTCCAAATGATGTGCATGTGAAATTTCTTATTCTTCCCCTTCTACACTTAACGTATTTCTGCAGAATAGGTTTCTGAAAGTGGAATTTCTAGATCCTGTCTTAGATAATGTGCATTTTTAATTTTGATCAGTTCTGCCAAATTACTCTTAAAAGTTGCATTTCACTAACATGGAATATTTCCTCTCCTTTGTCCCTGTATATAATAAATTTTTAAGATTTTAGCCATCATGGTAGATAAAAAACACTCATTGTAATTAAGGAGATTGAATATTTTCTTGTTTTTCAGCCAATTGTATTAGAATTCATAAATTATCCATGTGTTGGATTGTTTTTTATGGACTTGTATCTTTGCCTATTTACTGTTTAGTGTAGATATTGCAAATATTTCTGTACAGAAGTTTTTTACATTTAATGGCTTTTGGGTTTCTATTCTGAAGGCATTACAAAGCAAGATTCTGTAAAATTTGGATCATCAGCAGCTCACAGAATAAGTTAGAAACGTACTATAAAAATGAGGCCAGGGTGCCTGAGTGGCTCAGTTGGTTGAGGGTCTGCTTTGGGCTCAGGCCATGATCCTGGGGTCCTGGGATCAAGCCCAGTATCCAGCTCCCTACTCAACAGGATAGTCACCTTCTGCTTCTCCCTCTGCCCCTCCCCCCACTCGTGTTTTCTCTTGCTTGCTCTCTCTCAAATAAAAAGCATCTTAAAAATAAGTAAATAAATAAAAATAAAAATAAGGCCATTCTTTTTTTTTAAGTTTTTGTTTAAATTCCAGTATAGTTAACATCGTGTTATATTAGTTCCAGGTGTACAATATAGTGATTCAGTACTTTGATACATCACTTGGTACTCATCCCAAGTGCCCTCCTTAATCTCTATCACCTATTTAACCCATCCCCCCCACTTTCCCTCTGATAACCATCAGTTTGTTCTCTGTAGCTGAGTCTGTTTCCTGGTTTTGCCTTTCTCCCTTTTTATTCTTTTTGCTCATTTGTTCCTTAAATTCCACATATGAGTGAAGTCATACCGTGTCCTTCTCTGACCTATTTTGCTTACCATAGTACTCTAGCTCCATTCATGTCACTGCAAATGGCAAGATTTCGTTTTTTGTTTTTTTTTTTTATGAACCCATTTATGTGTAGGAAAACTGTCAAACTGAGTTTTGAGATGGGATCTATAACTTGTTTAATTCCATTTCAGACCAATCTGAGATAAATGAAAAGCTGGCCTCTTAGGCCTTTCTGTGTATGTTAATTGGGTTAAAAGTGTTTTTTTTTTTTTTTTTTTTTGCTGTTTGATCTTAGACTCCCCTTTTATATTATGAATCCCATTCATTTAATATTGAGCTTTCTCCTGAAATATGAAGGTTGTGTCTTGAGAATTTCCAAAAAATAGTTGCCTCCCCCCAATACTGATCATAGGAATGTCATTCAAATAACTTAATTCTACCAGGAGATTCTCTTTTAAATGTGGGCATCTGCATATATGTGTGCATCTAGAATTGTAATTCTTCACTTTGGCTATGTAATGGAATTGCCAGGGAGCTTTCAAAAAATGCTAATGCCCAGGTTCTTCCCTCCACTTTATCCCCTGGTGTATTTGCTGTGGGATGTGGCCTGTACGTTGGTTTTTTAAGAATGCCTCAGACGAATCTAATGTGCTACCAAAGTTGAGAACCACTTGATTAAAGAATGGAGGATGATAGTGCGTTGATATTAAGGCCTCAGCTCGGGCAATCGGCATATTCACACCCACTTTTTAAAACAGAACTTTGTAAATAGTTTCAAACCATACACTGCTAGGGCACCTGGGTGACTCAGTTGGTTAAATGTCTGCCTTTGGCTCAGGTCATGAACTCAAGGTCCTAGAATCGAACCCTGCATTGGGCTTTCCACTCAGCAAGGAGTCTGTTTCTTCCTCTCCCTCTCCTTCTGTGCTCTCTTTCTCTCTCAAATAAAGTGGTTTTTTTTTTTTTTAAACACATACTGCTGCTATAACCTTAGAATGTAATTTTCTTCAAATTACTACAGTATTACACTGCTATATTCATATTGGAGATCTATACATATACTTTTCTTTTTCACAGCTCTCATAGTTGGAAACTAGAGCAGTAGTTCCTAATTCTGGCTGCGTATTACTATCATCTGGGGGAAATTTAGGTAAAAACTTTGGGTGGGGGCGCCCGGCTAAGTTTCTGACTTGTGATTTTGCCTCAGGTGGTGATCATATAGAGTAGTGCCGTTGAGCCAGATTTTGGGCTCCACACTCGGTGAAGAGTCAGCTTGAGATTCTCTTTCTCCCTCTCCCTCTGTCTTTCCCCCAACATGTGTGTGCTCTCTCTCTCTCTTAAAAATAAATACAGGGATCCCTGGGTGGCGCAGCGGTTTAGCGTCTGCTTTTGGCCCAGGGCGGGATCCTGGAGACCCGGGATCGATTCCCACGCCGGGCTCCTGGTGCATGGAGCCTGCTTCTCCCTCTGCCTATGTCTCTGCCTCTCTCTCTCTGTGACTATCATAAATAAATAAAAATTAAAAAAAAAATAAAAAAAAATAAATACATTCTTGGGGATCCCTGGGTGGCTCAGTGGTTTGGCGCCTGCCTTTGGCCCAGGGCGTGATCCTGGAGTCCCGGGATCGGGACATGTCGGCCTCCCGTCATGGAACCTGCTTCTCCCTCCTCCTCTCTCTCTCTCTCTCTCTCTCTCTAATGAATAAATAAATAAATCTTTAAAAAAATACTAACAAAAAAAAAAAAAAAACAAAAAAAAATAACAAAAAAAAAAAAATACTAACAAAATACATTCTTAAAAACAAAAAACCTTGGGTGAGAAGTTCACATACCTATGTCCCACTCTAGACAATTGAATCAGAATTGCTGTGGCAAAGTCCAAGGTTTTTTTTTTTTTTTTTAAGATTTTATTCATGAGAGAGAGAGAGAGGCAGAGACATAGGCAGAGAGAGAAGCAGGCTCCATGCAGGGAGCCTGATGTGGGACTTGATCCCGGGACTCCAGGATCATGCCCTGGACTGAAGGCAGACACTTAACCGCTGAGCCACCCAGGCGTCCCTAAGTATTGATATTTTTTAAATTCCTCGGAAGATTTTAATATGTAGCCCAAGTGAGAGACCATTGTTTTAGAGTTTACAGCTAGAGAATAGATTGTTTTATTGCCCTAAAAGTTAAATGTGTTGCTGCGAGTACTCATTTTCTAATTATTGATTTTGCTCCTTAACTTTTTATTCTTTTTTTTTTTAAGATTTTATCTATTTATTCATGAGAGGCAGAGACGTAGGCAGAGAGAGAAGTAGGCTCCCCATGGGGAGCCCAATGCAGGACTCGATGCCAGCATCACGACCTGAGCCAAAGGCAGATGCTTAACCATTGAGCTACCCAGGTGCCCTGCACATTAACTATTTAAATCTTTTTGTTTGTATCTTCAAAAAGTGAGGACTGCCAGTAAGAATAGGATGAAGAGTTATTTCTTTTTTTAATTTTTATTTATTTATGATAGTCACAGAGAGAGAGAGAGAGGCAGAGACACAGGCAGAGGAAGAAGCAGGCTCCATGCACTGGGAGCCCGACGTGGGATTCGATCCCGGGTCTCCAGGATCGCGCCCTGGGCCAAAGGCAGGCGCCAAACCGCTGCGCCACCCAGGGATCCCAGGATGAAGAGTTATTTCAACTGAGAGATTGAATTGTCTTTCTACTCAATTAATCAAGAATTTTGGTAACATGCATAGGTGATTTCTCTCTTTTGATCAGACCCCAGCCTAAAGCTATTAAGTCAAAATCTTTAAGGGTGGTGCTACAACATAAATTTTTATAGAATTTTCCTAGCATTCAGATCCTATTAATCTGTTTCATTGGAAGTCAAATGATTTACTCTCTCAATCTTATCTGTAAAATGTAAATAATACCTAACTTGTAATAAGTATTGATGTGAAGATTAAATGAAATACAATGTATATAAAATCCCAGGCACTGAATAATTTCATGTCTGTGTTCTTCTATTTAGCATCATTTAACATTTATTGTACTTTTTAAAAATTGTTTTTTTTTTTTTAAAGATTTTATTTATTTATTTGAGAAAGAAAGCACAAGCAGGAGGAGTGGCAGAGGCAGAGAGAGAAGCAGGGAGCCCCATGCAGGGGTTGGATCCCAGAGCCCTGAGATCATGACCTGAGCTGGAGGCAGTTGCTTAACTGACTGAGTCACCCAGGCTCCTCAACACTTACTGTACTTTAAACAGAACTTTATTATAAATGCTCCAGTGTAGATTAAATTACTTTTATAACTTAATAGTTTAAATTTATATAAAATTTATACTTTTGGGTGTACAATTTCATGAATTTTGATTGGGGCCTGGAGTTGTGGATCTGCTACCACAATCAACATACGGAGCAGTTCCATAATGGCCCTCTTAATAATTCCCTCCTCCTACCCCATTTGTTCAAAGCTTCGTCCACCCATAATTCCTGGCAACCAGAGATTTATACACTATCCCTGTAGTTTTGCTTTTTCCATGGTGTCCTATAAATGGAATCATACAATATGTAGCCTCTTGAATCTGGCTTCTTTCACTTAGAATTTGCATTTGAGATTCATATTGTTGTATGTATCAGTTTTTTCTGTTGCTGAGTAGTATTCCATTGTGGATGCACCACAGTTTGTTTATCCACTCCCCAGTTGTGGAATATTTGGGCTGTTTCCAGATTTTGCCAGGTACGAATAAAGCTGTTATAAACTTAGTTATTTAGATTTTTGAGTGAAGATAAGTTTTTAGGGCAACTTCCTAATAGATTTGAGGCTTGTAGTAAGTATGTGTTTAACCTTCTAAGAAACTGCCATTTTTTCCCCCTGTGGGCTGTATTACTATGCATTCTCACCAACAGTTCCAGTTACATCACATACTCTGCAGCCCTGGGGGGATTGTCTGATAGATTCCCTTTCCCCCCCCCACACATTCTAGTAGGCTTGTTAGTGGTAACATTGTGGCTTCAATTCTTTCTTCAAATAACTAAGAATGTTGAGCCTCTTTTCTTGTTCTTTTTCATGTCTCTGTGTAGATTTTGTTTGCTGAAGTGCCCAAAGCTTTTGCCTATTTTTAAAATTGGATTTTTGTTTTCTTATTAGGTTTCAAGAGATTCTAAAAATATGTAATCTAAATACAAGTCCTTTGTAAGATATAAATTGCATATGTTTTCTGCCATTCTCTGGCTCTTCATTTCTTTTTTTAAAGATTTTATTTATTTATTCATGAGACAGAGAGAGGCAGAGGCATAGGCAGAAGAAGAAGCAGACTCCCTTCTGGGAGCCGGATGCAGGACTTGATCCTAGGACTCTGGGTTTATGCCCTGAGCCAAAGGCAGATGCTCATCCACTGAGCCACCCAGGTGTCCTTCTTTCCATTTTCTTAAGTGTCCTTTTCATTTTGGTGAATTCCAATTTGTCAGTTTTTCTTATGGCTTGTGCTTTTGTTATCTAAGAACTCTTTGCCCAAACCGAGGCCGCATATATTTTCCCCTAGAAGTTTTATGGTCCTGTGTTTTACATTTAGGTCTGATCCATTATTAATTTTGTGTAAAGTCTAAGGTTTAGGGTAAAGTTGATTTAAAAAAAAATATATAGATATCTTGATTATTCTAGCAGTGTTTTTAGAAAAAGCTGTCAGTGTCTCTCCCTCCACCCCCGAATTGTAGCACCTTTGTAAAAAGTCACTTTGGCATATTTGTGTGGATCTATTTCTGGCTTTTATTTCTTTGATTGGTATATCTATTCTTTTGCCAGCCCTGTAGCTTTATAATATATTTTGATAATAACATTTTGTTTGTTTATTTTTCATGTTTTTAATTTCAATTAGTTAATATACAGTTTACCGTTAGTTTCAGTTTTAGAATCTGGTGATTCGTCACTTCCATCCAACACCCAGTGCTCATCACAAGTCCACTCCTTAATACCCATCACCCATTTAACCTGTCCCCCCACCCATCTCCCCTCCAGCAACCCTCAGTTTTTTCTCTGCAGTTGAGTCGGTTTTCTGCTTTGCCCCCCTACACTGTCCATTTGTTTCTTAAATTCCATATATGAATGAAATCATTGGTATTTGTCTTTCTCCGACTTAGCATAATACTCTCTAGCTCTGCGGAGGTAGTTGCAAATGGTAAGATTTCAATCCTTTTTATGGTTGAGTAATGTTTGTATGTGTGTGTATCTGTACACATGCTATGTTTCTTTATCCATCCATCAGTCATTGGACATTTGGGTTCTTTGTGTAATTTGGCTATTGTTAATAATGCTGCAATATATCCCTTCGAATCATTATTTTTGTATCCTTTAGGTAAGTACCTAGTAGTATAATTGCTGGATCTTAGGGGTAGTTTTCCTTTTAATTTTCTTTTTTAAAGATTTTATTTATTTATTCATTTATTTATTTATTTACGAGCAGAGTGAGTGAGAACACAATGGGAGTGGGGAAGATCAGAGGGAGAGGGAGAGGTAGGCTCCCCTTGATGTGGGACTTGATCCCAGGACTGTAGGATTACAACCTGAGCTGAAGACAGATAACCTAACCGACTGAGCCACCCAGGCACCCTACTTTTAACTTTTTGAGGAACCTCCATATTATTTTTCAGGGTGGCTGTACCAGTTTGTATTCCCATAAACACCACAAGAGGGTTCCCCTTTCTCTGCATCCTTGCCAACACCTGTTGTTTCCTGTGTTGTTAATTTTAGCCATTCTGACCGTTGTGAGGTGATACCTTATTGTAGTTTTGATTTGTATTTACCTGATGATGAGTGATGTGGAGCATCTTTTCCTCTGTCTCTTAACCATCTGTGCTTCTCCTTTGGAAAAATATCATGTCTTCTGTCCATTTTTTTATTGGATTATTTGTTTTTTGAGTATTGAGTTTGATAAGCATTTTATAGATTTTTGGATACTAACCCTTTATCAGATATGTCATTTGCAAATAGCTTTTCCCAATCTGTAGGTTGTTTTTTAGTTTTGTTGATTGTTTCCTTTGCTGTGTAGAAGCTTTTTATCTTGATAAAGTCCCAGTGGTTCATTTTTGCTTTTATTTCCCTTGCCTTAGGAGACATATCTAGTAAGAACTTGCTGTGACTGATGTCAAAAGGTTGCTGCCTGTGTTCTCTTCCAGGATTTTGATGTTTTCTTAATCTCATGTTTAGGTTTTCCGTCCATTTTGAATTTACTTTTCTGTATGATCTAAGAAGGTGGTCCAGTTTCATTCTTCTGCATATTGCTCTCCAGTTTTCTCAACATCATTTGTTGAAGAAACTATCTTTTTTTCCACTGGGTATTCTTTCTTGATTTATTGAAGATTAGTTGACCATATAGTTGTGGATCCATTTCTGGATTTTCTATTCTGTTCCATTGATTTTTTTGTTTTTGTACCAGTACCATACTATCTTGATCCATTTGGTGTTCTTTTCAAAATTATTTTGGTCATGCTAGTTTCCTTGCTATTCCGTATAAGCTTTAGAATCATTTTGTTGATACCTACTGGGATTTTGATTGTTATTGAATTGAATCTATAGATCAATTTGAGAAGAAATAATATTTTAATTATATTGAGTCTCCCAAGCCCGGAAAGATAGTGTATCTATCCATGTATCTAGGTCTTCTTTTTATTTCCTTCATCAGTATTTTGCAGTTTTCAGCATACAGATACTTTACATATGTTAATAAATTTATACCTGAATATGTCAAATTTTGGTGCTGTTGTAAATGATTCTTCAAAATTTTAAATTTCTAGTTATTCATTGGTTGTCCTAGGGATTATAATATAGATATTTTAACTCTTCACATTTTACTTAGAGTTCATATTCTACCATTCCAAGGAAACCCACAGAAGCCTCACACCTGTATGGTTTGCTTCTCTCCCAGTCCCTTTATATTGTAGTTGTCATATGTCACTTCCTATACATTTTAACCCTTTCTCCCACCATTGCCTGTTATAATTTTTAATTTCAGCATTTTAATGTATTTTCAAGGACATAAGAGGAGAGAAAAATAGTCCGTAATACTTACCATTTACCCTTTCTCTTGCTCTTTCCCCCCCACATTCCAAGTTCCCTTCTGGAATCATTTCCTTTGCACCTAAAGAACTTCTTTTTAGCGTTTTCATTTAGAGCAGGCCTGCTGGCAATGTTTTCTCTTGTCTGAGAATATCTTTGTCATCATTCCTAAACTATACTTTCACTGAATATAGGATTCTAGGCTGACAGCTTTTGGTATTTACCCCACAGGGCCCTGAGAGATTGTTTCTTTTTTAAAAAAAGTTTTTTTATTATTAAATTTGGATAATTTTTAATTGATATGTCTTCAGGTTCATTGACTTCTCTGTAATCTCCTTTCTGCTATTGAGCCTACCCAGTAAACTTTGTTTTCAGTTCTAAAATTTGCATTTAGGGACACCTGGGTTGCTCAATAGTTGAGCATCTCCCTTTGGCTCAGGGCATGATCCCTGTCGGGGGATCAAGTCCAGCATCAGGCTCCCTGGGCAGGGGTTTGGGGGGGTAATCTGTTTCTCTCTGTCTGTGTCTCTGCCTCTCTCTTTCTCTGTCTCTCATGAATAAATAAATAAAATCTGCTGCCCAGTAAAATAAAATCTAAAAAATAAAATAAATAAATAAATGCCAAATAAAATCTTAAAAAAATATAAAATAGGGGCACCTGGGTGGCTCAGCAGTTGAGCTTCTACCTTTGTCTCAGGTCGTGATCCCGGGGTCCTGGGATCGAGTTCTACATTTGGCTCCCCACAGGGAGCCTACTTCTCCCTCTGACTGTGTCTCTGCCTCTTTCTCTGTATCTCTAATGAATAAATAAATAAAATGTTAAAAAAATAAAAATAAAATTTCCATTTGACTCTTTTTTGTAACTTGTTTCTTTCCTAAGAATTTGTTTCATCCACCTTAAGGTGTCCATTTTCACCTACTGGATCATGTTTTTAATAGTTGCCTTAAAAGTCTTTGATGTTTTAATATCTGAGTCACCTTGGGGTCAGCATCTATTAATTATCTTCTCCTTTGAGAATTGGTCAGATTTTTGTTGTTCTTGTGTGTTGATTTTTGTATTCTATCCTGGACATTTTGAATATTGTGTTCTGAGTTTCTGCATCCTGTTAAATCCTTTAGAGAGGTGAGGATTATTTGAGTAAACAAGTCAATTCAGTTAGGTTATAACTGCATATTTTTTCTCACTTTATATAGAGAGTAGTTCCATTATCTGTTCAGTTTTCAAAGCCTCTGCTGTGTTGAGTTGCCCTTCCATCCCCACTTAGGTTGATCTAGGATTTGGGCAGTCATTTATATTACAGTTCTATTCTAAAAGCCTCTCCTATACTTTAGCTGCATTCCAAATGGGCATAGCTTGAAGGTGCAAACCCAGGACTTGGTTCATACGCAGGATTAGGGGTCTACTTCTCCATCTTTATTTTTTTAGTGAATTACCTTATCCTCTCTGAGTCTCAGAGAGGGTACTTCATTCTTTTACCCAGAAGCGTGGTGCTCTCTAGGTTTTAGTTTCTTACCTGCCTGTGTGCCTTGAGGTGAGGTGGCAAGAGAAAAAAAAGAATAGGGATCCCCCCCAACTTTTTTTTCACAACAGGGCCCCTCTTCCTGATTCTTCTATTCAGAGCAATAGATTTTCTCTTGTCTTCCTGCAGCAGTGTAGTTTCATGGCTGTGGCTGGCCTCAAGGCAGTACCTAGAGAAACAGGAGAGAAAAAAAAGTATTTTCCCTACATTGTTAGGAGCCTTTTGCCATAATCCTCTAGCAAAAAAAGCTCCTCTCAGTATTAGCTGCTCATGCCTGCTACAACAGTTTCCCCATTTGACCCACTTGTGAGTCAAAGCCAGGAAATAAAAGATAAAAAGATATTCAGCATCACCTTATTTGTTGTTCTTCAATTCCCTCCCCAACCTGCCTGCTGTTGTTTAATTTTAAGAATATTTTGTTCAAATAATCAGTGGGAGAGAGCCACTGCAGTGAGCTTATTACTCTACTCCATCTTGGCCAGCACCAGAAGTCAGATCGTTTTGTTTTTAAATAAATTAACATTAACTATATTACTAAACATACCCATTTTTAAGTGTATAGTTTGTTTTGGAAAATGTTTTCTCTCATATAACCATCACTTTCAAGAAATAGAAGTAGAACATTCTCAGAAAGCTCCCTTGTGTCTCTTAGCTTTCTGCCATCCCCTCCTCATCCTGTCCTGATTATACCCTTTGGTGGAAGATGTAAAGGATATTTAGACATGACTAGTAGTTAAATGAGAGCTTTAATATTCCCTTAGGTTTTACTACGTGGAATAATTGAAAAAATATTAGATCCAGATTGTCTTAGGCTAAAATTCACAAGTATTCCCCTTAATTAACTGGATAATATTGTGTAACTTTTAGAACTTCCAAAGAGTCTAGTCATGGTTTTCTCATACTTAAAATGGCAGGTAAGTAGTTTACCTTACAGAAAGCTTTGAGAATTAAATGGGAAATCTAAAGTACCTTGTACAGGGCCTGGCATACAAGTAGATTCACATTATGTGTTATTCCCCCGTTACCTTTCCTTATATGCAGCGCACATAAATGACCTGAGCCAGCTACACTGAAATAGTGACCCAAATATAGTTATTTAGTTAGTATGTGAAATATCTCCTGCCCAATAACATAGACTCTAGCAAAATATAGATATTTGAGCATTATTTTTTTTAAATTTTTATTTATTTATGATAGTCACAGTGAGAGAGAGAGAGAGAGAGAGAGGCAGAGACAAAGGCAGAGGAAGAAGCAGGCTCCATGCACCGGGAGCCCGATGTGGGATTCGATCCCGGGTCTCCAATATCGTGCCCTGGGCCAAAGGCAGGCGCCAAACCTCTGCGCCACCCAGGGATCCCCGATATTTGAGCATTATTATGCCACTGTGGTTTAACGAATTTTTTCAAACTTTTGAGCATGTAATTTTGATATAATATGTACATCAGGCACATACACCTACCAACACAGGAATTTTTGAAGGACGAGCTAAAAAATAGAAAAACTGTTGTGTTTTCTTCACCTGGGAGACTGCTGGTCTAATTTTCTGAATCCCTTGGGTCATGAACATATTTAAGGACACCCTACTCCAGACCTGTTAAGTAGAACTATGAGAGTGGAACTAGTAATCTGTGCTTTAACTGAACTTTCCATAATAATTTTTGGTAAACGAGTAATGGGTTTGGGAACTTCTGGATAGCACCAATTTTTGATACTGGAAAAGACACTAGAGTACAGCAACATCAAAGGGCATCAGAGGGCATTTGTCCTCTTCTTCCTCTTTTCTCTTTGTAAACTTGAGACTCAACTCCTGAAACATTTTTCCCCAAGCACTCTGTCTAGCAGCAGAGAACAGTGTATTTGGATGCCACAAATTCTCATAGGTACTACTGAACTTCATTCTACCAATTGATAGGCTTATTGCCTTTATTTTACATACAACTAAACCTAAATGAATAACTCTTTTCAATTGCAGGCAAGTCTTATTGTGAAAACCTGTTTCCAAACAGAGTTGGGTAGGGTTGGGTGGGTTGGGGTGTGAATAAATTGTTGAATCACATTTCTGAGAAAAAGCTAGACAAAACAGTGTATAGTCTGTATAAATAAATATAAAATAGGATCAGTTAATAGGGTTGGTGGTTTTTTCCTCCTACATACTAACTCTTGTTAAGTGGTGGTGGTTGTTGAATGCTATGTTAAAGGAGGATTCTTAATGGAGTCTGGGCCCAAGAAGCAAAGAGTACCTAAATAGATTAGCAAAATGTACCTAGAGTGGTCAAATGAGAGTTACCATATCTACATCTTTGGATTTGGGGGTGGAGGGCATTGAATGTATGTGAATTTTTCTGTGACAAATGGTATTATTGAGAATACTTGATAGAGATTTTTTCCATGACATTATTTATATACAAGGTTACTTTTTTAGTTAAGTCACTTGCTAACTAATACTTTAACTATGGTGACACAAAAGTAGTTTTATGCAGAGATCCTTTTTGAAATGTTATTTGATGTAATAAAATTATACATGACCTATAAATTAAGATTCAGGTTTGAATTCTACCTCTGACATTGTAACTCACATTTTAAGTTAAAATTCTGTACCCAGATAGTAACCTGATTAATTGGGAAATGGAAATAAATATTAGTGAAAATAAACGACAGCATTAAACAGTAAGACAGTAAATTTGGGTGTTGTTGTTTTTTTTTTTTTTTTTTTTTTTTTGATGCTGTTAGCTTGTCCCTCTAGAAATGAAACAGCAACCTCAGATTATGCTCTCTAAATTATTACCCAGTACAGATATTTTGTGTTTTCACTAAATATCTCTGATGGACCTTCTGACTTATAAATATGGCTTAGACTCATTTGAACTATTCAGTACGATATAAAGTATTAGAAATTTTATTGATTAGAAATTTTGTTGATTAACAGTATGACAGTATGCTAAATCTTAAATGCAAAGGAGTTACTTTTAACTAGTGCTTGATTTAATACAGCAAGTTTTCGTTTAATCTCTTTTTGACTTATTTTGAATTCTGCTTTGGAATCCTATAGAAGCCTAACAAATTAGTATGGCAAACTATTTTTAAATCATCTTTATCTTACAGCTAAATTTTGTATTTTCTTTGTAGAATAAAGAAATATCTTAGGAAAGGAAATTTGGGGGGGATGAAATTAAATTCAACCTAAAAATTCACAAAGTGTCAATGAAGTACTGTTACCTTAAAATAACTTTTTCTCCCCCCTTCTTTAGAATCCAGCAACTATCACAAGAATACTCCTTAGCCACTTCAATTGGGATAAAGAGAAGCTAATGGAAAGGTAAGGAACTATATTGTCAGCTTTGTACTTAGAAGTAACACAGAAAGCCTGTTTAACTGAATTTATAAGAAGCAAATAAGGAATTGATTTATATACCAGTATTGGAAAAAAACCAATGTGCATGTTGTATGTGCTTTAATTTCTTGTATTCCTCATCTGTAAATTCTGCAATAATCTTAGTGTTAAGGGAATTTAGGCTTAATGTTCCTTTTGTGTTTTGGAGCTAAGGTGGGGACTCTCCTTCAGTATCTTCAAAATTGAATCTTCTTGAATACTGAGAACTAAAAGTGGATTTTGAAAAAGTGTTCAAGGGGCACTTGGCTGGCTCAGTTGGTAGAGAATGCAGCTCTTAATCTCAGGGTCCTGAGTTCAAGTCCCACGTTGGGCATGGAGCCTACTTAAAATAAGATAAAATACATTTTAAAAAGTGCTTGAAAAATAAAAGTGCTTGATACAGTCTTCAAACATAGGAATAATATCTTCCATTAGTTAAATAAAGATTTCTTACCCACAACCTTAAATCTGTGTTGGGCATATTAATGACATTTATTCAATAAAAATAAAGAAGTTGCTCAGGGTATCCTGATAATCAAAGCAGCTGTTTGGACAAGTTATCTGGTTTCAGGCAAGATTATATTCCATTGGGATTATTTATTTTTTCTCCCTGAAAGCCTTTCTAGTTCTGAAAGGGAAGAAATTACAGGACTAGAGGAGGACAATATTAAAGCCATTCTTAATTTTTTTCCCCTTAGATTGGAAATTAGGAATATTTGGTTTTATTTTGTTTTTGTTTTTGTTTTAGAATTTATTTATTTATTTATTCATGAGAGACACACACAGAGAGAGGCAGAGACATAGGCAGAGGGAAAAGCAGGCTCCCTGCAGGGAGCCTGATGTGGTACTTGATCACACCCTGGGCCGAAGGGAGGAGCTCAACTGCTGAGCCACCCTGGTGACCCAGGAATACTTGTTAAGGTGGTAGGGTGACTGCCTATATTTATTCTATCAGCCATTCTTCAGTCTAAAATTAGCAATCTTTATTAAAATCAAGAGTTAACACTAGTTGTTGGGAATTGAAACCCAAATATTAATGAGAAAATAAATGGAAAATACTTCCCATTTGATTTTAAACTTGAAAGAACTTTGCAAAACAGATACTAAATAATACCAAGAACATTGCTCAATTTCTCACACCTTGCACCCCAACTACAATTTAATAGTAACAAGTAATAATCAATTATTGGGCCCGTTGTGCCACAATTATTTCACCTTATCCTCCTTATAGCTTCATGGAGTTAGGAACTATTATCCCCACCTAACTGATACGGAAACTAAGGCTTAGAGTTTATCTCAGTTTTGTAACACAAGAAGTTAGCACTCAGGTTTGTTGGACTCCCAAGCTTATGTTCTGAAGCATATGTAGTTTTCCTAGGGTTTATGAAGAATAAAATACTGCTAAGTGTGATCGCCTCCACCACCACCTGTGTTCTGAAGTCAGTGGTATTTCTTAATTTCTTAATTTTGGTAACATTTATTTTCTGGCTTATTTTGTGACACTTCTATTAGGAAAAGGAGTTTTATTTATATCTGATATTTTGTAGTGAGCTAGACTGAACAGTTTGTGTTAATAATATTTCTCCAAAGACATTCTGAATTTTCTCATGTAACACTGTTGACACTGCTGAAAGCATTTTTCAGTTAAATACTGTACTTAAATGTAAGTATGAATTAAAAAGTAGGTAGCACCTTGGAAACTTCTGTGTGTGTGTGTGTGAATTTTTCAGTGTCTTTTTTGTAATTTCAATTTTTTATATATTCTGAAATATATTATTGGGTGCCTTTTAAATCTTTAGTGTTTCTGAAATCAATATGCAATATCTTTTTGCCTCATTTAATGAGTTGCACATTATATTCTGTGTTTGATATTAACACTGCCAGACTTTATGCTTACTAATATGTTTAGATTTAATTACTGCCATTGTAAGTTGGGCCCTGTATTTATAATGTTGGCTATTTAGTTATTTTGTTGGCTTGATCAAGTTTTTGTTCTTTTTTCCCCCCTAATAATTTCAGTTATATGTTTTATTTCAGTTTTTCTAGTGGTTACCTTCACAAGCATTTTTACTAGTATATATTTAACTTTTTGTTTTTCTTTTGGTTGGTCTCTTGCATTTCACTGTTTTCTCCAAATTTACCTTTTTCTCTCCACAGATTATATCTTTAGTCATTTAAATCATTTCATATGTACTAGATTTTTAAGGGCTCTAAGAGAAATCCTTAATATTTTGAAATTTTGAGTAGCTTTTGAAAGTATATCCAGTTGGGCCCTTTAAGTCTGAAGACCAATATTTTTGGTTTGGGGAAATTCTTAGCTATTATTTCTTCAGTATTTTCTCAATTCTCCTAATGCTTTCCTGAATCCCTGTTAGTCACTTACTGAAATTTTTGGATCCCTTTTGGAAGTTAATTTTAATTTTTTTTCAAAATATTTCTTCTGTACTTGTGTCTTTACCTTTCTCCTTTGGTCTGTGAAGTTACCTGGTTTATGTTTAATTCACTCACTTGGTTTCGTTTTTCACCCATTCTACTATTTAGCCATCTTGAATTGTTTAGTTCAACAGTATCTGTTTTATTTATTATAATAACCTGATTCTTGTTTTGTGGATGCTCTTTTTATCTTACTTCTGTTGGCACATAAGTCTTCTTACACTAATGTGTTTTCTTCTAGACTGTTTATCAGTAAGCAGAGAGGATTTAAAATATGTATTGGTATTTGGTACCTTTCAGAGTATGTTATTTTCAAATTGGTCAAATTTAGGCTATGATGAATTCTAGTGAAAATCTATTTGCATTCTATTTTTATACTTTGAGATAACTCTTACTATCTAAAAATGATTGTAACTAAACAGTGACAGTACAAATGTAGAATATGGCTTAGGAGATACAGGGGAATTTGCAGGCTTAGTATCTTTATAAGAGAAAGAGAAAAAGGTAGAAAACAAAGCTTTTGAAATAGGAACTTAGAAAAACACAAACAAAGGAAAAACACACACACACACAAATCCTCCAAACAGTAGAATAGGTATTTAAGATAAAGTAACATAAGTGAAATAGAGAACAAAAATACATGAAACAAAAAACATCTTTGAAAAGGATTTTTTTTAAAGGAAAATATTAAGAGAATGAGTAACAAGCCACAGACATGGAGAAAATATTTGCAGAAGACATCTGATAAAGACCGACTGTTATCCAAAATACACAAAGAACTCCTAAAACTCACTAGTAAAGAAAAAAATCCAGTGGGCAAAAATCTGAATAGACACTGCATTAAAGAAGATATGCAGGTGTTAAATAAATATATGAAGAGAAACTCAACATCATATATTATTAGGGCATTGCTAAGTAAAATGAGATACCACTGCATATCTATTAGAATGGGTAAAGTCACAAACACTGACGCTACTAGGTACTGATAAGGATGCAGAGCAACAAAAACTCTCATTGCTGGTGGGGATGCAAAATGGCATAGGTGCTTTGCTTACAGTTCGACAGTTTCTTACAGAACTACACATGCTCTTACATAGGATCCATCAGTCATACTTTTCGGTATTTACCCAAATGAGTTGAAAACTTGTGTCCACAGAAAAACTTGAACATGAATATTCATAGCAATTTTATTCATAATTGCTAAAACTTGGGAAGCAATCAAGATGTCCTTCAGTTGGTGGGTGGATGAATAAACTGTGGTACATCCAGACACTCGAATATTATTTAGTGGTAAAAAGAAATGAGCTATGAAGTCATGAAAAGATATGGAGAAACCTTAAATGCATATTTCTAAGTGAAAGAAGCGAAACTGAAAAGGCCACATACTGTATGGATTCAACTATATGACATTTTGGAAAAGGCAGAACTACAGAGGCTATGCATCCAGGAAAAGTGCCCAAATCACAGTGTCAAGCTATTTTAGTAAACGTGCCTTTTAGGTTGCCATTGGGCGCACAGACCTTACAGCGCATAACATCAATATTGGGCATGTGACTGACCTCTCTATCTCAACTAGTATTTCTGCTGTTTTGGCCTCTGAAAGCTGGGTGTATCCTTATCCCTTTGACAGAATGAATTCTTCATCCAATCTTCTTCAAGTACTGTACTTTTCATAAACAATAGGTCACCCTGCTCCTGCTGGGCCTGAATCCTGTCAGCAGGAGAGACTGAGAAAGTGAGTTGTCCTTTTTTCCCTTTCTTTTATGGCAAGACTTTTTTATTTAAAAATTTTTAATTTTACTTTTGTAATATAGTTGACGTACAACGTTATATTAATTTCAGTTGTACAACATAATGATTCAGCAATTCTATACATTACTCATTGCTTACCATGATAAATGTAGTTACCCTCTGTCACCATATAATGTTACTACAATAGTACTGTGTTCCTTGTGCTGTACTTTTTTATCTCCATAACTTACTGGCTTTGTAATTGGAAGTTTGTATCTATTTTGCCCATTCTTCTCACTCACCTCCCCTGACAAGACATTTACAAATTCTGCTTCTGGAGTGCTAGTACATAACACAACTCCTAATATGTAATTTCAGTTGGTTAAGCCTCTGACTCGATTTTGGCTTAGGTTATGATCTCAGGGTCATGAGATAGAGCCCCCACGTCAGACTCAGAGGCGAGTCTACTTCTCTCCTTTTCCTTCTCCCACTGCCTCTCCCCCTGCTCTCACTCTCTCCTTCAAATAAGTGAATGAATCTTTAAAAATCCAGCTCCTGTCTGCCTATTATCTTCTCTTTATTTCGATATCTTTATTTCTGTTCTCATATTATACTTTAGTAGTGCACAACTTTTAAGATGTCATCAAATTCATTTTTGTATTGACTGAACTTTGCAACTCTTTCCTTTGTCTATATGGGGCTTCTCTGGATATCTATGTAGGCTGTTAACTACAAAGCCGTAGGGAGCACTTTTGGAATTGTACTGTCCTTGGCCCATGCCTAGCATGCCTTCCATAATGCCCTTTTTCCTAATTTTTTTTTTAAACCCAACATAAGCTTTGTTTCTAAGATGGCTATTCTTATTTCTCAAGACAGTTAATCACTTCTTCATTGGCACTTTTATATCTATTTGATTTAATATTTCAAAACTTCTGTTAGAATTGTTTGTGTATAAAACTGTCTTATTCATCTTTCATTGCTAGTACATAATTCCTAATATGTAGTCAGTGTTTAGTAAATATTTTAGTTCAACCGTTTCTAGGTTTTATTTTTTAAATATGTAATTTCTGTAAATGATGACATGGATGTAAATCAGATTTCAGTATATCAGGAATAGAAACAAAACCCACCAAATAATGCTTCTTTAGAATTGATCATAAGTTAAAAAAAACAACAACACAAAAAACCCAGTACTTCTCTATACGGTGGGTGTTAATGAGTTAACTGGCATATTTGAGGTAAGGAAATATATAAGTGATCGATGACTCACAGCTTTTCATGGACAGGTATAATCAAAGAATCTTGAAAATTGATTTCAATGCAGGCTATGTTGCAAATAGGTATTCAGTTTTCATTCTGAAGCATTAACACCATTGAGTGAATAGTTATTAGAACTGGCACTTATGTGTTGTTACGATGGTATGGAACTTTTCTTAGCCACATCACTACTAATATATTGTTTCACAGTTAACTTCTGGGATGTAAGAATAAGTTTGGTTTGTCAGAAACCAGGCTTTTGTGATGGCATTTATCACCCTTCTATAGTATGGTGGGTTCTTACTGTTTAAAAAGTTTGGTGTAGGGACACCTGGGTGGCTCAGCGGTTGAGCATCTGCCTTCGGCTCAGGACATGATCCTAGGATCCGGGATCGAGTCCCACGTCAGGCTCCCCGCAGGGAGCCTGCTTCTCTCTCTATGTCTCTGCCTTTCTCTCTGTGTCTCTCATGAATAAATAAATCTTAAAAAAAAAAAAAAAGTTTGGTGTTACTGGGGAGCATGTATGGAAAGCAGCAAATGTATACTCTCACTATACTCTAGTGGTTAAGGACATGGGATCTCTGCTCCACCACCTCCTAGGTGTATGAACTCGGAGCAGTTTTCTCCATTAGTTATTTCATCTGAAGTTTTTCTCTTGTCTATCTCCCTGCTATCTTCCTACTATATAAATTTCAAGAATGTTTTTTAATATCAGCTGTGTAAAAGACATTGAGTAGAGGTTTGGTGATGAAGAGGTACACAGAACAATGTATCATATGTCATTTATCTAAGGTACTTAGAGGTAAAATTTTAAGGGAATATTTAAAAGGTTATTTCTGGCTCAGGTAGGAAAGAGATTTATTGATGTGATGGCATTTAATTCGGTCTGGAAGGGCAGGCAAAGTGGGAACCTGAGCATTTCAAGTTCAGGAAATGAGTTGGGAGAAGGGGGGGTAGTTTAAGGGACACACATTGAATGGTAATGAGATTTCATGGAGTACATGAAAGATAGAGGGGAAATGATAGGGCATGTTTAATAGGAAGCACACTGTGGAGGACCTTGAATTCTAAGCAAGTGAATTTGGCTTTTTTTTTTTTCTATTAAGTGGAAAGGTTTGAAGGTTTTTTAATGGAGAAATGTGATATAAGGGGATTATTGCAGAAAAAAATTAGTAACAATATGAGTTGATTCTCCATCAGCAGGATGACCCATTGGAAATCTATTTTAATAACTCAGGTAGAAGGATAATGTTGACTTAGGATGATGATGGTTAATTGAAAACAGAGTGTAGGTGGAAGAGACGTTAAACTATGACCAAGAAAATATGAGACCCTGGGAAACTTCTGGTAATTTGGACCATTCTATCCACTAAATACAGTAGAGAAATCTTCATGAAATTGAGGCATTTTAAAAATGAAGAATATCAAAGAATTAGTAAAACAGGAATTAGAAGGTTAAGGCCTGAAAGAATATGGAAGTCTAGAGTGAGGAGCCAAGCATTCCAGGTTGCTTTGCATTGGAAGTATTCTCTGATCTAGGAGAGGGAGCTAAGAGACTGAGCTGTGATTTTTATTGGCCCTCTGGTTAGTGGGGGAAAAAGTTGGAGTCTTAGGCCTACAAAGAATGAGGATTAGGTAAACCAGCTCTTATAAAGATAAAGATAGTATTCCTGTCATCTGGGTGGCCCAGAAAACCTTAAGTCTTTTATGTGAACTAAGATGGTCCCAGACTATTAATGTACCCAGGCACTTGACAACAAACAAATATAAATCTCTTCTAGAGAAAGAACATTAAGGCCTCAAACTGCTTCCCCAAATTATTTTTTTAATTAAAATATGACAGCTTGGGACTCCAGATATTAGAATTGTCAGAACTGGATCAGATGGTATGCCATCAGCAGGGAACTGGAAAGTATGAGCTCTCTTAGAGATGTGAGAAAGAATTTTTCTCTTATTATTAATTTATTTTTATTATAATTTATTGTAGTTATCTTATTTTTTTTTGATTCATAGTTCCATTTATGTGCAGTTCTATGGGTATGGAACCAGTGTCAAACATTGAACACAGCTATTGAAATAAGTCAAGTGTGTTAGGAGGCACAATCTAGTTCTAGCAGGGTTAGGAAAACAACTCAAAAAAGACAATTTTTATAACCAAAATAAGCAAAATTAACTCAGTGAATTAATTTAACAGCAGATTGGACAAAGCTAAAGAGAGGTTTAGTGTATTAGAAGATCAGACCAAACCACTATTTTAATAAAGTACATACTCTAAAAGATGGAAAATGCAGAGGAGAAGTTAAGAAATGTAAAGGATCTAATGAGAAGGTCTCATTGAGTTTTAGGAGAGAATGGGCCAAAGGCAGTATTTGAAGATATAATGACTGAAAATTTCCCAGATTGGTGAAAGAAAAAAAAAAAAAGTCAAACAATTTAAGAAGCCTAACAGTTTCCATGCATAATAAATACTACTTATTGATTCTAAGATATTTTAATGTGCTTAAAATTTGAATGCATCTTTCAATTGATGGCACCTTGTAGTCCAACAAGATTGAAATGCTGACATGAAAAGTTTCCTATTTCACTTTCTGGTAAGATCATGAAATTTCGGTACCAAAGTATTTTAGATTTCATGAAATACAATAAAAAGAAATCCACTTTTTTTTTTTAATTCACATTTTAAAACATCATAGGACAACTACAGAAACAACAGCAAAAATAATCATAAAAGCAATAAGATACAAGGAAGAGGGACGCTTAGGTGGCTCAGCGGTTGAGCGTCTGCCTTTGGCTCAGGGCATGATCCTGGAGTCCTGGGATCGGGTTCCGCATTGGGCTCCTTCATGGAGCCTGCTTCTCCCTCTGCCTGTGTCTGTGCCTCTCTCTCTGTGTCTCTAATGAACAAATAAATAAAATCTAAAAAAAAAAAAAGATACAAGAAAGATTACTTTCAAAGATTAAAAATTTGTGTATATATTATATATATATAGAAAAATATATAGAAAGTTTATATTACACATATATTTTTAGAGAACAGCTGACTTAACAGCAACAGTGGAAATGATAGTAAGTTGATTACCTCTGTAGGTTGAAAGACATGCCAATTTAGAATACTGTGTTCATAGAAAATGTTTTCATAAACAGTGCCATCTTTTAATTAATAAAAACACCTTTATGTTGTAACTAGCCTTTGCATTCTTTGAAGTGTTTTAAGTTCTGTCAATTTTGTTGAAGTTTCAAATATTTATACTGTTATTTAAGCAACTATTTGAATATTAAGGGAGAAAATTGTGGAATGCAGCTTAAGTTGTGCTTAAGTAGTAGAGTTTATAACCTTACATGCATATATAAGAAAAGTAATGAACTAAGCTTTCATCTTAAGTCTCAAGTAATGAGCTAGATGTGTCATGATAGAAAATGAGCAACAAGAGCACCTGGGTGGATCAGTTGGTTAAGTGTCTGCCTTTGGCTTAGGTCAAGATCCTGGAGTCCCAGGATTGAGTTCTGCATTGGGCTCCCTGCTCACTGGAGAGCCTGCTTCTCCCTCTCCTTCTGCCCCTACCCCGCCTTGTGCACATGCTCTTCCTCTCTGTCTCTTTTGTTCACTCTCTTAAATAAATAAAATCTTAAAAAAAAAAAAAACGAGCAACAGAATAATTTCAGAGAAATTACAAGAAATAACAGAAGAATTTAATAAAACAGAAAAGAAACATAGAATGGCTAAAGAGCCAAAAGATTTTTTTCCCCCTAGACTGATAACGTTGATACCCTGGTGAGATTAATCAAGAAAAAAGAAGGCACAAATAATTAATATCAGGACTGAAAAAGAATGTCACTTTGAATCCTGCAATATGTTAAAAACAAAAAGCAAAAAACCTCCTAAGGGGCACCTGGGTGGCTCAGCGGTTGTGCATCTGCCTTCAGCTCAGGGCGTGATCCGAGGGGTCTGGAATCAAGTCCTGCATTGATTGGGGATTGGACTCCCTGTGGGGAGCCTGCTTTTCCCTCTGCCAATGTCTCTGTCTCTCTCTATGTGTCTCTTATGATTAAATAAACAAAATCTTTTTTTTTTTTAAACCTCCTAAGATATTGTGGATAACTATCAAAATTGGAAATTTTACATGTAATGAATAAACATTTAGAAATTTGCAACTTACTGAAATTGATTTGAGAAATAAATAAGAAATAAATAGAAATAAATAGAAAATTTATAAATAGAAATAAATAGAAAACCTATAAGGACTATCTGTAAAGTGAAATTTTTTTGTATAGAAAAGTCTGAAGTCCAGATGGATATACTGGAAAGTTCCACCAACATTTAATGAGATAATAACTCCAACCTTATCTTCTCTAACCATGGATTCTTTTAGAAAAACAAAATCCCCCACCTTCATAACGCTATCACCTTTGATTCCAGAACCCAAAGAAACATTACTTGTCAATTTCTCTCATACATAGATGCAAAAAATAAACTCAGAATATTTGCAAATTGTGTTCAGTAATACATAAAGAGGACAGTAACTCAGCCGGGGCGATTTTGATTTATCCCAGAAATCCTAGGTAGGTTTAACCTGGAAGTAATTCAGTATGGTCACCTGAACAAATTTTAATGAGAAAAACATTTCAAGAGATATAGAGGAGCAGTTTCTAAAAATCAGTCATCATTCATGATTTTAAAAAGAAGGCATTAGCAAGCGAGGCACAAAAGGGAACTTTCTTAGTCTTAAGTAAATCTATAAAAACACCGGTAGGAGGTAACATAGTTTATGCTGAAATGTTGAAAAATTTCCCTTTTAGATAGAGTTCAAGACATGGATATCTGTTATTTTCACTTCTTTTCAGCATAATACTGAAGATGATCCTAGCCAGTAGAATAAATTATCATAGTTATAAGGGAGAAGATAAATAGTTAACATTCACTGATATTAGTTGTGTACACAGAAAATCCAAAGGAGTCTATAGATAAGTTAAAATAAATGATTCTAAAAAGACATGTAGAACTGTTTTATAATTTTTTTCTTGGTATTTACACACATATGGTTAACCCAGTATTCCACTCCCAGGCATATACCCAGTAAAAAGACATATGCACATCTCAATTGAAAGTCGTAAGTGTGCTCATACCAGCATTATTCTTAATAATTCCAACCTACAAACGGCCCAAATGTCTGTAGATAAGTGGATAATTATGGTATATTTACATAATAACATCAACAAAAAACAAATTAGAGGTGCAGTTGACTACATAGATGAATCTTAAAAATCATCATATGGAATGACCTCTAAATACTTATGTCCTATGTGATTTTGTTTATATGCAACTCAAAAAACAGGTAAAACTAAGCTATATTGTTTGAGAATGCATATTTTGGTGGTAAAATTATAAAGAAAAATAGAATAGTGATTATGTCCCGGAGGAAAAGGAGTTTGTTATTGAGAAAGGAATGTTTGGAGTATTTCTGAAGTACTAGCAGTATTCTAATTCTTGTCTGGGTTGGTTATACACAAGTGTTTGCTTTATAACAATTCATTAAGCTGCCCATTGATATTTATGTACTTTTCTAAAATTATGTTATATCACAATAAAAATAACTTTAAAAACATACATGTGCACATAGGAAAAGGAACAACCTTAAAAGGGGAGGTCCAGTTTGTTTTCCGGATTGTTTTAGAATTAATAGTACCTTTGGTTACCTACAAGTAAATCAACATTTTGCCAAGACAGTTTCCTCACTGTCTTCTGGGTTCTAGGATCACATCCATCCTAAACTTAATTTTGACCATGTCAATTCATTTTATCACCACTACCTTTCTGGTTCCTATCACATCAAAGCTGTACCATTTGACTTTTTGAAAACCATCCATACTTTGACTCTTTTCTGTATGTCCTGTGCAATATGGTCACTTGAACAGATTTTAATGAGATCTACACTCTGTGAGGATGTCCTTGACTATTCAGGCCCCAATCTCCTCAACAGCTATATTTTATAGAAGTTCAGAGAGCTTTTTATTTCATTCTGGGGTTCTAAGAGATGTTGTGTACAGTTCTGTACATCATATACAACTCATCTGATGCCCCTAGGATCACGTTAATCTCTGAATTTTTAACACATTTACTGTTAAGTCATTTTAACTTCTTGAAGTCAGTTTCTATTTTTTGTACTTTGCTAGCATTCTCCTTCCACCTTTTGTTACTTGGCATGTCATATTGAAATAGCCGTCTCCATCTCTTTCCTTCACAGCCGTTAAACACTGCCATTGACCAGCACAATTCCTACATATAGTTGCTTAATATGTGAGGGAACTAACATGAAAATGGATGGTTTGATTCCTTATTCTTAATTTTAGCATAGTTAGATTTTAATTATATATATTTTTTGTTTATAGGCTCTCAACATTTATAACCTAAGGACTTCCATTGAATATATTGAAACAGGGGATCCCTGGGTGGCTCAGAGGTTTGGCGCCTGCCTTCGGCCCAGGGCGTGATCCTGGAGTCCCGGGATCGAGTCCCATGTTGGGCTCCTTGCATGGGGCCTGCCTTCTGCCTGTGTCTCTGCCTCTCTCTTGAATAAATGAATAAAATCTAAAAAAAAAAAAAAAATATATATATATAGAAACATTCTTATCAAAATAATAAAATACCATTTTTAAATACTTTCTGTAAACTTTTAATAATTCTCTTCAGTTGGAATCAGATCCACTATTGCATGAATCATAAGTAGTTAGTTTCATTTTACTTATTACTAAATTATGCTGCTCGTGTAGCAGGAAGAAAAAGACCAGCAGAGCAGAGGGTATAAATAAACACTTCCCTTGCATGGACATATTTGGACAGAGGGCACAGAAGCCACTGTCTTTGTTTTCTTTGAAGTAAAAAATCATTTTAGAAAATAATACTGGTTTTTGTCATTATGTGGGCCATAGTCTTTTTTGAGAAAATGATAAAAGGTTTGAAGCTTTTCCTCAGATTGAGACATGTGTTTAGGGGGAATAGACATGTGTAAAGAAGTTATAAGGTTTTGTATACTGTGATGTTCTTGAAGTTTCAGAGGCTTTAGGTTAGAATTTGGTAAATTGAAATAATCCTAATCAAGCCAGGGAATGTGGACAACTACCTATGAGGGGAATAGTCATTAGCTTCTTCTTAAAATGTCTGCCATAATTTCAGACCTACCTTAAAAGTTCATATGAGAAAAAAAAAAGTTCATATGAGAATAAAATTGTGTTTCTCAGAAAATCTTTTTGATTAGCAAAATGTTGATAATGGTTAAAGCTGGGTGATGGGTATGTGGGAGTTCAATGTACTGTTCTGTTGACTTGTATGCTTAAATTTTTTTGTAATGGAGTGGGAGCCTTTTGGGAAGATGACATAGATTATTGTGTTTCTTTTAAAATTGTGCTAATTCAGACCTAGAAGGAGTTACTTACATCTGTTTCACTGAGATTCGTTTCTTAATATATTTGCTTTCATCACAGCTCAGAACTAGAAAGGATAAAATACGAGGAACAGTTGGCAGAACTTTCAAATAGTGACCAGGTAAACAACAGGTATGGGAGTCAAGAATCCACCCGTATTCTTGAGCCTAGTAGTCCTTAATAAAATATCATAATTTGAAAGAAAAAGCTGCTTTGTTCTCTTAAGGAGATTAAAATAAATGTAGACTCTGTGAGCTGAGGGAATCAAAGATGAATTGATAAAACAACAGAACAAGATAAAAAGGAAGCTGATGAAACTAAGAAAAAAGGGGCAAGTAATAATCTCGCACAGCTCAAAACCACATTAGCAACAGCAAGTTACAGAGGAGATACTATGGAAAATAGAGATATACAAGACAGAAAAAGGACAAAGAAGGAATTAGCAGATGGTAAACATGGAGGACAAATGAACAAAGACTGGGTACAAATCCAGCAGGGCACAGACTTAATTACTAAAAAGGATCTTGAAGTAATTGAGACCTGAATGGCATTTTTTTTTTAAAGATTTATTTATTTATTCAGAGACAGAGAGAGAAAGGCAGACACAGGCAGAGGGAGAAGCAGACTCGATCCCAGGTATCCAGGATCACACCCCAGGCGGCAGGAGGCGCCAAACCGCTGCGCCACCGGGGCTACCCTTGAATGGCATTTTTAAAGAGAAAGTTGAATGCTGAGATAAAGCCTACTAGAGCTAGCCTTAAACTACTAAATCTCAAGAATGAAGAAAGAAAACAAAATTATATATATATGCCACTTGAAAAAGGATTTGAATTATAAAATGAGAAAAATTATTTTGATCACAAACCTCCATAACAACAGGTACTGGAAGGAAATGGATACTGTCACTATAAAGAATATTGGGGGTTGGAGGGTCCGATTTTTGGCCAAAGTAATCAACTAGGAAAACTCTAAAAACTAGAGGGTTTAGTGTAGGATCACATAACATAAAGACACTCAATACATTTAGAGTCAACAACTTAAGAAATAGACTTAAGTATTAATTTTAAGTTAGGTTAGTGAAAATAAATTAGATTTCAATATTTCCAAGTAACTATTGTAGAATTGTTGGTAATTAATAACAAAACCAAATTTTAAAATGATTTCTTATAAAATGGAACTTAATAAAATAAAAAGATTTCTAGGCCCACTGTCTCAAACCGTATGAGAGGATTCTTAAGCTCCCCATTCTGTTTACCTGAGCAGTATTTGAAAGTTCTCTGAAAGCTTCTAGAATGGCTCAAAAAGTGGATAAACCCATTGCAGTGTGAAATATGCCAAAAGCAAAGGAATTCAGATTTGTTACCGTGGATTATCTTTAAGAAGTTCCTCTTAAATCAGTTACTCTTTTAAAAACAAACTGAATGATTTTAAGATTCTTCTAGACACTGGGCTACAGCAATAAGAAAATAGTTCTCATGGGGTTTACACCCTAGCAGAGAAGACATAAATGATTATGGAGTTGATTGTGCAGATAAGTGTTGTGCACAGTACAAAGTACCATGAGAAGGTTATACAGGGAAATTGACCTAATTTGAGCGCTGCAGTAGGGGAGGAACTGAGGGTTAAGTTGAGACCTAAGGGTAGGAGGAAGTGTTTGGGGTAGTTGAAAAACCCTTAGGCAAATGGTTAGCTATTTAGATTAAAATGAAATGGGATCCCAGCTTTGTTTTGTACTTCACAAAAGTAATCTCCTTGTGAATCAACAGTTTAATGGAAACACTTTAAACCTAAAGTCATGGATGAATTTTTTATAATCTTCAGGTATAGAGATCTTGTAAAGCTTGATATGAAATCCAGAACTCAAAAAAAAAAAAAAAAAAAAAAAAGGGAGACCCAGAACTCAAAACATGATCTGTATGCCTATAGGAAGATTAAAAGTGGCAATTAAACTCCACTAAACAAGGTTGAGGGCAAGTTAGAAACTGGGGGGATAAAGTAGGCCACGAGACAAAGGGTTACCCGTTCTATTGATGTATGGAACTCATAAATTAATAGTAAGAATTTCATAGAAAAGCGTGTTCACCCTCACTAGTGAAGAAATGCAAATTAAGTCCAGATATTCCCCCCTACAATCAGTTGGGCCAAGATTTTAATCTAGGATTACTTATATGTGGACATCAAATGTCCCTTAGTATAAGGCTGGTTAGGTAAATTAAAGTACATACCTACAGTAGAATATTATGCAGTGATGAGAACTAACGTTCATTGACAAAGATGTCTTAACGTGTTGTTTACTGAAAGTTATAAATTTGGAGTAAGTGCTTTTATATGAAATTATAGACACATGTCTATCTGGCTGTGTAAGCGTAGAATGGTATCTAGAATGATCGCTAAAGTATTAGGAGTTACTAATTTTATGTAGTCAAGTTTGGATGCTAGAAGTTTGTCTCTTATGAGCATGGATGTTGTTTCTAAAAACAAGGTGTTTTTAATTGCTTTACCTGTTCATATTCAGTGTTAGCTTCATACTTTTCTTCTCCCCCCCCCCCCCTTTTTTTAAAGATTTGATTTATTTATTCGTGAGAGACACAGGGAGAGAGACCCAGGCAGAGGGAGAAGCAGGGTCCCTACAGGGAGCCCGAAGTGGGACTGGATCCCCGGGTCTCCAGGATCACACCCTGGGGTTAAGGCGGCGCTAGACTGCTGAGCCACCTGGGCTGCCCACTTTCTACTTTTCAAATGAAGTAGACATTCAAATAAACCTAGACATCTTAGATTTTCTCAGAGATAATAAGTAGGAAAGCATTTGATTTTCTGCTCTGTATATTTTGATTAGTTGAATCATCAGTGACAACTTTTAACCTTATAGGAGTTCTTCTTTTGTAATGTATTGACATTTTGGTTAATAATTCTGTCATTTGATTGAAACATTCTGTAGTCAAAATATTTATAAATAGATATTTATTAGTCTTAGGGGAGTAATGTGATTTGTTCTTATTTGAGTGATTTTCCTGGAGATAAAGTAAGTGCTTGACACAAAGCCTGAACAAGTCCTGCATTAAAAATAATTGGAAATCTCTTTGAGTATCACTTGTTTTTTAACTTCAGAACCTCCTGATTGTATGTAAAGAACATTGAATTTGTTGAAACCTAGGCTTCATATGCTAAAAAGTAATTGACCAGATTTTTCATTAATATTTTACTAGTTATATTGATTCACAAATTGAAAAATTTAAATCTGTTACTTTTTCCTCTGGGATATTAAGGTGTTTTGGGAAGCCAGCAATCCTGTCTCATCTGGATTAATGGGAAATAGTGGGCTAAGTATTTGCCACTGTCTTCTGTCAAGAAATTTATAGTTCAGTTGAGACTGGTAGTTGGCATACCATGCTCGTGATATCTTAGTGAACTACTTCTGTATATTTAGAAATGTATTTTATGAAAAGCTAAGTATATGGAGTTTTTGATAGAAAAACATTATAAGATACATTTTTGTTTCCTCTTTCCCTTTGCTAGTAAATGAAAAATTATTTTAAAAGAATATTTAGAAATGATATCTGTTTTGTAAAATGAGACATATAAGTGATTTGTGGGGTAAGATATGCTGTGTAGGTAGTTTACTTGCTAATATATTTAAGCTGGTGTAACTAAAATAATTAATAAGTCATTTATATGAAGTATTAGCCTAGGCTTTTAAAATACCATTACTCTTCATTAAGGTACAACTTAAGATAGTTGTAAGAATAGTACAACCTTTATTCTTAAGTTCTAGTTATAGTACTGTTAAAATATTAATAGCTTAACTTCCTAGGATAAAAACAAAGTAAAAAATACCAAAATGGCAAAAAAATAAAAAACAAAACCCTCCATCAGCTTTCATATGTGTGTGTGTGTGTATGTATATATGCATTTAACTGTATATGTGTATATATGTATTTATACATACACAGGCACACACACACATACACACCTCTATTTTGCTACAATTTGTAGCCATACACCTCTGTTCCTCTGAGCAAAAAAGGTTATGATCTGGGTTTATTTTAATTCAGTTCATTGCTGTTCCCTATAGAAAATCAGGTTTTTGGAGAGCTCTAACAGTGTGCTATTGCTGGGCTCTCATCCTTTCTGTTTAAATAATGCAGGTACTTTGATGGAAACCTGGAGAAGCTCTTTGCTGAGTGTCATGTAATTAATCCAAGTAAAAAGTCTCGAACACGCCAGATGAATACAAGGTCATCAGCACAGGATATGCCTTGTCAGATCTGCTACTTGAACTACCCTAACTCGGTGAGTATCTGGTAGTTTAAGGCTAGCACTGACTCTCTGTTTCAGAGGATAAATCAACTTAAATTACTTTTAAATTACTTAAACAAAGGAAGATCTGGGAGTCTGGAATTGTACCGTAGTAAAACAGTAACCTATCAGAATATTGAGGATAAAGGAAAGGAAGACAAAGAATGGAACTTGTTCTTTCCCTCTCCACCACTGTTTGCTTTTTTAAAGCAGCAACTTGTCATTACAACCTAAATTTATTCTGAGTTTATTTCACTATCATGGGAGGATTGTTTAATAGGTGGGCAGTCAGTAGAATTATTTTTCATCAAAATAAAATAGATTTAAAATTAGCATTTTAAAATAAATACCCAATACATCAATAAAATGTCTTTAATAGTATTTTACTAGGCAGCTTTTGCATAACAGAAGCGTTTCATTTATAGAGATCCATTCTAATGGAGATTCTTAAATATAGCAAGTGGTGACAGAGTTGGAGCAGACACTGGGACCAGTTAATTGGTATTTCTTTTAAGTAAAAGTATCCCTCTTAAAACCTACTAAATTTGGATGATTTACTTTGATTTGTCTAGTTAGGAATTTTAGGCTTAAACATAATCATCTTATGAAGGCCTTACTTTATTAGTAACCACAAAAAAATAATATTTGTGACATAAATGTATTTAGTCACTTGGAATTCACCCCTAAGATATTTCAAGATACCTAAGAAAAAGCTTAATTCTATAATAATAACTATCTTACTCATATTCTCTGCTTTAATTAACTTTCTAATAATTATTATATAGAAGGTGTTTGTCATCAAGTGACAGACACCAAGTGTTTATATATTTTAACATATTGAAGATTTTTCATTATTTTTCTTAGAGGTTTATATATGTTTCTCTGTAGAGGACCATTTGAAGGGGACTCATTTGTTCACATGTGCTTCAAGTGCCTAGAAAAGAGATTTTAAAAGAAAGTTACTTAAGTACTCTTAGAGAAATAGAACAATGAGTTAACATAACTTTGTAGATGAAGTGTTGAGTTGAATTTCCATATTCTCAAGTTTTGATTATAGCACTAATGCTAACTACTTGGCTTTGTGTAATTATTAAGCCTTACTGGATTTAAGTTCTTTTTATCTTTCAAATGAGTTGAGTAAGATATTCTTTCAAATCTCTACTGTTCTGAGAATTGTATAATTTCCCTTTCCTTTATTTTGTTTCTTTCCTTTATTTATTTATTTTTTTTTCTTTCCTTTATTTTTTAAAAAATTTTTCCCTCTCCTTTAAATCACAGTCTTGAGTATTTAAAAAAAAAAACATTACTATTAAAAATACATTAAATTTATCTTTTGACCATTTTATTGTCTGTCTTTAACAAAAGTTCTCTTTGCCAGGTGACGTTTGTATAGTTTGTAAAAGTTTCTGTTAGGTAATACTGAGCCCCAAAGAATTTGTCCCAGATTATACAGGGTTTCCTTATTCCTTGGCATTTCTCCTCCTGCTCTATTATAACTAGCTCCTCCTTTGTTTAAATTTTAAATGTAATATGAGTACTGAAGCTAGCTACTTACAAATATCCCCTATAACTTTCTCAGTGTCCTTGGTATTGTCTAACAGTCTTAACAAATTAGAATTAAAAATCACCTGGAGATTCACATTGTAAATTTTGCTTGCACGTGTAACTGATGATAGAGAACCTACTATTATTCAGTGCACCAGGCACTATTCTAAGTGTTAGAAACACAATGGAGAAAAAAAGGCCTTATGCCTGCTTCAGAAAATTTACAGGTTAGCTGGGTAGATAAGTAAGATGACATATTCAGAAAGAAAGGTAAGCACTTTGATGATACTATAGGAACATGTTGGAGAGAGACATCTAACCCAGTTTTAGGTCAGAGAGAATTTCCCACAGAAATTGACCTGTGAAATAACCTCTGAAAGTGTGGTAGTTCGGTGAATCAGGAAAACAGAGCAGTATAGAAGCCAGAGGAAGAGTATGTACCTCCAAGAATGATAAAAATATTGCTAAAAACTTCAAAGAAAATAATTGAAAAGTGAATTTGGAATTAACAACATGAAGTTGACTGATGATATTGGAAAGTTAATGTAAGTAGTATGGTAAAATGAGAAACCACACTGCATGGGCTGAAGGGTTATTGACCTAAAGATTAGAAAAGAAACGTAGGCAATAAATACAAACAAATTATTCTTTAAAGGAAGCTTGGCTGTGTCAGTGACAGGACAAGAAAGCAAACAGCAATATGGGTTGGAAAGTAAGTTTGAGAGTTACGGAAACCATGCCAAGTGTTATGAAAAATAATAGTGTAATAAAACTAGGACTTTTTTCATAGTTTTTAGACTAATAGAGAAAGATAATTTTAACCTCTTCAGTTCTGCAAATGTCATCTCAGACTCCATTAACGCTTTGATTGGATTAGTGATTTTTTTTTTAACCTCTGCTGTATAATTCCCATGTTTCAGTTTCCACCACTTTCTTCAAACACTGATACTTGCCTTTTATTAATGTCTATCTTCAATACCTTTATCCTTCCAGAAAGCAGCTTTAGCTTTATACAGTGACATGTGCAAACAACTTTTTAAAATAAATGCTTTAGTAGCTTAGTATATAGCACTTTGGAGATAACTATCTTGGGTGAGATCTCTTCTTTAAAAACAATATCCTGAGACTTTGGGGCACTTTTAAATTCTCTACCCCCATCTCCTTGTTTGTGGCCAATTCAGGGGTTTCTTAGCCCTGGCAACAGTTTATAGCGTGGGCTGTGATATCTCATTTTTATGAAGTAAATAATTTGTATATTTTAAGAATCAGGTATGTTACATAAAGGCAACTTTGGAGATTGTGACTATAGTCACCTTCCCATCCCCTCACCTCTTAAGCACCTCCAAATCTTTCTGCTGGGAACACAAAACATCTGCTCTAAGTCTGACACTATATCCTTTTTAATTTATTCTATTTTATGGATGAGGGAACTGTTGTCCTAATTATTCAGTTTTTATAAACAATGGCTTTAACTTTAGAGATTATATGAGGAGTTTCTGATGGAAGAAAGATATTTATTCCTGTTCTTACTGCTATTTGCCATTAGTTGCTGTGTATGTAAAATGGCAGTAATAAATGTACCTTTGAAGAGTGTTTATTCTTTCAGTTCTTTTTTTAAAGGATCATTAATTTCTGTTTTAGGTAATATTTCATATATTTTTAGTGTATTCTGTGTCAGATTTATTTATGATATTAGCAAGGATAAATTTGTTGATAAGTAATCCTATCTTTGAGTTAGGGACCCAAGTAGGTACGCACAAGGTTGTAAGGGAACAGATATGTGAAAGGAGGAAGAGAGGAAGGGAAATGGGACAGGATGGTGGTACCCAGGTATATCTGTGACAATGACACATCTCTTGAGCACAGTAAACGTGTTTATACCACAGGTTAGTTTTTGCTCTATTTTTAGACGTGTTTATGTATGTGATTTACATTTCTATTTTTCCTTGTTTTGTATTGTTGTCTATCAAATTAGAAGAATTATTGAAAAGAAGCCTTTAAAGAATAAAAAACTTTGTTTTTTTCCTTATATAATGATTGATGGTCCAGAAGTTCCAAAGGTAGAGATGTTACTTGCAATGATCACTTAGTAAGCATTGTAACCTTTAATCTCACAATCTCAAGGGTTCTTATTTGAAAAAAGAAAATAAAGCACATGAGGATGCATATGTGTTTTTTAAGTTGTGAATAAAACATTTTAGAATTGGTGATCTTTTACCCTGTTATAATTGTCCTTTACAGAATGCTCCTTCCTCTTATAGCCTTGAAAATCAGATGCTCTTCATTAGTGATCTGACAAGTTAGTGCCAAATGTCCTTTACCAGTCAGGAGTAATGAGAATAGATTCTTTTGTTTGTTTCCTAGATTTTTTTTTAATGGATAAAAATATTGATTTCCACAATATTTACCTTTACTTGTCCTATAAATGAGTTACAATTCTTGTCAATCTGAATAGCATCATATTTTAAACTGGATATTTACCATGTCATTTGGTCTGTAGGACAAGTCTCAGGACTCTGATACATTTTTTCCCCCATGTCTGCTTCTGGGCATTCTTTATATAGTTTATGTGCTATAGTATAGAATTTTGTATCCTATTTGTATCTGAATGTCATAAGCAACATCAGAAATTTCATGAGCATTTTTCAAGTAACAGCTCGTTAGAAAATGGAATAAAAAGTACCACTTATATGAGCCACGGAAAGAATAAAAGAGCTAGAAATAAATTTGGCAAGAAATGTGAAAGATCTGTTATGAAGAAAACTTGAAATACTAAAGTAGTTAAAAAGATGACTTGAGTATTTGGAGAGATAGAATAATAGTAAAATATTGAAAAAGATATTCAACTACTGAGCCACCCAGGGGCCCCTAGAAGGCAGAAATTTTAAAACCAGTACACTTTGGTGTATTTTTTTGTTGCTTCTTCATGGCAGCAAAATGTGAGCACTCAGATTTGAATCTGAGAAAATATTTTCCATACTTACAAATGGCCAGTTTTCTAAATAGGTAGAAATCCCCACTAAATCATTAAGGAAATGATGGGCAAAATAGATGAAGAGAGTGCACCGAAAAAATACATAGTTTTTAATCTTTTTTTAGTGTTTAAAACTTCACTCAAAATAAATTAAAATCAAAACTAATGAAGTGGGGCACTTGGGTGGCTCAGTGGTTGAGCATCTGTCTGCCTTCAGCTCAGGTCGTGATCCCAGAGTCCTGGAATTGAGTCCCACATCCGGCACTCCATAGGGAGCCTGCTTCTCCCTCTGCCTGTGTCTCTGCATCTGTCTCGTGTCTCTCATGAATAAATAAATAAAATCTTAAAAAAAAAGAAACTAATTCACATTCATACCTGTTAGATTGGCAAAGATCAAGGAGTTCGATAATATACTATTGTTGACATAGGTTTTGGGAAACCCGAATTCTCTTTAACAGTATAAATTGCTACAACCTCTTTGAACTTAAAGCTTGGTGTAATACTCTATTAAAGTGTAAATGTATACCTGTTATAATATCACTTTATCCCGGGGATCCCTGGGTGGCGCAGCGGTTTGGCGCCTGCCTTTGGCCCAGGGCGCGATCCTGGAGACCCGGGATCGAATCCCACATTGGGCTCCCGGTGCATGGAGCCTGCTTCTCCCTCTGCCTGTGTCTCTGCCTCTCCCTCTCTCTGTGTGACTATCATAAATTTAAAAAAAAAAAAAAATCACTTTATCCCAAGATGCATCGGCACGATCACCATGATATATAAATAGCCAGTGCAGTAGCATAGTGGCAAAAAAAAAAAAAAAAGTCTAATGTAGGACCACCTCAGAAATGTATTAAATAATAACCAAAACGATAATATGTGCTACTCTTATTGTGTATGTGCCTGTGTATGTCAGAACATCTCTGGCAGATTATGTCAGATTTTGAAATAGTGTTACTTTTGGATAGAGAAATAGAGGACAAGGGTTGGAATAAGGGAGACTTACTTTTCAACATAAACTCGTACTATTAAATAATTGTTTTTAACCATGAGCCTGTATTACCTTACTTGTTTAAAAATAATTTAGAGTAAATATTGTAAAATATTCTTAGTTGAAACTGATGACCATTATTTGCATATTATAGAATATAATATACTTCAATTAACTATCCCTCAAATTAGTAGTATTTCAAGTCATATAAGTAGTAGAAGATTAGACCAAATGTTAGTATTGTTCTTAGCAATCTGAATGAATCTTTTGGTTTCCATAAGATTTTATTATCTAGGTAAGCTATATTCTGTGCAACTCTAGAAGTCCTATATTTGCATGACATTTTTTAATACAGCTTTGAGATAAAATTCACATACACTAATAAGACGATATAGTTCACTTATTTTCAGTGGTTTTAGTTTACCACTCTACTGCCACAGTAAATTTTAGAACATTTCATGACCCCAAAAAGAAACCTCATATCCTTTTACACTCACTACTACCTCTTACCCCTCAAGCCATCCTATCCTAGGCAACCACTAATCTACTTTCTCTATGATTTTGCCTGTTCTGGACCTTTCGTATACATGGAAATCAAACAATATGTGGTGTTTTGTGGCTGGATCCTTTCATTGAGCATAGTGTTTTCAAGGCTCATCTGCATTACAGTATGTATCAGTACTTCAATCCTTTTTATGCGTGAATAATATTCTTTCATATGTATATTCCACATTTTGTTTATCCATTCGTCACTGGACATTTAGGTTGTGTCTGTTTTGGAACTAGTATGGATAATGCTGCTATGAATATTTGTATACAAGTTTTTGTGTGGAGCTATGTTTTCATTTCTTTTGGGTATATACCTAGAAGTGGAATTGCTGGATCATGAGTAACTCTGTGTTTAATTATTTGAGAAACTGCCACAGTGTTTTCCAAAGCTCCTGTACTATTGTACATTCGCACCAGAAGTGTATGAGGGTTCTAATTTCTCTACATCCTTACCAACACTTGTTTTTATCTGTCTTTTTGAATATAGCTGTCCTAGTGGGTGTCAAGTCGTGTCTTACTGTGGTTTTGATTCACGTTTCTCTGATAGCTAAGGATTTTGAGCGTCTTTTCATATGCTTATTGGTACATGGCATTCTTATATTTTGTACAAACTTGTCTGTCTTTCCTAAAAATATAAATACTCTAAATGCATTTCTCATTAGTTAGGTAATTTGTATTAAATGTATTTGCATGTCTAAGTTTTATCACTGAGAAGTTTATTTTAGAAGCCCAGCTAGCCTTGTCAAATTGGACATTTTAACTACTTATGAGAATTGTGACCTAATAGAGCCTTCTTGAGTCACTATGTATAGTGATTTTTCTCATAATGTCTTTTAAAAGTCCATGTATTATTTTTGTTGCAGTATTTCACTGGCCTTGAATGTGGACATAAATTTTGTATGCAGTGCTGGAGCGAATATTTAACTACCAAAATAATGGAGGAAGGCATGGGACAGGTAAAGATACCAATTTGATTTTTTAGTTTTTGTTGAATTTCCTACAATGTTTAGACCCTTGCAGAAATATAAACAGGTGAAGCATTCTGGATTATAAATTGCATGGGACCTTTTTCCATTTTGAGATTAAAAGATAATTAAGACATTTTTCTATTTACAATGTGACAATCCAGTCAAAGATAACAGTTCAGGTAATGTTTTCTTAGTGGCATTAAGATGTGTATAAATCAGGCTAAACTTGTTGAGCAGTTTTGTCAGGTGTCTTGCTTGTGCCTTTCGAGTTTTATTCAGGTCAGTCAGTGGTTTTAGTTACCTTTTGGTATTAAACACACACATACATTTCCTTTAATAGAAAGGGAACGATTAAGATCCTGTAAATGTCAAGGTATTCTCAACCTACTGAAGTGCCTGGCGATGGTAAGCATCCAGTAAATATTTGTTGAATGAAGACATAGTTTAAATTTCAATCTTTTTCAGACTATTTCGTGTCCTGCTCATGGTTGTGATATCTTAGTGGATGACAACACAGTTATGTAAGTATTTTTGATAGATTCTGCATGTTGAATATTGGTTAGTTGGTTAAACTAAATTTGTGCTTAAACCTCAGAGGAGGTGGAATTTTTAGTCTAAAAAGACTTTCTAACCTATATTCCTTCGTAGTACAAAAGTTCATTTCTAACTTGATTTAAATGCCCAGACACTAGTCTTATAAATATATGGCAAAATCTGGGCAATATATGATAGCTAGATTTCAATAAACCTTAGAATTGGAGAGTAGGGTATGATGGTATCTCAGTTGAGGTCCTGTGGGAAGGAGATTTGTTGTGGGATAGCATCTGTGCAGGTTAAAGAGAAAGGAGTAGATACGCTTTGATGCAGGTATGAGTCCTGTTAAAAGAGACAAGAAGGATTCAGTAGGAAGAGACTCCAGCCATGGAGCAGCAGCGAGAGTCTCTGGCAGCTCTGTGGGGAACTCCACTGCAGATTGCCTATAGATGAATGCCTCAGTAAGCGGAAATGACTGGGCCCTAGTGCCCTTCCATGTTCCATCATTCACTGGGAGCTACCCAGGGGAATGTGGCCTCATTTGGAGCATAGCTCCTAAAGGCACTACATCTGGAAGTTGTTGGCTAACTGCTCTTCTTGTGAAAGGTTCTCTTATGAAGGGAGAAGGAAACTTGAAGAAACAAGCATAGATTTTAGTCCTGAACTGGGGTAATATCCCAGGCTGTTTAATTCCTTGAGTTAGTGCTGTTTCATAGCCTCGGGCTACGTAATTGACTTCATTCTAGGAAGATAAACAGATTGAAGGCTTGAACTATCTGCAAACAAATTATGTAGTTAGGTAATTGCCTATACAGAAAGGTTTAGTTTGTGTTTAAGCACAGGGATTTGAAGGTAATAAAACTAAAAACAGCTATGGACTTTAATGAGCAAATAAATTTCCTAAGCTACCTAATAAAGCCTTAAATTGACTTAACCAGCACAGTTTATAAAGCTCACTGATTCCAATTTGTTAACCTTAACCTACTTTGGATTACTAAAACATACTGATGCTTGTTGTTAGCTCTGTGTTAATACTGTTTCTATCTTTCAGTGAATCTTTTTTCCATTATTGCTTTAAGCTAGCAGAAATAAGTTATGCAACAAACATCTTGAAGTACCATCATCCTTCCAGTTGTCTTTATCTTGTTCCTTGATACTTTCTGATTCCTTGTATTTTCATCAATACATCAGTTTCATCAATAGAATTCATCAGATCACTGAATCTTTTTATCCATTCCATATTTACTTGGGAACATTAAGATATATTTCCTTCCCCCAAGAAGTTCATAATACTAAAATGCAGAGTTTAAGAGTTATATATAGAGACATGTATAAAGTACAGGTAGAAAGAAGCAAATTATTCCACACGAAGAGTTTAAGGAGTAATATAAATGGGGGTAAAAATTTGGATTGAGGGAGTGGAGAGTAACACTTTTAAAGAAAGAATACCAGTATTTTTTTTTTTTTAATAGTTCATGAGCTTTTCTCTATTAAGTATTCTGTGGTGGCTAGAGAATAGCAGGTTATTAGAGATTAGGATAAAAGGACCCTGACAGTTTATGGATTTCATCACAGAAGGTTGTTAGACTGTGATAATAAGATTTACATTTTGAGAAGCCTATTTGGGGGTAGGGGGCGCCTGGCTGACTCTGTCAGAAGAGCATGTGATTCGTAATGGGGTCAAGACCCATGTTGTGTGTAGAGATTACTAAAAATAAACTTTAAAAAAAAGAAATACAACTTTAGCGGAGGGAGGGTCGTTTAGAGTTGGGGAGGCATTTGGATAGATGTGGCTACACATTTACAAAAACTGAAGATTTTTTTTTTTGAGGGGAAATGGAGTAAATATTTTCAACACATAAAACCAAAGTGGCTAATATCAAAAGGGCTCTTACAAATCAAGAAGGTAATCCTATGGAAAGCATTTCACAGTGAAAGAAATTTGATGCTCATAAACATTAGCTAATAAACATTATATAAACTAGTTACTTAAATGTAAATCAGAATTTGGTACTCCAGTTTTTTAAAATTGTGTTTTTTGTTTTGTTTGCATTTGGATTGGTAAGGATTAAACAATTTGGTAATGTGTAGTGTGAGAATATAGTACCGTAGAGAATACAAACTGTTGCAACCTTTTTGTAACAGTTTGACAATTTCTACAAATTAAAATGCTCTTTGGCCTTTCATGCAATAATATCACTTTGAATATGTCATTCTGTTGCCTTCATTGTTTCTGATCAGTCAACTGTTAATCATGTTGTTCCCTATTTGCTCCTTTTTAAGATTTGCTGTGTCTTCAGCTTAAGACAATTCAACTATGATGTATCTAGATGTGGTTCTCTTTATGTGTATCCTCTCAGGTTTCTTGTGCTCTTTGGCTATGCATCCAAGCACATGCACAGAAAATTTGGAGAATATAAAACCATTTTAATGATATCAGCTGGGGCTTGGGGATTAGGAGGAGGGACTTTTATATTTCACCTTATATAGTTGTACACTGTTAGTATACAGCTTCCATTTTATTTCGTATAAATAAATAATTTTAGAATTTAAGAGTTTAGTTAATTAAATGACATTTTTAAAGTGTTTAGTCTTAAATAATAACTGAAATATGCCTAACAATTTTTTCTTAGTGTGAAAGAAATAGAATCCTTCACAATCATGGTATTACCATTTTTAAGTTTTTAATTTGATGCATTAAAAAATAGTTTCTTGTTTTAATTTGGCTTTTTTTTTTTTTTTTGAAGATTTCATTTATGTGAAAGAGAGCGAGTGCGTGTGCACAGGCCGAGGGAGCAGTAGAAGGAGGAGAAGCAGGCTTCCCACACAATCAGGGAGACTGACATGGGGCTCTATCCCAGGACCCTGGGATCATGACCTAAGCCAAAGGCAGATGCTCGACTGACTGAGCCACCCAGGCGTCCCTTCTCGTTTTATTTTGACTTCAACTCATTTGGAACTTGAACCTGAAACCAGATTCTTTCATGAAGACACTTTGTCCTATAACCTTCTCAAGTTGAAGCTAGGTCTCCCTGCCCCCTACCCTATATACCTCATGGTCAGGAAGCAATGTCATTGTCTCCCTTGGTTTCAAATGTTATATTCAGAATGTTTCTCTACTTCAGTTTAAAATCCATGTAGATCCTTTTTATTTATTTTTTAATGATTTTATTTATTGGAGAGAGAGCATGTGCACAAGCAGGAGGAGCAACAGGCAGAGGGAGAAGCAAGCTCCTGGCTGAGCAGAGAGCCCCAGTGGTACTTGATCCCAGGACTCCCTGGATCAGACCCGAGCTGAAGGCAGACCCTTAACCAATTGAGCCACCCAGGAGCCTGCATGTAGATCCTTGAGTCTTGTGTTATCTGGTTATCCTATAGTCCTTTCTGCTTTTATTTGCCTGATTTCTTGGTCACTCCCACTTAATTATAGTGTTAACACCTCACTCACTGTCTTTCTTCCAAGGTTTACTGTCATCCGGTGTGATCTCAGTATCCATATATACAGTCTGTTATTCTATACTCTAACCCTGTGATTTTTCAGAGTGCAATCCCCCAACCAGCGGCATTAAAATGCCCATTCTCAGTCCCAAATCCAGACTTACTGAATCAGAAAGTCTGGGGATGGGGCTCAGCAATCTGAACAAAACTCTCCTATGATTCTGATGTATGCTTAAGTTGGAGAACCAATGCCATAGCGTTTCATTTTCCTAATGTATTCATTTTCAGTAAAATCCCTTTTATCTGGACACCAGTTCCTGAGGCCACCACCCTAGGCTTACTCCAGATCTACTGTAATTGACTTTGCAAAATCATCTTTTTTTTGCCTCTTCCTAAAATATTACTCCTTGGGGTTCTAATGGGTTTCTACTCATTTTATATCCTCCTTAGTCATAAATTTGACCCAGATTTGTGTGTATTTTCAGGTCAACTGTCTCTCTTGAACTTGGGACCTATATATCCCACTGCTTATCAGGCATCTTCATATGTATATTTTATCCTCAGGCTTTGTCTTGTCCAACTCTTCTGTCACTACCACCAAACTCCTTCTGGCTGCTCAGTGTCAAGGAATGGTACCACTAGGTGTTAAAGACTTGCCTAAATTAGAAACATGATGATACCCCTGATTGTTTTTTCTCCTCTATTTCCTGGAGTGATCCTTATACCGCTGTCATTTTCACATCCTAATTAGTCTTAAATCTATCCATTTCCCTCTGTTCCTGCTGCCATTAACCTGATCCAAGTTGTCATCTTCTCTTAGCTGGCAATCTATGACTGGTTTCTAAATGATTCACTTAAATTGTTTTGTCACCTTTCAGTTCTTTCATTTCCATTCTATATTGCTTACCTATACAGCTTCATCTCAACTTTTTCACATTCTCTTTTCTAGCAGTGTGAAACTTGCTAGATTTTACTTATTTATGAGAGAGAGGGAGATAGCAATAGAGAACATCAGCGAGGGGAGGGGCAGAGGGAGAAGCAGGCTCCCCTTCTGATCAGGGAACCCCACACGGAGCTCAATCCCAGAACCCTGGGATCATGACCTGAGCTTACCCCACTGAGCCAAAAGCAGACACTCAACCACTGAGCCACCCAGGCGTCCTATAAATAAATGGACAGGGCAGAAATTTTCTTTTGAAAAATAAATTGTTTTATTTTTCATTTAATTAAAGTTTTTTTACAAGCACTCTTATATCTATCTTTTTTATGTATGATTTGAAACACTTCTTTACATTCAATACAAAATAGATATCACATCCATTCCCTGAAATGACTCTTCGCAAAGTAGAATGCAAGTAGCACTCTTAGAGTCATTGTTATTACATTTGGTTTTAAATTATCTTTTAAATGCATCACAGAATGGATATTATTACATCCATGCAAAAATAAATTGTTTTAAATTAGATAATATAATTTAAATGCTATTTAATAGTTATTTTCTGTACCATTAACTGTAAGCAGTACATCTTCTCTCCTTACTATGAAAAGTGAAGAAATTAATGCTTCTGCATTGTCATTCACCTTGATATCTCTTTCACCTCTTAATTTCTGTTGGATACATGATTACTTTATGTTGTCAACTCTATATTTTTTTCTATTCTGGAACAGATTCTTTCATGTTTTGTCAATAAGTTTATTCACAAAATTGTAAATCAGTACTTTTGTAATATTATAACTATGTAAATATCACATAAAATCAAATAGTTGAATGGATCCAGAAAGAAGTAAATGTAGTCCTCTAAGCTCCTCTAATAATATTCATAACATCGTAATCGGATGGTTTTTTATTTTTACAGTTTCTTAACAGTCACAAATACATTTATGAAGCTGCTTAGACCCTTAAGTAAGTCATACAGTTTGTACCATCTGAGGCAAGAGACAGACTAAATATTGATACATGTTAATCTCAGTTCGGTAAGGATCTCATTTTTTACAGAGGAAAATCCTCATCCTTAAGTACAATAGACTGAGTTTGCTTGTGTGTTGATTTTATTTTACTTTTTTAGTAAATTCTAAAATATATTAACTAAAGTATGTAAATACATTAACTTTAAAACTATATTTTATTAACCACCTAGGTCAAGGTATAGAACTTTTCCAGTACCCAGAATGTTCATCCTTTTGCCCCTTACCTGACAGTATCCATTTCACCCTTGTTCCCTGTCATGATTTCTGTCATCAGTTAGTTTTGCCTATTCTTGAGCCTCATTTAAATGATACTATGTATTCTTTTTATGAGTGTGTATCTCTTCAGTTAATGTCTTTGAGATATGTGCACATCTTAAATATATCTGTATGTTTTTAAGTTTCCTTAGATTTTTTTGTTGTTATGTCTAATGTATTTCATTCTCCTGATAGTAGACATTTAGAGTTTTTTGGTTTGTTTACTTGGTTTTGACCACTATGGAGAAGCTACAAAGAATATTCTTATATGTGTCTTTTAGTAAACATGCACTGATTTGAGTATATATTTAGGACTGAGTCAGTAGATACTGCCAGGTGGTTTTCCAAAATGGTTGTACCTATGTTCCCCTAGTTAGCTGTGAGTGCTCTACTCCTTGCCTGTATTTGTAAACATTAGTCTTTTAAATTGTATCCATTCTGGTGGGTATGTAAGGATATCTCTTTATGGTTTTAACTTGTAATTCCCTGATGAATAATGATTTCAAACACCTTTCCATTAGCTTCTTGGATATCTTTTTATGAAATACCCATTTAGATCACTTAAAATATTACTTTGTTGCTTTATAAGAATTCGTTAAATTTTCTGGTAGTCTTTTGTTAGATATATACATATTACAACTACTTTCCCTTATATGTAGCTTCCTTTTTCTCTCAATGATTTTTGATGAACAAGTTTTCATTTTAATAGCATCTAATACATCATTTCCCCCCATTTACAATTATTACTACTTAAATTTTTTTCAAGTAGAAAATTTTGTATTTTTAAAAATATTTTTTTTACTGACTTCATATTTAATAGATATCCTTATGATTTTTTGAATTTTTAAAGATTTATTTATTTATTCATGAGAGAGAGAGAGAGAGGGGCAGGCAGAGGCAGAGGGAGAAGCAGGCTCCATGCTGGGAGCTCAACTCGGGACTCGATCCTGGGACTCCAGGATCATGCCCTGGGCCAAAGGCAGGCGTGAAACCGCTGAGCCACCCAGGGATCCCCAAAATTTTGTATTTTACAAATACACAATTTTTTTGTATATTTGTATACAAAAAATATACAATTTTTTTTTAAAGAGCAGGAGAGATGAGAGGGGGGAGGGGAGGACAAGGGGAGGAAGAGAGAGAAGCCCAAAGCAGGGCTCAGTCTTATAGTCCTTATAACCGTGAGACCATGACTTGAGCCGAAATGAAGTCAACCACCCAGGCACCCCAAGATTGTATGTTTTTAAGATAGTTTATGGAGATATTATGGAGAATGCTTTGATAACACGTGACTTTAGAGTGGAGTAAACTGAATGCCTCTCCATTATTTCTCCAGTGAAACAGAAAGCACTACTTAGCATTCTAAAGTAGAAAATTTAGTACAAACGCTGTAGAATATGGGACACTTGGGTGGCTCAGCTGTTGAGCATCTGGCTTTCGGCTCAGGTGTGATCCTGGTCTGGGATCGAGTCCCACATCGGGCTCCCTGCAAGAAGCCTGCTTCTCCCTCTGCCTATATCTCTGCCTCTCTCTCTGTGTGTCTCATGAATAAATAAATGAAATCTTAAAAAAAAAAAAAAAAGCTGTAGAATACTATTTTAAAATACATGCTTAAGGGATTGGAGCTCAAGTTTATACTGAAATAATTTTCTAGTCTCATTGACATGCAAAATGAAATAATTTGTCAAATTGCAGTAGTTCATAAAGCAAAGTATATAGATAGTAAATTATTGATAGTGGTGATTTAAACTTCTGAAGAAAATATATATTTTAAAAATAATTTTTGAGCTATAAATGTAAGCTTAATAGGTTGAAGAGAAGCAGAGGAAGAGTATGGGAAGGGTGCACGAAGCTGATTCTATATGGCCTTATGGACCATTTTAAGATCTTTGGCTTTTTTTTGAAGTAGAGCCATGAGAAGATTTTTTTGAGAAGAGTGACATGGTTAGAGAGAGTTGCTCTGACTACTAGCATTAGAAGGAGACTAAGAAGGAGCAGGGAAATGGGAGACTCTTAGAGTAGTGTGGGTGAAAGGTGTTGGCAGTTTAATCCAGGTTGGTAACAGAGGAAGTAATGAGAAATGGTTGGATTTTGAATGTATTTTCAAGGTGAAGTCAGAATTAGATGATGTAGTATAAGAAAGAGATGAGCCAGAGATGATAGTAAATGTTATATTTATTTTTAATGATCAGCAATTGAGCAGATTTATTATAAAGATGTTAACCACGTTATCATAAACCTACTACCCAAATGTCCAACAGGTAAACGAAGATGGAATGTAACACAGCCATTAAAAATAGGTTTGGATTTGGGGAGGGTTACTTTATTTCAAATTAAAAAAAAATTTGTGAGTTATTTTAATGCATTGGAAAATGCCTATAATAATTTTAGTGAAGAAGCTAAGATATAAAAATAGATGTAGTACGTTCTCTATTTAAAATTATGTATCGGGCAGCCCAGGTGGCTCAGTGGTTTAGCGCCGCCTTCAACCCAGAGCCTGATCCTGGAGACCGGGATCGAGTCCCATGTTGGGCTCCCTGTGTGGAGTCTGCTTCTTCCTCTGCCTGTGTGTCTGCCTCTCTCTCTCTGTGTGTCTCTTATGAATGAATAAATAAAATCTTAAAAAATAAAATAAAATAAAATTATGTATCTGCGCCTGGGTGGCGCAGTTGGTTAAGCATCCAACTCTTGGTTTTGGCTCGGTTGTGATCTTGGGGTCATGAGATCGAGCCCTACATCAGGCTCTGCACTCAGCACACAGTCTGCTTAGGACTCTCTCTCCCTCTTCCTCTGCCTCCACCACCACGCACTCATTCTCTCTCTCAAATAAATGAAAACAAATCTGTTTTTTTAAATTACATATCCTGTGTTTACCAAAAAAGAGGAGAAATATCCAGATTATAAAAATGTTACGTGGTTATTCTGAGTGATAGAGATGCAGATGATATTTATTTCTTCCTTTATACTTGTCTGTAATTGGTATGTAAAACAAACAAACAAACAAAAAAACCAAACTCTTTTTATAGAAAAAAATAATTTATCATTAGTCCTAAATTGAAGCATACTATTGATTTACTCAGGGTGCTGTATTAGCATAAGATGTGGTTTACTACCTGGCATACTGAAAAAAAAATCCTGTGTTTAACACCACCTGGTTTAAAATAGCTCTCCAATTACCTCATGTATAAAAGCAGAATTATCCCAGAACTCAAGGGTACTTAAATGCATCTGAGGGGCACCTGGGTGTCTGAGTTGGTTAAGCATCACCTTCAGTCATGATCTCAAGGTCCTGGGATCAAGCCCTGCATCAGGCTCCCTGCTCAGCGGGGAGTCTGCTTCTCCTTCTCCCACTCCCCTTGCTTGTGCGTATGTGCACATGTGTGTGCGCTCGCTCTCTCTCTCTCTCTCAGATAAATAAAATCTTAGAAAAAATGCACCTGACACTGTGCTCAGAATGTATAGTAGACTATCAGTAGAAGTCATTATGTTTACCTTCTAAAGGAGCTGCCTTCTGTTGTGAGATTTGGTATAATAACTATTTTCAATGTAGGTGGTGGCAACAGGTCTTTGTCAAGAGAAGTAGTTTATCAATAGCCAGGATGGCACTTGTCTTCTTGAGAGTGCTTATTCTCAAGAGTAAGAGATCACTTTCTTGTTTTTCTCTATCATGTACTACATCTATTTTTAATAGATCTCTATTTAAAATTATATATCCATGGTGCCTGGGTGGCGCAATTGGTTAAGCATAGATAAACTATGACCTAATAACTGAGACTTAATAACCTTGGTCTAGTAACTATAACTAGCCTTTGTTATCACTAGGTAGACTAGATCAGTTATAAGAAATCATTGGGTTTTGTCACACCAGAGAAGCATTATGGATAATAGAAATAAATACTGTTTGGGAAATCAGGGCATCTGACTTAAAGTTTAGTGGCTTTTCATAATATTGTACAACCATCACCACTATCTAATTCCGGAACATTGTCATCACCCCTAAAAGAGTTCCCGTATTCATTTAACAATCACTTGCCATTCCCTCTTTCCCCTAGACCCTGACAAGCACATATTTATTTTCTGTCTGTATGGATTTGCTTATTCTGGACATTTAATTTAAATATCATTCAGGGGGATCTCTGGGTGGCTCAGCGGTTTAGCTACTGCCTTTGGCCTGGGGATTGAGTCCTGCATTGGGCTCCCTGCATGGAGCCTGCTTCTCCCTCTGCCTCTCTCTCTCTCTCTGTGTCTCTCATGAATAAATAAATAAAATCTTTAAATAAACAAATAAATAAATATTCAGCATGTGATCCTTGTGTCTGGCTTCTTAAACTTAAGAAAATGTTTTCAAGGTTTATCCATGTTGTAGCATGTGTCAGTACTTGATTCCTTTCTGTGGCTAAATGATATTCCGCTGTATGGATATTTCATATTTTATTTCTTCATTCCTCAGTTCTTGGACATTTAGGTTATTTCCATTTTTTATGGAAACAGTTGGGTTTTTGAACATTTATGTGCAAGTTTTTTGTTTGAACACCTGTTTTTAATTATCTAAGTAGAGGTGCTGGGTCATATGGTAATTCTGTGTTTAACCTTTTTTCTTTTTTAAGATTTATTTATTTATTTTTGAGAGAGAATGCAGGCTAGGAAGTGCACGGGGGTGGGAAGTAGTACAGAGGGTAAGAGAAAACCTCCAACAGACTTCTTGCTGAGCATAGAGCTTGCTCCCACAACCCTAGGACCATGACCTAAGCTGAAATTGAGTCAGATGTCCAACAGACCAGGCACCCCCTGTGTTTAAACTTCTGAGGAATCACCAAATATGCTAATTATTTTTAGACTTCAGTTCCAGCATCCCTGAAATGTGGAGGTTTGCTCATTTAAAAGGTGTTTACTGAACACTTCCTGTAAGTCAAGCAGTGTGCTAGATATAAGGGGTCCTTTCATGGAGCTTATTGTTTGGGGATAAGGAATCAGGAAGGCAGATGTTAAACAAATGATTATACAGATAACTTAAATTTTTTAAAATTTAAATTCAGTTTGGAGGGGGCGCCTGGGTGGCTCAGCGGTTAAGCATCTGCCTTTGGCTCAGGTCATGATCCTGGAGTCCTGGGATCAAGTCCCATGTTGGGCTGCCCATGCAGAGCCTATTTCTCACTCTGCCTATGTCTCTGCCTCTCTCTCTCTCTGTCTCTCTCATGAATAAATAAATACAATATTTTAAAAAATAAATTCAATTTAGGTAATTATTAATAATCTATATTATATTTAAAAACTGTATTTATTAATAATATACTGCATTATTAGTTTCAAGAGAATTTAGTGATTGATCACTTGCATAGAACACCCAGTGCTTATTATATCACATGCCCTCCTTAATGCCCTTTAACCAATTAACCCATCCCCCCACCTAGCTCCCCTCCAGCAACCCTCAGTTTGTTTACTATAGTTAAGAGTCTCTTATGGGTTGCCCCTGTATTTTCATCTTATTTTATGAATATAATCTGTTTTGTTTCTTAAATTCCACATAAGAGTGAAATCATAATGATACTTGTTTTTTTCTGACTTAATTCACTCAGCATAATTCCCTCTAGTTCCATCCAGCTCATTGCATATGGCAAGATTTCATTCTTTTTGATGGCTGAGTAGTATTCCTGTGTGTGTGTGTGTGTGTGTGTGTGTGTAGACATATATATCTGTACACATATAAACATCACATCTTTGTTATCCATTATCTGTTGATGGACATCTGGGCTTTTTTCATAGTTTGGCTATTTGTGGACATTCTTGCTATAATCATTGGGGTGCAGGCACCCCCCCCCCCTTTGAATCACTATGTTTGTATCCTTTGGATAAATACCTAGTAGTGCAATTTCTGGGCTGCAGAGTAGCTCTGTTTTTAACTTTTTGAGGAACCTCCATACTGTTTTCCAGAATGGCTGCACTAATTTTCATTGCCACCAACAGTGTAAGAGGGTTCTGCTTTCTCTGCATCCTCACCAGCATTTGTTATTTCCTGACTTGTTAATTTTAGCCATTCTGACTGGTGTGAGGCAGTAACTCATTGTGGTTTTGATTTGTATTTCCATGATGCTGAGTGATGTTGAGCATTTTTTCACGTGTGTCCATTAGCCATATGTATATCTTTAGAGAAATATCTACTCATGTCTTCTGCCCATTTCTTGACTGGATCATTTGGATTTTTGGGGGAGTGTTGAGTTTGATTTGATAAGTTCTTTATAGATTTTTGGATACCAGCCCTTTATTTGATAAGTCATTTGCAAATACTTTCTCCCATTCTATGGATTGTCTTTTGGTTGTTGTTGCTGTTGTTTTAAAGATTTATCTTATTTTATTTTATTATTTATTTATTTATTTATTTATTTATTTATTTATTTATTTATTTATTTATTTATTTAAGAGAGCGACAGAGAGCTATCAGAGACACACAGGGAGAAGCAGGCTCCTGGCTGAGCAAAAAGCCTGATGCAGGACTTAATCTCAGGACCCTGGGATGATGACTTGAGCCAAAGGCCAGACACTTAACCAGCTGAGCCACCCAGGCACCCCAGTTGCTTTTAGTTTTGTCAGCTGTTTCCTGTGCAAAATGCTTTTTATCCTGATAAAGTCCCAATATTTCAATTTTGCTTTTGCTTTCCTTGCCTCTGGAGATGTGTCTAGCAAGAAGTTGCCGCAGCCAAGGTCAAAGAAGTTGTTGCCTGTATTCCCCTCTAGGATTTAGATAGATCCTGTCTCACATTTAAGTCTTTTATTCATTTTGAGTTTGTTTTTGTGTATGGTGCAAAAAAGTGGTCCAGTTTCATTCTTCTGCATGTGGCTGTTCAATTTTCCCAGTACCACTTGTTGAAGAGACTTTTTCCATTGCTTATTCTTTCCTGCTTTGTGAAAGATTAGTTGACCATAAAATTTAGGGTCCATTTTTGGGTTCTCTTTTCTGTTCCATTGATCTATGTGTCTGTTTTTCTGCCAGTACGTAGTGTCTTGATCACTACAGCTTTGTAATACAGCTTAAAGCGTGGAATTGTAATGCCTCCAGTTTTGGTTCTCTTTTTCAACATTTCTTTGGCTATTCTGATTCCATACAAATTTTAGGATTGTTCCATCTCTACACAGGTAACTTTCTAAATAAAATTGTGACAGATTTTATGGTGGGAGATGTATATGATGCTGTGAGAACTGAGTGGAAACTGCTATGGGTGGTTGTCAGAAAAGGCCTCCTTCAGTGAGTAACTGTATTTTAGCTGAGTAAAATAAAATAATATAGCAACATCTAATATTTATTGAGTGTTTACTATTTGCCAGGCACTGATTCATAACTCTTATTTCTGCTATCCATTTTACAGATGAGTAAACTGAATAATTTAGAGGTCAGTGAACTTATCCTTAGTTCATAACTAGTTAAGTGTGAATCCAGTATTCAAAGCTAGGCTATCCCATCGGAACCTAGCATGATACTCTTCTCTTTCCTTTTCAAGAGAGGTAGCCCTTTTGCAGAAGCCTCTGAAGAAGGACTATACCCACTATTTTTGAAAGAATACAGATGTGACAGGAGTACACTGAAAGTAGCACAGGACAGGGTGGGGACTTGTGGAAGGCAAGCAGTGCCATAAGAAGCTCAGGAATTCAATGGGGCCAGATTATACAAAACTTGCTTAAAAGATTTGTTTTAAAAGATTTTAATGTTTTAAAAGATTTGTTTAAAAGATTTTAATGAGGTTGGACTATGTTCATGTTTGATCATTTTTACTGGTTTTGTCAGGGGTTAATTCTGCTTTAACCATTTTCTTGAAACACTCACAGGAGTGCTTACCATTAAAACTAATAAAACTTAGGCTTCAGGATTCTTTACTTTCACGGGTTCCTATGAATTCTAGAAATTGTTAAGAACATATAGAATGTTCTAGGTGGATAAGGGAAGCTAGGTTGTAGTCAGTAAACATGGTAATGGTAATGTTTACTTACAGATCTCAAGGCGGCCCTCAAATTTATGTATAACAAAACCTGGATCCATTTCTTAACATTCCTGTCAATATCTTTTATTTCACACACTGATTTTTGAGAGGGCATCTGAGGGAAGTTGGTTGAGAATTGCTGTCTGAAGTCAGAGTAAGAGGACTCTGAAAGGGGCCTAAACTCCACAATAGTTAAGTCATTAGACTGTAATGACACAGTGGGTAAAAATGGATTATTTTGTGTATAAGAAACTCAAAGATGGGAACTCTACCAAAATAAAACTACAAAAACTTTTAAATTGTTGTCTTGATTTCTACAGTTACATTTGTTGATAGTCTGTATGCATTTTAGTATTTTCAACTTGAAATTGAAATTTTATTTTATAAATGTGGAAAAATACTCTTGGCTAATAACTTCTAATAAACTACTTTTATTCTTACTCTCAGGCGCCTGATCACAGATTCGAAAGTTAAGTTAAAGTATCAGCATTTAATAACAAATAGCTTTGTAGAGGTAAGTGATTTCTCTTAACTTTTCCTTTCTTAAGTAAGAGTAATTGTTTATCACTCTCGATAATAAGAAAGACCCGGGATCCCTGGGTGGCGCAGTGATTTAGCGCCTGCCTTTGGCCCAGGGCGCGATCCTGGAGACCCGGGATCGAATCCCACGTCGGGCTCCCGGTGCATGGAGCCTGCTTCTCCCTCTGCCTGTGTCTCTGCCCCTCTCTCTCTCTCTCACTGTGTGCCTATCATAAATAAATAAAATTTAAAAAAAATTTATAAAAAAAAAAAAAAAGAAAGACCCAAAGGTCTTGGTTTATGACATAAACATAGTTTATGGACTTTATTCATGAGGCATACCAAACACTCTTATTCTCAAAGGAATGTGCCAAATCAATAAGTAGATGTCTCTTCATAGATCTAGAACTTTGGGTGATAAAATTATTTTTACAGTATTCTTCTATTATCCCTAGCAAAAAATTATAGCTGATTTTTTTTTTAAGATTTTATTTATTTATTCATGATAGAGAGAGAGAGAGGCAGAGACACAGGCAGAGGGAGAAGCAGGCTCCATGCACCGGGAGCCCGATGTTGGATTCGATCCCGGGACTCCAGGATCGCGCCCTCGGCCAAAGGCAGGCGCCAGACCGCTGCGCCACCCAGGGATCCCTATAGCTGATTTTAATGATGTGATGTTTAAGCATGTTTGGCAATTTAACCTTGCTAATATAATATCTCTGCTTGTTTTATTAGCTTCCATTACCAGTAAACTCTGTTAATAAAAAGAGCTATATTTATTTGTTTTTATCAGTTGTTTTTCTTTTATACAGAGGTCAGCAAACTATGACCTGTTTTCCAAATATTTACTTGAATGTGCCCATTTTTTCTATGACTTCTTTTGTGCTATAGTGGCATAGTTGAGTAGTTGTGGCCCTCAAAAACAAAAATCTTTACTCTCTGGCTCTCTCTCTCTCTCTCTCTCTCTCTCTCTCTTTTTTTTTCTTCCAACTAGCTCCCCCCCCCCCCTTTTTTAAATTTCTTTTTATTGGAGTTCAATTTGCCAACATATAATATAACACCCAGTAACTCTCTGGCTCTCTACAGAAAATGTTTGCCAGCCTCTGTATAAGATCATCAATGTAAATTGATATTTTAATTCGACAAAGTAATTCTTATTTCTATTAGAAGATTAAACTGAAAGTCAGACCAGATATTCTAGAGAACAGCATATTTTAGGAATACTATATTTTTAAAATGGTCAATAAACTTGAATTCTGGTGCAGAATACTTGAGCCATATTTTGTCTCATAATAATACCTCAAAAATTTTACTTTTTCTAAGAACTAAATTACGATCATTGCTATGTTTTAAAAACTGACTTTTGTTCTTAGAAGACATTTTTATGATCAAAAAGAGAAATTGCATATGTATTCTATAGCATCTAAACACCTTCCCTAAGTAGCAGTGTATCTTGATTTCTCACATCTTTGAAAATTGCCCTGAAGAACCATAAACAAATTGATACTTTTTAATGATCACAAATGGGTAATTATTTTAAAGCTTGTCATTAGGATTTTGAAGGTAGAACCAAGACACGGTTCGTGTACTTATAAAACCAGATTTTCAAGGTATCTGTAATCTTGGAAAAACTGCATCTAAAAGCATTACTTGGCAGTACGGATGGCTCAGTGGTTTAGAGCTGCCTTCAGCCCAGGGCATGATCCTGGAAACGAAGGATCGAGTTCCACATCAGGCTCCCTGCATGGAGCCTGCTTCTCCCTCTGCCTGTGTCTCTGCCTCCCCCACCCCCACCCCTGTCTCTATGGATAAATAAATAAAATTAAAATAAAAGCATTACTTTAGAAGACTACTAAATATTGGGGACAGTCTTTTATATGCTTGTGTCTCTGTCTTTGGCCCTTACACTGGGGAAGCAATGTAAATAATTGCTTATTGTAGTAGGAAATATTGCATCATGATATAATTTGCTGTCGGTATTTATTTTCTAATTTGGGTTTCAGTGCAATCGACTGTTAAAGTGGTGTCCTGCCCCAGATTGCCACCATGTTGTTAAAGTCCAATATCCTGATGCTAAACCTGTTCGCTGCAAATGTGGGCGCCAGTTTTGGTAAGCATGTGATTTCCTAAATTGAAATAGTACATAGAAGAATGCAGCTATAATCACATTTTCTTGTGTGCTCCGTTGGAACTAATATGGGAGCAAACTTACAGATACGGGACAAGAGTTTAGTTCTCATTTCTGATGGAGTGCTTATTTTATTATGTTTAGTTCCTCTATGGCTCTTGCTCTGTTTTCAAGTTATCTCTTAGGAAACAAAATACAGAGGATTATTTTTCCTTTGTTCTGAAAAGTTTAATCTTACTCCTAGAAGGAAAATGTGTGGATAAATTTGTAAAGATAGAACATGGTTGATTAGATATACTTTTCAACCAATATTTTCCCTGTGGCTTTACTGGCCCAGCTTTCCTGGTGACCTCCATTGTGGAGTTTATAACATACTCTTCAGTCTTTGAATTCTAGATTTGACTTAATAGAGAATTTCTAGTACTAGAGAATTTCCAGTACCACGTATTTGTATTAGTTAAAATGATTTTCCATTTTCCCTGTGGATCTTTCAGGAATGAGAAACCAATCAAACCAAGTAGCTCTAAGAACTAGCAAACAGACATATTGGTATTTCATATCATTCTTTTTTTCCTCCACAAGCAACTGTAGAATTAGACTTACACATCATTAATACTAAATATTTCCAAAAAGGAGCAGATAACCTTACAGAGATGAAATATGTGTGAAATACATGCTATTTTGGTAAAGATTAAATATACATTACTATTTTAGAGTTTATCCTATGGACAGGAGGTAAAGTCTGATTCTGTATCTACTTTAAAACATTTTTGTATGAAATACCTTGATACAGACCAAAATATAGAAAATAACAGCAGTGAATACTTATATAGCTACAAACCCACCCAGCTAAGACAATGTTAGTATCTTGTTTTCGTTAAGAAATAAAACATGACACATTCATTTGAAGCTCCTTTGTTCCCTTTTCCATCCCACTCCCTATCTTCTTTTCCAGAAGTAACCATTATCCTTGACTTCACTTAATTTGATAGTACTTTGTTCCCCCCATTATCCTTGACTTCACTTGATAGTACTTTTGTTCCCCTCATTTGCAAAGGATTTTTGCCATTCTTGAATTACTTAGCTAATCAGCCATTCAGCAATTATTTTTTTCATAAACATTTGTATTTATTCTTAATTTATACTTTCTTAAATGTATATAGCATGCTTCTAGAATACAGAAAGGAATTAACAATTAATATATTCTTAGGAAATATTTAGTCACACTCTTGTTTTATACCTTGCTTGGTACAATTTATAGGACTGAGGTTAATTTGTTTGGATCATGCAAATGTGACCTGTTTGCTTCTCAAATATTGCTCACTGTGCATTAGCATTAAATTACGTAATTACAAAGTCAGACCTTTTCTCTTCATTTGGGGTGTTAAATAAGAGATTTAATATATTCTAATAAAGCATTGATTGAAATTTAAGTTCAAATTAGTGAAAATTATTTGGTTTCAATTAATGAATGTTTACAGCACAAAACTATACATATGTAAAATGATCAGAAAAATACAGATCTGGGGATCCCTGGGTGGTGCAGCGGTTTAGCGCCTGCCTTTGGCCCAGGGCGCGATCCTGGAGACCGGGGATCGAATCCCACGTCAGGCTCCCTGCGTGGAGCCTGCTTCTCCCTCTGCCTATGTCTCTGCCTCTCTCTCTCTCTCTCTCTCTCTGTGACTATCATGAATAAATAAATAAAATCTTAAAAAAAAATACAGATCTGATTAAACTGAATTTTTTGTCTTTACAGTTTGGTGGCTATTTAGAGAGTCTTTATAAAATTATCATCATAGCATGTCTTCATGCCTATAATCATTTCTTCATTTCACACAGACACACAACGATAATGGTATCCTAACACTAAATTCTAAATAATCTGTGGTGGAATAATAAAAACTTGACTCCTGCCCTTGTATTTGCCAGTCACTAGAAACTATGAAACCACTGAGAAACTATAAAACATGAAATGATTTGTTTACTACGTACAGTAGGTAGGACTTAATTCTTTTAACTCTTGTGTTACTTAACAGCTTTAACTGTGGAGAAAATTGGCACGATCCTGTTAAATGTAAGGTGAGTTTATCTGGCATTTTCTTTTTTAAATAACGTAATAAAACACTTCTGAGACTTGATGACTGAAAACCAGGGCCCACAGTTTTGTTATCCACTTGTAGATAGAAGATTGTGTTTTTCCTTTTTATTTCAGATGATCATCTGAATTTTTGAAATTTTTGAAATTTCATTCCATAGGAATAAGTCCGATCCTAATGATTATCAGGATAACAGTGGTTAAGGAACCTCTCTGGGCAGGCTTTGTAATTAGCTCAGGGGAAATGGCACATCTTGGAGCTCTGGGTTCCCACTTGGCTCCAGAGAAAGTCTTCCTTTGGTTGATTTTATATATACTGGATATGAGAACTATAGGGTTCCCTTGGTTTATAAGGAAGTAAATCCAGTGATAATCTTGTCCTTTGCCTTTTACATTTAAGCTTGACTGTATTTAAATGTTGAAGTAATTTACTATCCTTATGTTGAAGTAATTTACTATCCTTTTTCTTAAGTCTTTTGTTGTACCCTAACAGTTGTTGTTTTCAAACAGTGGTTAAAGAAGTGGATTAAAAAGTGTGATGATGATAGTGAAACCTCTAATTGGATTGCAGCCAACACAAAGGTTGGTATTTTCCTTCAGTAAACTCTTTCCTTTTTTAGGGAAACTGTGATAAGAATAGGTGCATCAGCATTAGCAAAACAAGTAAGCTTACATAGTTTAGGACTTTGTTTTACCTTTACCTCAGTTAACATTTGGGGGGTTTTGGGTTGTTTGGGGAGTTTGGAGTTTTCTTTGTTTTGCTCCCCCTGAATGCCTTTTTTTTATTTTTTTTATTTTTTAGTGTTCAAGTTTATTTTATTGAGCACTACTGCAATAGGCATAGTACTCTTCTTTAGAAGTTTTTGTATGCTAGGAAAATAGAGTTTCCTGTAGAAGAAAAAGCTGACAATTTTTCTACCCAGGGGTTTGATAATGTTTTTTCATATCATTCTTGCCTGCCTTTTAGTATAGAAATACAGAGTTTACTCCACCTAGCTTGGTTTTATCAGACAAATTTACATTTCTGCCTTTAAAAATCTCAAGAGTTTGGGGTGCCTGGCTGGCTCAGCTGGTAGAGCATGCAACTCTTGATCTCAGGGTTGTGAGTTTGAGTCCCACACTGGGTATAGAAATTACTAACATAAAATAAAGAAACTTAAAAAAAGAATCCCCAGGGTTTAACTTTTAAGGAGTCTTTCATTTTTTCTTTTCCTTCAAAATTTAATTTTAAGTAATCTTCCACCAAGTATGGAACTTGAACTCACAACCCTGAGATCAAGAGTTACATACTACAGACTGAGCTAGCCCAGCGGCCCCTACTTAAGAAGCCATTCTTCAGAGCAGTATTGAGAGTAACTGTTTATATTATGTAACTGCACTGGGCTTAACATGTTTGGCATCTTTAACATATTAAACTTATAAAATATGATTTAAGAGACTTGACTTTTGAGAACTAGAGGTTTTGAGGGTAGTAATCGATATCCCTTGTTTTTTGTTTTTACTTCTGAAGTACATTACTGTTTATGATACTAGTTTTAAGATTCAGTCTGTTTATGACCATGGACCACTTCTTAAACTCTAGAGAGATGTTTTGTTCTGCAAATGGATGTATTCTTTAGCGCCCTTTTTTTTTCTATCACTAAATAATTTCACTAAATCACCATATGTTTGAATCCCAACTGTGTAGTAGAAAATTGTGTAAATAGCCAATCTTTATTTAATTCAATCTTACGTCTTGTCTTTATTGGAAGTGACTAGGTGATGGAACAGTAGTGTTATTCATAGACTATTCATTCTTAGTATTGCCTTTCACATGTGAATGAAGATGATACTTAAAGAATACTGAGTTGTTTGACCAGTGTTAGAGCTTTCTATCACTCAGTTACAGGACAATGATAATATGGAATGTTTAAACTATGGAGACCAAAACACACCATTTTATGCCATTCGTCCCCTGTTCTACCCAAAAAGATTAAAATGGGAAAATATTTCTATTTCCCAGAAAGCCTTAGTGAAATAGTCTTGTTTCATAAAACAAATGGTGAAATGGGTGGTTGAAATCAGTACTTTTGTGCTCTCTAAAATTATCATGGTAAAGCTAATTCATGTCACTTAAGAAAACCTTTCTGTGTTGTTAGGAAGTGATTACTTTAGTTGTTTAAAAATATCCTGGACAGGCATACTTTCTTGAAAATTGATTTCCCACCAGATATGTTAATTAAAGTCCCAGAATCCTTGAATATGCTCTGTAAAGCTAGTATTTAGAATAGAGCAGTTGTATTTTCACTAAGTAGTTTGATTAAACTATAGCTCACTTTCTGCATCTAGAAAAACCTTCCCGATACTTTAAACCTCCAAGATGTTTAAAATAGGTAATACAGGGCACCTGGGTGGCTTAGTCCATTAAGCATCAGACTCTTGGTTTCAGCTCAGGTCATGATCTCAGGGTCCTGGGATGGAGCCCATCCTCAAATTGGGCTCCTAGCTCTGTGGGGGATCTGCTTTACCCCCACTTGCTGCTCCTGCACATCCCCTCTTTAAAACAAACAAACAAACAAACAAATCTTTAAAGTAAAAAAATAGGGAGTACAGGTTTGAATATGTTTGACGTTGTTTAGAAAGTAGATTATTGAGGAGGAATGACAGTTAGTAATAGTTATCTGCTTGGTATTTTTGAGAAAAACCTAAAGAGTTTTTTTCTTGAGAGGTTTCAGAAGCTTTTATGTTTGGTATTAGCTCCTTAAACAGACTTGCAAATTATCGGTGGTATCCTGACATATTATGAGAGCTTAATATTATTTGGTTAATTATAACCCAGAAATGTAGAATAAAACAGATACTTTGGACCTGTAATTTGCTTTCTTGGGAAAATGTAGAATACGTTAATTGATTTCAAAGATTTGATTTAAATGTGTAATTAGAAATTGCCATATTGACCTATTTAAAATGACTATAGTTCACAATCAGGGTAGTCTGTTTCACAAAGACCAAATTGTATAAGTAATATAATGGGTGATACTCCCCCCTTATGGGAGTTACAGGCATCAAACAAATGCAGCAAAAATATAAGCTTTACATCTTATAGTATGATTTACATTTTAGTAAGTTTGATTTTCTAGATTTTCCAAAAGAAAAAGAAAACCATAGACCTGTAGAGTAATAACTTTGGCTTACTAGCAACCAAGAATATGACACAGATCGGAAAAAGCCATGATCTCTGTAGCACAGTTGTGAAGGGATCACAATGAGAAGAATTTAAAACACAGGGTATTTGAGGGTGCCTGGCTGGCTCAGTCAGTAGAGCATGCACCTCTTGATCTTGGAGTTGTGAGAGTTCAAGCCAGGTTGGGGGTAGAGTTTATTTAACTAAAACAACAACAATAAAGATAAATAAAACCAAGGGTATTTAACAGAAGAAAGTTGGGAAATTCAGTAGCTACATAAAGAATTTACCAGTCTTACCAGTCCCACTTATCTGATTCTTAAGACTCAATTGCATAGTCTTCAATCCTGAATCTACCATTTGCTACCTATGTGACCTCAGACTAGTGTTTTTATTATTTTTCTCTCCCTTAGTTTATTCATTTGACAAATGAAAATAGGATCACTATAAGGATTATTATTATTTTTTTATAAGGATTATAAATTAACGCATATAAAACACTGAGAACAATTAGTGCTATACAGGAATTACTCAATAATTATTTCTAGATGACACTGGAGAGTTAACTATATTTACATGAACAATATGTTTTACCTCCCGTAAAACTATTATTACCACGTGTATGGTTAAAAGTACTTAAAATGTTTTTGTCCCCCAACCCCACTAAAACAGATCTTTTAATTGTGTATCCTAAAAGCCAGTAATAATAATAGGTAATTTCTAGTAGTACTTAATGTATTCCACATTGTTCTAAGTGTTTTACATGTATTAATAACAATAAATGTGGTATTTAAAAATAAACCAAATCTAGAACTGGCTTCTTTTCGGTGGTAGTAATACAACCTAGTGTGTAGCATTGACACCAACTTTATAGTTTCTCTTCATAGGAATGTCCCAAATGCCATGTCACAATTGAGAAGGATGGCGGTTGTAATCACATGGTCTGTCGTAACCAGAACTGTAAAGCAGAGTTTTGCTGGGTGTGTCTTGGCCCTTGGGAACCACATGGATCTGCCTGGTAGGTTGGGGAAATGAAGGGGAGAAAATCTTCACATAAGTATGTAATACATGCCATGTAATTACAAATAAAGTTTCTGCCCCATGGAAGTCACTAACTTGAGAGCTAGATAAATTAATACAGTGTGTGGTCATTGTTAAAAATATATGCAAGATGTCTGGAGCAGGGATAAATTAGGCATATTTCACAGAGGAGATAACAATTGGGATGAATTTTAAGGGAGATTAAGAAAGAGGTCATTAGTTGAAAGTGGTAGGAAAAGCGTTTAGGGCAAAAGGAGCAGCATGAACAAAGCTAGAATGATGTGAAAATACATGACTTATTTAGAGAAGACTTGCATTGTCTAATATGTCTGTCTAGGCAGTAGTTGAAATCTAAGAGCTTATTGGTAAAACCCAACCCTCAATTGTGTTTTACTTATCCTTGTATGCTATGTGTCCCTAACTTTAAAAGTTGGAAAATTGGGCAGCCCCGGTGGTGCAGCGGTTTAGCGCCGCCTGCAGCCCGTGGTGTGATCCTGGAGACCTAGGATCGAGTCCCATGTTGGGCTCCCTGCATGGAGCCTGCTTCTCCCTCTGCGTGTCTCTGTCTCTCTCTCTCTGAATAAATAAATCTTTTTAAAAAAAGTTGGAAAATTGCCTAAGCAATCCAGATTTTTAGCCTCTCTTTGAAACATAGTCCTCCTTGGCAACATTTGTTTGGAACTGATTAGTAGCCCCAAAGATGGGGCCTTTACTTTCTAGTTTGATGTATTCCCCTAAGACTGAATCTTAAAGGCATTTGCATGTATCATCATGACAGTATATTTAGAAGATGCCATTATATTTAGGAGAGATAATATCTTTGTTCTGTGCGTATTTCTTAGCAGTTTAGGAAAATGCAAGTTAGACTTGTGATGCCTTGAGTTTTAAGAAAAAAAGGCAGCTAGCACATCTCCTGGTAAAAATGAAAGTATTTCTGAGTGTTGTAATATGCAAATGACCCATTCCACGTATTTGTGTTACCCACTTTATTGGCGTTTCAGCTTGTGGCCCCTCTGAAGTTGTGGGGCATGGAAAAAGAGTTAGAAAGTAGACTGGGACCTAAAGCAGTTTGGACATTATCAGAAGGATTTTAAATTGGGAGTGATCTGATTAGATCTGTAATTTAGATGAGACGGCTCTGTATTATGTGCTTTACATACATTACCTCAGAATTGTGGCTGCTTTCTAGAGACTGAATGGGAGGGGAAGAAATTGCAGGTTTGGGACAGGAAGAGGATCTCATCTTTTTTTTTTTTTTTTTTTAAAGATTTTATTTATTCATCAGAGACACAGAGAGAGACAGAGGCAGAGGGAGAAGCAGGCTCCCTGTGGGGAGCCCCATGTGGGACTCGATCCTGGGTCTCCAGATCAGGCCCTGGGCTGAAGGTGGCGCTAAACCGCTGAGCCACCCGGGCTGTCTAGAGGATCTCATCTTAAGACAATGGCAAGTGTTTTAGTTTCATTGGAACTTTTATTAGTTTCATTCAAGGAATAGTGAGAGAGCTTACTTGCCTGAAATTAATTTTGAATTAGGTAAAAACTAGTTGGTTATGTGGAAATAAAGAAAGTGATTTTGCTACTGCTAATGCCTAGGAGAAGGGTGTTTGGGGGTTAGCCCAACAGGTACTCTGGATTTTAAAAGCAAACGGGGATTAGACTATTCCCAGAAACTAAATATTTAAACCAACAAGCCTAATGAATGGAGAAGAGTTATTAAAAGATACGTTTCTTGCTAAAGATACTTCTTTTATATGTAAGAAAATCTCTGATCATAACTCAAATTTTAAAGAAGCTGTTTTGAAAACTCAACAAAAACAAAACTAATGTTGAATACAGGAGAATGAAGAATGGCCTGGACCAGGGTTGTCAGAAATGTTTCCTGTGCCTTGCCTTTACCCCTAGCTAACATGGCAAATGAATCATGCTGTGCTTCCTTATTTAAATCTGAAAATGCCTCAGAATCCTCAAAATAGCATTCTAAGTAGCTCTGTCCATCATCTGAATTAGAAGTATAAATTAATTCTCTCTGCTTTCCTGGCCTTTAAGTCCTTAACAATTTTGGCTGAGTAAAGTCCAGAAGGAGTTGAAGCAGATAAATATCTTAAAAATATCAAAAGGAAAATTTTAAAGATATATTAGATAGGAAGAAGAGTTGACAGTTAATAATTGACCAGTAATAGGCAAGGAGAACTGATCTTTGGGCTAAATTGAGTAAAGCAGTTTTTGTAAGAGAGGATCATAACCCAAGCTGGGGGGGAATGAATAAATCTGACTCAAGTGAATTATGGTTTGGATTACTTTAAAAACTGAAAGAGGAGATCAGGAAGCCATTGTTGGTTATTTTACTGAGTAGTTAAGGAAAATGGAGAAATCCCAAATTTCTAAAGTTTGTGCTTGATTCCATATAACTTTTCTCTTATGTCAAATCCCAGAATCAAATAGTATTATTAGGATAATGGGTTAGGGAGTGTCTTGTAGATCTCAGCAAGGTATTGCAGTATGAGCTGAGATGTTTGTGGCCTAAACTATGAATACACACAGGGATGTTTGAGAGTAATTGAATGACCATTTCCTGGGGGTTAGAGGTAACGCATTTGGGTCTTCCTAATGGAATACTTTCAAGGTTTGCTGAAAGGTTTTGTGCTTATCTGTTTTATTCACGTAAACTGTGCTGCTTCTCTGGTCCGTTTTATCGATGACTTTCTTGTACTAGAGAATCTTGCATACATTTTGGATAACATCATAGAAGGATATTAAATATATAGATCATTAAAATCCTGGAAAACTTGACAAGCTGGAACAATGGTTCCCGTTTAACAAGATTTAAATTAAATTCAGAATTCTTCCTTTTGATCTAAAAGGATTACTGTTTAAATCTGAAGACATGACTACAGCATGTGAACAATATAGTCCATTGTTAAGGGTATGGCCCTCAGTTGTCAGACAGGCATGTTTAATGCTTAGCTCTGAAACTCTAGTAGTTATGTGACCTTTAAGTATGTTACTTATCTACTCAAAATTTAATTCTTCGTCTACTCAATGAGGATAATAATAGACATTTCATAAGGTCGTTCAGGAAATTAAATGTGATAGTATATTTAAAAGCCTTAGTAGTAAGTGGGTGATATGTAGTAAGCACTCAAGTATCAGCTGTTCCCATAATGTAGGCTCCCAGAAAAGCAGAGGTAGAGTAATCAGGACAAGGGAAGTGCCAGTCTTGTTCATCTCTACTCTAAGCTGACTTCTAGGCACGTTTCCCCTGCCTCTCATTTTGTGTGTCATTCAGTTTTCAGTGACTCTTGTAAATTATAATAGCAGGTAAGGCATATAGTATAGCAACTGTTACATAGTAATCTTATCAATTATTGGTTCTCTTTGGTTTTAAAGATAAAAAGGTGAGTAACTGGAAAAATTGGGAATATTTGGCTTAAATAACAGACAACCTAGGAAATAAGACCTCTTTCTTCAAAAACTGAGTTAGAAGTACAAATGTCAGGAATGGAAGTTGTACAGTGACAGTGTTTTCTAATGATTACAAATGAGCTGTTTTGGAATAAAGTACTTCAGAAGATAGGGAATCCCAACAATGCTTTGAGTTCCTTTCAGCTTATAATTCTGCCATAATGGTAGAACCCAGGGCATTTCAAACACTTCAGTTTACCTGTATAAAGGAGAATATTGCTTCTAGATAATCTCTGAATCCAAACTAAAATTCTGTAATTTGTTCCCTTTTCATTGATTTTTGGCCTTATGAATCTTCTTAACTTACTTTAAGGTACAACTGTAACCGCTATAATGAGGATGATGCAAAGGCAGCAAGAGATGCACAGGAGGTAAGTACATTTTTTTCAGGTTACAGTTGGACAGGAATGTGCATTACATGTTTATTAGGGAATAATTTATCAGAAGTTTCCAATTCTGAAAGAGTTGTGGAAAGACACTCCAATAAATACCAGGTATCTATGTACATTTAGAAAGGGAATCTTATCTAAAATGCATATCAGTAACACTCCTGTTTATAGGTTTGCTTGCTTTCTTTTAATTAATCTAGTCGTGTAGTGCTGTTCCAGGTTTTAGTGTCAAGATTTTCTCATCCTAGCAAGGAGTCGAGAGAACAGTATTTGTTAAATAGCTTTACTGCTGTTTATATGCATTCTTGCTTCTTTTTAATTTTTTAACCTCCTTATTCATCAAGAAGATGAACTGATTTAGAATGAACTGCCTCAAGAAGGGGGAGTTCACTCCCTATTACTGGTTAGCAGTATAACTCACTATTGTAGAAGGATTTACTTTTTTTTTTTTTTTTTTTTTTTAAGATTTTATTTATTTATTCACGAAGAGACACAGAGAGAGGCAGAGACACAGGCAGAGGGAGAAGCGGGCTCCCTGGGAGGGGCCTGACATGGGACTCGATCCCAGGGTCTCTAGGATTACACCCTGGGCCGAAGGCGGCGCTAAACCACTGAGCCACCCAGGGATCTCCCAATTTTCTTTCTTCCTTTCCTTTCCTTTCCTTTCCTTTCCTTTCCTTTCCTTT